>NW_026880443.1:0-312725 GCF_032173495.1 Musca vetustissima
CTTTGCATTTTACAATCTATTTATTTACTCCCATCACAACTTTCCATTTTTTTTATAAATATAAATTTAATTTACGATAAATTTCCAAAAATAAAAAAACTAATTCTATTCGTAAAGTCAATTAAAAGTTAATTTCAATATTGTTTGCTTTTAGAACAATTTCGATTTTACATGTTAACCCAAAATATGCTTTTAACTTTTAAACTATAACGTTTAGTTTTGTTGTCTAAACAAACTGATGATGCTGATGCATGGCTTAACAGCAACAATAACAACAACAAAATGCAATACAACATTCCTCTCAAAGCATTGGGATGAACAGAATTTTTGTTTTGTGCTTAGACAACCAACCGACCGAACGGACGAGTGACCAATACCCGACTCACAAAAACAAATTTAATTTCACCAATAAAATTTGCAAAACCCCTAATCCGTTCACTTTGTGCCCAGAGGCATTTAATTTGTTAATGTTTATTGAATTTTTCTAGTGTTTTGCTTAAGCGTCTACACAGCAGAAGATGGAACTAGTTTTGTGGTTTGTTGAATGAATAACAACAAAAAAGGAGGGAAATTAAATTTAAGTTTAAAATTTAGATTTTAATAAAAAACGTTCATCAAGGCATGTTGAAGTTATGTTGAATTTGATTAGATAATCTAGGTCATACTGATGGATACATTTAAAAAATCGATGAAACCATAGTGAACTCTCTAAAAAATCCACGCCAATGGGTTAATAGATGCTTGAAAACAATTTTTTAAAAAATCCACGCCAATGAGTTAATAGATGCTTGAAAACAAAAAATATTTAAAAAATCCACGCCAATGAGTTAATAGATGCTTGAAAACAAAAAATATTTAAAAAATCCACGCCAATGAGTTAATAGATGCTTGAAAACAAAAAATATTTAAAAAATCCACGCCAATGAGTTAATAGATGCTTGAAAACAAAAAATATTTAAAAAATCCACGCCAATGAGTTAATAGATGCTTGAAAACAAAAAATATTTAAAAAATCCACGCCTATGGGTTAATAGATGCTTGAAAAAAATTATTTAAAAACTCCACGCCTATGGGTTAATAAATGCTTGAAAAAAATTATTTAAAAACTCCACGCCTATGGGTTAATAGATGCTTGAAAAAAATTATTTAAAAACTCCACGCCTATGGGTTAATAGATGCTTGAAAAAAATTATTTAAAAAATCCACGCCTATGGGTTAATAGATGCTTGAAAAAAATTATTTAAAAAATCCACGCCTATGGGTTAATAGATGCTTGAATAAAATTATTTAAAAAATCCACGCCTATGGGTTAATAGATGCTTGAAAAAAATTATTTAAAAAATCCACGCCTATGGGTTAATAGATGCTTGAAAAAAATTATTTAAAAAATCCACGCCTATGGGTTAATAGATGCTTGAAAAAAATTATTTAAAAAATCCACGCCTATGGGTTAATAGATGCTTGAATAAAATTATTTAAAAAATCCACGCCTATGGGTTAATAGATGCTTGAAAAAAATTATTTAAAAAATCCACGCCTATGGGTTAATAGATGCTTGAAAAAAATTATTTAAAAAATCCACGCCTATGGGTTAATAGATGCTTGAAAAAAATTATTTAAAAAATCCACGCCTATGGGTTAATAGATGCTTGAAAAAAATTATTTAAAAAATCCACGCCTATGGGTTAATAGATGCTTGAAAAAAATTATTTAAAAAATCCACGCCTATGGGTTAATAGATGCTTGAAAAAAATTATTTAAAAAATCCACGCCTATTGGTTAATAGATGCTTGAAAAAAATTATTTAAAAAATCCACGCCTATGGGTTAATAGATGCTTGAAAAAAATTATTTAAAAAATCCACGCCTATGGGTTAATAGATGCTTGAAAAAAATTATTTAAAAAATCCACGCCTATGGGTTAATAGATGCTTGAAAAAAATTATTTAAAAAATCCACGCCTATGGGTTAATAGATGCTTGAAAAAAATTATTTAAAAAATCCACGCCTATGGGTTAATAGATGCTTGAAAAAAATTATTTAAAAAATCCACGCCTATGGGTTAATAGATGCTTGAAAAAAATTATTTAAAAAATCCACGCCTATGGGTTAATAGATGCTTGAAAAAAATTATTTAAAAAATCCACGCCTATGGGTTAATAGATGCTTGAAAAAAATTATTTAAAAAATCCACGCCTATGGGTTAATAGATGCTTGAAAAAAATTATTTAAAAAATCCACGCCTATGGGTTAATAGATGCTTGAAAAAAATTATTTAAAAAATCCACGCCTATGGGTTAATAGATGCTTGAATAAAATTATTTAAAAAATCCACGCCTATGGGTTAATAGATGCTTGAAAAAAATTATTTAAAAAATCCACGCCTATGGGTTAATAGATGCTTGAAAAAAATTATTTAAAAAATCCACGCCTATGGGTTAATAGATGCTTGAAAAAAATTATTTAAAAAATCCACGCCTATGGGTTAATAGATGCTTGAAAAAAATTATTTAAAAAATCCACGCCTAAGGGTTAATAGATGCTTGAATAAAATTATTTAAAAAATCCACGCCTATGGGTTAATAGATGCTTGAAAAAAATTATTTAAAACATCCACGCCTATGGGTTAATAGATGCTTGAATAAAATTATTTAAAACATCCACGCCTATGGGTTAATAGATGCTTGAATAAAATTATTTAAAAAATCCACGCCTATGGGTTAATAGATGCTTGAAAAAAAATTATTTAAAAAATCCACGCCTATGGGTTAATAGATGCTTGAAAAAAATTATTTAAAAAATCCACGCCTATAGGTTAATAGATGCTTGAAAAAAATTATTTAAAAAATCCACGCCTATGGGTTAATAGATGCTTGAAAAAAATTATTTAAAAAATCCACGCCTATGGGTTAATAGATGCTTGATTTTTTTTTCAAATCCACGCCTATGGGTTAATAGATGCTTGAAAAAAATTATTTAAAATATTCACGCCTATGGGTTAATAGATGCTTGATTTTTTTTCAAATCCACGCCTATGGGTTAATAGATGCTTGAATAAAATTATTTAAAAAATCCACGCCTATGGGTTAATAGATGCTTGAAAAAAAATTATTTAAAAAATCCACGCCTATGGGTTAATAGATGCTTGAAAAAAAAAAATATTTAAAAAAATCCACGCCTATGGGTTAATAGATGCTTGAAAAAAATTATTTAAAAAATCCACGCCTATGGGTTAATAGATGCTTGAAAAAAATTATTTAAAAAATCCACGCCTATGGGTTAATAGATGCTTGATTTTTTTTTCAAATCCACGCCTATGGGTTAATAGATGCTTGAAAAAAATTATTTAAAATATTCACGCCTATGGGTCAATGGTTGATTGACAAAATTCTTAAAAAGTCTATTGACCAGTTGTTCGAAATATTGTTTAAAAATCCCATATGTTTCCATTTAAGTTTTACGATAATTTAATTTCCCTACAACAACAACAACTATCACCAAGTAGATTGAAAAAAGGCCGACGCACAATATGTTACTATAAAATTGTAGTCAATAACAAAAACGAAAAAGAGTTAATAAAACTGAAACAAAGAGACATACAAACACGACACTGATTCTTATTGCTCTCTTCATAAACTTACATTTTCATATGTCTGTCGCTGTTGTGGCGTCATTTTGGCTTGTTGACGCTTCCATCCGATGCCAGCTACAAAGGCAACTGTTACACAGCCTAAGGCGCCTGCTGATGGATACTTGATAGCTTTACTGCCCATTACAGCAATGGCTCCACCCAAGATGGTCAAGACAAAGCGTAAACCATTTACATACGTCTGTAAAAAATAAATAAATAAATAAAAGCATGAATAAAACAGAAAACAGAGAAAGAACAAATTAAAACATGGCTGTTGAAAACAAGCGACATATTCTTATAAATTATTTTATATAAATTTAATGCTACAAGCAATGTCAGAAAAATATACATTTTATACATCGTAATGGAATTGTATGTGTGTGGGTAATGTAATTAAAGAGATGGGAAGGGAAAATGCATTGTTTGTAGATAATTGCAGTAAAGTTGTTAAGAACACGATAGAGGTCCGAATATTTAAAACAGAGCCTTTAACATGTTATGCTACTGATTCTAGGGTGTTTTGTATTAGAAATTGGATATATCGGCTTAGTCTACATATAAAAGTTCAACGCATTTTCGGTATTCTAATTTTTTAGTGAAATTTTTTGTTGTATTCTGGTATTTGTATATCCTCCATCAGACTGTAGTGCAGAGTATTATTTATGTATTTGTGCATATCTTTGTAACAGACCCATGGTTCCTTTTGAGAATATGCATAGAATCACTTTCTGGGTCGCACGCATGCATGTCCGTCTGTCTGAATTAAATTTTGAAGATGCCACTTATTTGGCCCAAGGACGAATCCTATTGAATTTAGAGAAAACCGGTTAAGCTTTAGATATAGCTCTCATATGTCGGTTTATCCGATTCCACAATAGTTCGACCAAGTCCCAACTTTTGTCTAATTAAGACCAATTTTGCACTGCGCACTGCGTATGAATCGGTTCATATTAGATATACCACTGATATATTTTTGTCCGACTTTATGTAATTGGGGCATCAATCAATTAAACTGAGTTTGAAATATTGTGTGCGAAGTTTTATTGAAATCAGTTCGGATTTAGATATACCGCCTATTTATATATTTATATCATTCACCACAATGTGGTACAGGGTATTATGTCTTTGAGCATATGTTTGTAACAGGCAAAAGGAAAGGATATGCACACATGGTTACTTTGAGCATATGCACAGAATCACTTTCTGAGTCGATTCATGCATGTCCGTCCGTCCGTCTGTCTGTCCATGTTTATTGGTGAACAAAGTACAGGTCGCATTTATTATCCGAATTGGATGAAATTTGGCACAGTTCATTTGTTTGGCCCAAGGACGAATCCTATTGAAATTGGGAAAACTCGGTTCAGATTTAGATATAGTTCCCATATATATTTTTGTCCGATTTAATGTAAATGGAATACCAATGTCCTTATATATCTTTCGATTTGCACGAAATTTGACACATTGGATCTAGAATGATGTCTGCTAAGTTTCGTGATAATCGGTTCAGATTTAGATATATGTAGCTCCCATATATATTTTTGTCCGATTTTATGTAAATGGTGTACGAAAGTCCATACATTTCTCTCGAATTGCACGAAATTTGGCATGGCGTACTTAGTTTGGTCTAGAATGATGTCTAGCAGTTTTCGGAAAAATCGACGTAATTAAAACATTTACCGTGGTAAACATTTTTTGATCAGCCTTCGGTTCGTTTGAAGTATTAATTTTTTTTTTTAATTCAGAACACTAAGTTATACAGCACTTTAGTGTGAAAAAAGCATGAAAAATGCTGATGTGTGGCAGAAACTTTTACTGGCCATCAGACATTTTGCAGTCGAAAATATTGCACGTAGGATTGTCAAATTAATGCCAATTAGCACGAAATTTTTCACAGCATACTGAAGTTAGGATAGCCTAACGTGTACCAAGTTTTTATGCCCTACACAACTATGTTGTTAGGGTATTATAGCTTTGTGCAGCCCCAAGAGTTTGTAACGCCGTGAAATATTGGTCCTAGACCCACCTTTAAGTATACCGATCGTCATATCTCGACTATCTGAGTCGATCTAGACATGTGTGTCCGTCCGTCTGTCCATTATAATTTGTAAACACGATACAGTCACAGTTATGGACCAATCTTCACGAAATTTTGCATGTAGGATAGGGTCTGGCCAATGAAGACTTCCATTGTTTTTGGTAAAGATCGGTTAATATTTAGGGGGTGAAATGGACCAAACACTTTATTTTTGCCTGATTTTCGGGTCGCTGCAGAGGCCACAATTATTGCCCAAACATCGCGAATTTTTACATGGAGAAGGGGATCGGACCAAACAATAAGCATGCCTGTTTTGATAAAGATTGGTCAATATTTAGTGGGTCAAATGGGCCCTGACTTTTGTGCGAAAAATTACAAAATTTTGGGATGAAGTGGACCAAAAACTTAATTTTTTGTGGTTTTTCGAGTCGATCTATAGGCCACATTTATAAGTCGAACATCACAACCCACCGCGAAGGGAATCTGGATAAATAATAAGAAGGATTGTACAGAGTACAGAAAATACGTCAGTGTAAGGAAGAGGTGCTGTTAACCTCTAATCGGGCAACAGGGTGTAGATATCAAGAAATATTGCCCACGCTTGGTATATGCATCCGCAGAATGTTACAGTTACGTAGTAGTTGTGTAGGGTATCATATGGTCGGCCCGGTCCGACTATACAGCTCCGCTCACTGGTTTTCATATATATTTGTGTACCAAAGAGTCAAATTCAGGGTGATTGGTATACAATTTTGTACAACGTACTGAAGTTAGGATAGCCTAACGTGTGCCAAGTTTTATTGAAATATTTTAGTCCGATTTTTAGTAAATTGTGCACAAAAGAGTCAAATTTAAGCCGATTGGCACAAAAATATGAGGTCTGTTAGGATACGTCTCTTGAATATACCCAAAGTAGTAAAGGGTCTCATATAGTCGGTCCAGTGCGACTTAACTACTTTCCTTACTGTCTTTCACTTGTTTTTCCTAAGACACTCTATGGATATCAATTTATTCTTTATTTAATTCAGTCCGATTTCATGTTAATGATCCTCCAAGGAAGCTATGTGTGTTCTCTTGGCCGGATATGGTCGATACACTCAACCAAATACTTTACAGATGAAATGTGTTATGGTTTTTATATCAATTAATGTAGTTTAAAAAAATAAGTGGTGAAGGGTATCATATAGTCGGCCCGTCCGACTTTTGACTCTGACATGCTGGTTTTTTTACTGAGCTAATTCTTGGAATAGAAAATAGGCACTGTGTTAGGTTACAGTGGAGATATCATTCCGTAACCCAATTTGCCACAAGCAAATTTAATGTACCCCTTACAAAAGACTGTGCAAACATATCATATGGTTCGTTCTTGGGCTATTGCATGTTTGTTTCGGACAACATAGTCACTTCTTATAATTTCGCACGATGTACGTTCTGTGCGTTGTACGATGTTGGACTCAGTCCAGTCTTATCCACAGAATCCCAAGTGCAGCCCCACCTGGGGTGTTATGGTTATATCGTAGAAACTAACTCTCAACAACCTCAATGGAAGCTGCAGAATGAATCGAAATCGATATTCAACAGAGTTTATTCCTTATTGACATATAAAGGATCTCCTCACATGTTACTGGTCCTTGCTATAACATAACTTAAATTAACTCTCTGATGTCGAAAAAAATAAAGGACTTAAAATGATGTAACAACGATATATATGTTTGTGCAACAAAAACTAGTCCATCAAATCAATTGTTTTGCACTTCAAATTCTGAAATAAAAAAAGCGGAGAGACTGGAGAAAACATCAGAATTTCAACGATAGCAGGCAGGCAGGCAGACAAAAAAGAATTGAGGCGATTTTGCGTGAATAGCACAGCTGTATAAATGTTATTTTGTGACCATAAAATAGTTTCGGTGAATGCAACATATGTACATTTCTAGATGAACTGATGAAATTGGACTGCTGCTACTAGGATTTTGGTTGCCTACCAGCCTGGTTATTTGGTTGGTTCGTTGCTAGGGTTTTGCGAGATTGCACAGACACAAACAGACAAACATAGCAATAACGTAGGTTCAGTTTGGTTTTTAGCCATGATGTTTGTTATTCGGTTGCTTTTTTGTGTATGTTGTTGTTGTTTTTCTCCTTTCGACTGTGGAAAATGTGTAAAACTCCAGCAGTTATTTATGTTGGTTAGGCTCGAAAAATTTCATTCATAGTTAGCCTAGGTTTTGTTCTATTTTTTTGGTTGTTGTTCGGCAGCTACAACTGCTGCTGCTTCTTGTGATTTCCATTTGAATTGCTTTGCCCGGTTGCCGTTGCCATTTCAATTTGTAGTTCTATTTGTGTTGCTGTGTGAAGTTTTCTCTTAACACAGATTTTCGGAATGTGATAAATTCTTTGTGTGGTGTGGAGTGTGTGTGTGTCTGTGTAAGGAAGAGAGTGATTTTTTCATTTATTTTTTTTTTTTCATTTTAGCAATCCCGACCAAGTGTTGTCGATGGGTTATGCCAGGCCACCATGGTTCTGGACACATGATGCCTGGCTTTCATAGCATATTGGTGATACTATCGATGCCAAGACCTTTGGGCCTTGTTAAAATTACATGATGAATATCATGTTGGTCTACAGTAAAAACAAATACAACAACAACAAAAAAGAGAAAATAGAAAAAAAAACTGAATTAACTCCGAGAAAAAACTGGTGCACTAAAGAAATTTGAGATGTGTAACTTGCCACATTTACTTCTCATTGCCCAAGGAACAAATCAAAAATTAATGAAATTTTGATTTTGCAAATGGCAGATGTTATTTCGGAATTTCAGACTGTGTGTATTTGTGTGTTTTTTTTTTTCTAGAAATCAACAAAATGTGTTATGAGGTAGCAAAAAAACACAGAAAGTAACAAAATAGAGAATAACAACATTTGAACTGTTGTTGGGATTAGTAGGGATATATGTATGTATTTGAAAACTTCGTAAAAAAAATTAAAATCTTGGAAATTGGTTATTTTTAATTAAGTTGTTCGGAAAATCGATTCGAAGTAATTTCTTTCTTCATAAATTACAATGGAACATGTTACCCAGAAATGTTTTTTTTTTTTTTGCCAGGTACGAGTACATAATGTTGTGTGGAGTTTGAGAATGCGGAATTTTTGCATGATAAACATGATGAAACATTAAAAAATATGCTGAAACATTTTAAAAGTACTAACACATTAATAAAAACCAACTAAAGAAAAGACAAAAGTCGAACGGAACCGACTATGTGATACTCTACAGAACTTTCGATATACACTGGTGGCCAAAACCAAAGCAACTAAAAATGTAAATGTCATTTTGAAAAAATAATAATGTATGGAAAATTAAATTGACTAAATTTTTGCTTGGACAAAAGCAACTGTACTGTACAAACAGATGACCTCTGAAATTTTAGTTATATATAGATAATTTTATTCTTATAGATAATTTTTAAAAGGATTTTATTATAATAACAACTGTTTGTCTTCAAATTTGACTTCCTGCAAATATAACCAGTAAGGAAAGTAGTAAAGTCGGACTAGGGCGATTATATGATACCCTTCACCACTTTGGATACATACAAAAGATGCTAACATATACAATATCCTGTAGATAGAGGACCATTAAAATGATAAATGTGAGATCTACATAGATATTTGCACCAAGTAAAAAACTCAATGCATTGTATGTCAATCGGATTCTTTTGTGTACAATTTATGTACCAGCTATTTATGTATTTTGCAGTACAGAGCGCTGTTCACAATTTTATCTCGTGTATATGGAATAGACGTAGGCTCCTCGGTGCACCATTTACCAAAAAATCGGTATAGGGAAGATATATCCAAATCTGAACCGATTTTCACAAAACTTAGTATACATCAATGTGGACGTATTTTACTATGATCTACAAAATGTTGTCTCAATCGTAAATATTATGGAAATTTTGGTGCACCATTTACCAAAAATCTGACGAAACTATACATGAGAGCTATATCTAAATCTGAACCGATTTCAACAAAACTTCATAAATATCAAACAGGATGTAATTCAGTACGCAGTGCAAAATTTTGTTGCAATTTGGTTAACATTGGACGAAACTATATATGGGAGCTATATCTAAATCTGAACCGATTTCCACAAAACTTCGCACACATCAATCTGGATCTAATCTAGGATGCTGTGCAAAATGTTGTCTCAATCGGATAAATTTTGCGAGTTTGGTGCACAATTTATCTAAAATCGGACGAAATTATATATGGGAGCTATATTTATATCTGAACCGATTTCCACAAAACTTCGCATACATCAATCAGGACCTAATTCAGTACGCTGGGCAATTTTTTTCAATCGGAAAACTATTGTAAGTTTGGTGCACCATTTACCTAAAATCGGACGAATATACGGTATATATAAATATGGTATATCTAAATCTGAACCGATTTTCTTCAATTCCAATAGGGTTCGTCCTTGGGCCAAACAAATGGGCGGACATGGGACGGACATGCATAAATCAACTCAGAAAGTGATTCTATGCATATTCTCAAAAGGAACCATGGGTCAATATCCATTCTTTTTGCCTGTTACAAACATATGCACACAGACATAATACCCTGTACCACAAAGTGGTGAAGGGTATAAAAAACTGCAAATTATTAATGAGTATGAAAAAACATTTATCACAAAAAATGATTTCAAAGATTCCCAAATTATAAGTCGGTTTAATTCAACTAGATCATCACGGAGGAAGGCTTCACAAAATTTCAGAGAAGTACAAAAAAACCCCAATTAGGAGTTCGACGGAATTGTTTTCGTATGAATTAAGATTTATGATGAAATAAAATTTAATATTTTAAGCTCAGACACGAACAAATTTGCGGTAAGAATACCTAAAAAATAAAGACTCAGGCCTCAGTATTTCAAGGGTACTGTGAAGCATGCAGGTGGGTCAATATTGGTATTGAACAGTTTTACTTTTTATGGAGTTCGATCTATGCTATAGTTCTCTTCGCTGAAGAAAACATATCACTTGTTTGGGTGTTTCAGCATCACAATAGTCTGAAGCATACAAGGCAGCATGTCAAATACTACTTGAGGGAGTAAAAATTCAGCAGGGTGCGCAAAAATTCGCTCGTAAATGAATTAAAATAAATTCTTTCCGTTATGTGCTCATTTCACGAATGAATTTATGGCGATACATTCTTTACCAAACGAGCATTCGCCAAAGAATGTTTGTACACACATAACAAACGAGTGGGAGCACACAAAAACGATCGTTCGTTACTTTCTGACATTCTCGCACGAATGAAAACAAACTTTCCCGAATTCTCGCGAATGCTCAAAACAGCGACAAGAACACCAACAACAAACGTTTGTGAACTCAATAGTTGTTAGACATGTGTTTTGTTATTCCACAATTTCTGCTACACACACACACATTATTCATTCGTTGTGTGTGTTTACTTTTTTATGATATTTTTGTTTGTTGTTGTTTTTAACAGTGCTCGCGAGCATTCGCGACCATTTGTTTTTTGAGTTTTTCAAAAGAATTTTCTTCAGCAACAAATGCTCGCGAAAGAACGAACCGACGACGAAATTTTATCGTTCGTGAATTTTTCGTACAATGCGAACATTCGCGAGAGATTGCAAATACTTTTTCATGCATTGTAACTTTGCCATTCGCGATATATTGAAAATATTCGATTTCTCGCGCGTGAGCATTCGTGAGAAAGAGCGTATTTTAATCATTCTTCGCACCCTGAAATTAAGGGTTTTAAAATGGCCAGCACAATCATCAGGTTTTCACCATATAAACAAGTCTTTGGAGATAGCAAAAGTAAAACGAGATTCACAAAGAAACAAACACAATCTCTTCCCACAGGTTCAGGTTCCAAGGAACAAATTGGGCGTCTTTTAGATTCAATGTCTCGTAAGTGTGCTTTCGCAATCAAAAGTAATGGTTATTGCGTAGAAAAATGTGACTTTAGTTTTGATTAGGTAAAAATTGGGTCAGTTTGGTTTTCCATATCCACCAGTGTACACATATGTGCCAAAGATATGTTGCATATGAAAAACGATGATGACTTCTATGTTGTTTTCAAAATTAGGTTATAATATACATTCAATTATATAATGTAAGAAAGCATAACTACACTGATATTTATTAGGTAGGTATAGACAGAATTTGTGCAAAATGTCAGCAGGATATCTCTATTGGACAATTGATTTCCTCCACAGTCCGATGTGTTTAATTTCGTACCTATAGGGCAAATGCAAAGAGTTTGACGCATTATTTCCATACAATCGGTCAAAAATCAAAATCAAAAGACTTCAACCTTCGACTAAATAAAGTAGCTGTGACAAATTCAATTTCAATAATAGATGGACATGCAAACGGACGGACGGTCAGGCTTGCAAAACTCGACCTGACGAAGTCACATTGGGTCCATTTCGTTCGCTTTTGCATGTTGCAAGCATTTGTACAAAGACCATACAAAACGTGTTCAGTCGTGTCGTGATCATAACCCAAAATTACAGGCGTTGCCCTTAGCCGTAACTGAATTTTAAGTAAAATATCATAGCGACACCTGCCTCCTCTAATGTGGTAATGATAATACTTAATAGTATCAGAAAACGAAGACCCCTGCAAATATTTAAGTATAACTCTTGCATATAAGTGCTTACATCAGGTCTGGGATATACTGTCAACTACCCCGGTCCATGCCCCTCTGGGGTAACTGTATACGCCATTTGACTCACTGTGATCTCTAGAACGACCAGAAAAACAGACAAAATTTAAAATTTCGTTACGATTGGTCCATAGAAGTGGCCTGGACTTTGTTTACAGTTTATAATGGACAGCCGCATGACTCAGCTAGCCGTGGAAATATTAGGTTGGGGAAAAAGAAATTTATTATTTTTTCAGCAGATGGCTGTACTGATAGATTTCTCGTAAAGTATCGATCAAACAATTTCATATTTATGCTCGTTGGAAGGGTGACATTTCGTAGTAGAACAAATTATTTTATTGTTTTTTGTTCGGTGCATTCAGTTGTAAGTTATAGCGTGTCAAAAATGAAAGTGAACGAAGAGAAAATTCGGTACATTTTACAGTTTTTCCTTGACAAAGGCGAAAATGCAAGCCAAGCCGGTAAAACTGTGAATGGTGTTTATTGTTCCGATACTGTAATGGCCAATTATGTGCAAATTTGGTTTCGTAGATTTCGTTCAGGAATTTTTTATATTAAAGATGCACCACGCACGACCTACCTGTGGTTGTCGAAAAAGTCGATAAAATCGGAGAAATAATCGAAGTTGACCGGAATGATAGCAGTCGTAACATCCCCCAGGAACTAAAAATCGACCTAAAATCTGTTTTAAACCATTTACAAAAAAAAAAAATGAAAATAAATAATGGATTTCTTTTCCCCCCAAACTATGAAATGATACCAATTTGAAGGTCAAATGTTCGTGTGTCATTAAAAGCTCCATCAAATTCCCTTCTTCGTGTAAAACCTAAATCTGAACCGATTTCTACGACACTTAACACACATCATTCTAGACCTAATTCATTACGCTGTGCCAAATTTCGTGCAAATCGAAAGATATATAGGGACTTTGGTGCACCATTTACATTAAATGGGACGAAAATATATGGGAGCTATATCTATATTGAACAGATTTTCAGTAAACTTAGCACAAATCATTCTATACCTAATTCATTACGCTGTGCCAAATTTCGTGCAAATAGAAAGATATATAGGGACTTTGATGTACCATTTACATAAAATCAGACGAAACTATACATGGGAGCTATATCTTAATCTAGACCGATTTCCACGAAATTTGGCATACATCGTTCTAGACTCAAGTGAGCTTTGCCAAATTTCGTGCAAATCGCAGATCGCAGGATATATAGGAACTTTGGTGCACCATTTACATTAAATCGGACGAAAATATATATGGAAGCTATATCTAAATCTGGACCGATTTTCAGGAAACTTAACACACATCATTCTAGACCTAATTCAGTACGCTGTGCCAAATTTCGTGCAAATCGGAAGATATATATGGACTTTGGTACACCATTTACATTAAATCGGACAAAAATATATGGGTGCTATATCTAAATCTGAATCGATTTTTCTCAATTTCAATAGGGTTCGTCCTTGTGCCAAATTAGTGACCTATGCCAAATTTCATCCAATTCGGGTCATAAATGCGACCTGTACTTTGTTTACAATTTAACATGGAAAGCGACTAAGAAAGTGATTCTATGAATATTCTCAAAAGGAACCATATGTCTATCTCGTTTCCTTTTGCCCATTACAAACATATGCACAAATACATAATACCCTGTACCACAGTGTGGTGAAAGGTATAAAAATAATTTTCCTAGGTCCGCGATTTTCCTAATTTCGGACCGAAGTCAAAACTCCTGGCTCATACCAGAGCCAGATATGTACCCTTTCCAATTGCGTCAGAATTTGTTGATTTTGATGTTTCAGTGATTGCCAATCATGTCCGCCGCCGAAAAGAAGGACTTCTCTTTAATTACAAAAAACATCAACAGTGTGTCATTTTTTTTCTTCTTCTTTAAGCCATTAAATACATGTATACAAAGTTGCAAATCTTTAAAGTAATGGAAAATTTGCATCCCATTAAAAAGTTGTTGAAATTTAAAATAGGGAATGTTAGTATTATTGTAATGGCGATTAAAGTGCTTGATTTTTAACAATTCGTGTAAAATGTCCTAGAAAGAGAATTTAAGAGTAACTTAAGGGAACCTCCCCCCCCCTTCATGATTTTAATTTTTCAAGATTTTCAATGGGCTGGTAAATCAATACCAAAGCTTGTTAAGGTTTGTAACTTTACACATATATAATTGAAGATTTAAAATAGAAGAAAAATAATTTACAAAAAATGTTTGTTGTTTTGTTGTTGTTTTTTGTAATTAAAGAAAAGTCCTTATTTTTGATGGCGGGCGTGGTAACTCCTCACTGGAACATCGGAATCCGAAAATTTCAACGGTGGTAGAAAGAGTACCTGTCTTGACTTCGCTCTAAAATTAACAAAATGGTGGACGTTTAAAAAAAAATTAAAAATTTAAAGTTTGAGAAGCCCTTTAGCCGTCACTTGATGCTGACACGATAAATCGGCTGTATCTTCAAGAGTTCTTGAGATTTTCACTTGAAATTTTGTAGGTGTATTCTTGAATTAGATTCGAATTAAATCAAAAAAAAAAAATTGACCCCGAGAATGGGGAGGGCCCCCTTAAGCGGCTCATCAGGCATATTGGGCTATGTGACTATGTATGTTGAAAACTTGTATTTCATATACAAATAATGGATTTCTTTTTCCTAACCTAATATTTTTGTCCGATTTTATATAAATGGTGCACCAAACTCACACCGTTTTTTCGATTGACACGGAATTGAATTGTGTTTAGAGGGATGTGTATTAAGGTTTGTTAGCAAGTATAACCGTTTTACATTTTTGTCTCGGTTCAAATAAAAAGCTTTTCTCTGGGCGAGATAAATTTTGGACAGCGTACCAATTGGAGTATGCTACGGTTGCTCAAATGCGTCAAAATTTACATAAAGCTTCCATACATAATTTTGCCCGAATTCCTACAAATTGTAACTTAAAGAACCCTAATCTATCCGTATAAACGACAATTTATTGCCCTGAGAAACTTAAATTCCAATTGATTTATAGCAAATGAATAATCCGTTTCATTATTGAATAATATAGACTGAGGTGTATTACTTCTAACACTACGCATGTTGTTTAGTATAGACAAAAATAATCTCTGCTCATTTCTTATTTCCACTCACTTTTTTCGCAACTAATTGAGTGATAATTAAAATTAAATTATTTACATCTTTTTTTTTTTTTTGATTTCACACACTTCATTTACAATGTAATTATTTGGAATCCATTAAATTGTATTGAACTGAAAGTTGTATCAGCGTCTGTTGCTATTGAATCAAGCGCTTTAGTTCAGTAATCAACAAACTTAGTAGTTAAAGATTGTCGATATTTCCTTTACCCATCGCCGACGTCGATTTCTTCGTCTTCTTGATTTTGGTTAGGAAATTGTATTTGTATTTTTATAGGAATTGAAAGGATGAAATGCAGCAAACGAAAAAAAGTCCTTAATTTCCCCACATGAAGAATTCAATTTGCTGCAATAAAGTATAATGTAAATATCTTACAATGCATTGAGTGCTTTTCGTGTATGTATATGTGTATGGTGTCTGATTGTGTGAATAATAGTGTGTGCAAGTTTAACAATTGTTGATATGCAATGCTGTTTAACAGGTTGGAGGAGTGGCAAGATTGTAAATGTTAAAATATAATACTACCTGTTTATGGGAGCTATGTATAAATCTGAAGCATGTTCCGTGTCAATCAGAAACATTTTGCATGAAGTATGTCAGACAAATATCTGAATCGATTGAAAATATCGGAGTAAGAAAAGTAAAAAAAATCATCATCGAGGCATAAAAGATATAATATGCAGTAGCATACGTATATTCAACGTTCCACACCATTATTCCTAAAGTATCATGGTGTTTTTTCATATATATACATACATCATTAAATATAACAAAAGCTCCAATTGTTGTCAAATGCATCCAAGAGTCAGATACCCCAAGAATGTATGTATGAATAAATATATATATATATGTATATTACTTAAAATTGAAGGAAATTCCGAATCGAAATGATGTTAAAGTATGCTACTTTAAGCTGGTTTTCTTTTGAAATCAGCTTTCTTCGAAAATCCTTTTGAATTCGCCATACCAGCCATACCCAACAACTAAACATACACACACTTAAGATTTACTATTTGATTTGTTAGATATATACGTGCGCTTGAAAACAGATTGTGACGCTGGGTGGGTGGAATGAACGAAAGAAGTGAGAGCTGCTAAATAAAATTACAAAAAAACTCGAATGCTTCGAATGCCATTCGTCGTTGTAACATTCAAAGAGATAACGATTTTTATTGCTAGAAATTGCATTTATATAAATTAAATTGAATTGTTAAATATTACGCACAACTTTAATACGAAAAAGAAACGAAGAGGAAAGAAAAGCCAACGAATCTTTGGCAAATGCTTTTTGGCAAAAGGAATGTCTTTTACTATGAAAAAAGATGGAAGAAAAACATATTAAATTCTCAAATATTGTTAAAGTAAATATATGGCCTTGTAATATTTATTGCTATGTTTTATAGGAAAATATATAATTTTATTTGCTTGTCTCCACATATTTATGTGTTTGTAATGTGTTTGCCGTTATGTGCCATGAAAAAACTAGATGAATGTCTCATTCGTAAATAGCTAATAAAAATGGAAATATCGAAGTAGAGTTAAGAAATAACATACACATACAACTAGTTACACTATTAACAAATAAAATCCTTTGATATTTGTTAACCTATATGACGTATAATTTATATTATTCAATGGGTATACATATATGTATCATACGCACTAGAGGGACAAATTGTCAGGGTCAATGTTCTGCATATAAATTTGCTTTTATAGCTTCTGCCATAAGGTGGAGGCCGTCAGGGTTTAAACAAATTGAATTTTGTTTTGTTATTTTTATACCCTACACAACTATGTTGTCAGGGTATTATAGCTTTGTGCAGCCCCAAAAGTTTGTAGCGCCGCGAAATATTGGTCCTAGACCCACCTTTAAGTATCCATGATCATATCTCGACTGTGTGTTCGTCCGTCCGTCTGTCCATTATAATTTGTAAACACGATACAGACCAAAGTTATAAACCAATCTTCACGAAATTTTGCATGTAGGATGGGTTCTGGCCAATGGAGACCCCTATTGTTTTTGGGAAAGATTTAGGGGATGAAATGGACCAAATACTAAATTTTTGTCGGTTTTTTTGGTGGCTCCCGAGGCCGCAATAATGGCACGAACATCGTGAAATTTTGTATGGAGAAGGGGATCAGGACAAAGAATAAGCATGCCTTTTTTGATAAACATCGGTCAATATTTAGCGGGTCAAATGGACCCAGTCTTTTGTGTGAAAAATTACATAATTTGTATTCTATAGCGTATATATTTACCCCTGAAGGACATATACCCAAGAAGTTGATATTATATCCAAGAGGAGTGTTTGACCTTTAAATGAATACCAATTATATTGTTGTATGTGCTCGGATGTGGGATTTACACCTAATTATTCGTATTCTTATATTATTTAGTAACCCATTATCACTCTAGAGATCGGAACTATAGCACTGATCGCTTTGAAATTTTCCATGAGTTTCCAGTTATGGTCAAGCATAACGCCTATAATTTTCCGTGATGATCCGATAATAATTTTGGAATGAAGTGGACCGAAAACTTAATTTTTTGTGTTATTTTCGAGTCAATCAAATGAAAGCCGAACATCACAACACTACCCACGGTGAAGAGAATTTGGACAATGGCTGTACTGAATACTCGTAATATTCGGAAAATATGTCAGGGTGAGGAAGAGGTGCTGTTTACCTCTAATCGGGCAAGAGGGTGCAAATATCACGAAATATTGCCAAGGATCGAATTAAACATCTCCAGAAAATTTGAGTTCCGTGGTAGTTGTGTAGGGTATCGAATGTATCGTATCAAAAATTCTTGAATATATAGCCGATTTATTGTGTTAGCATCAAATGTCGTTGAAAGTGCTTCTCAAACATTCCTTATCATCTATCTTAGTTTGTGGTCAAAAATAGGGAATTATTCAAAAATCTTATTTCATATGTCCGAAATTTTATTAATTTTTGTCCGATGTTAATAATCCTTCTTCATACCAAATCCAGAGATGTGCTATTTCGAATGCCGTTGGTATTTTTGGATTCCGACGTTCCAGTGGTCGGAAATCATGCCCGTCATGGAAAAAAGGACTTTTCTTTAATTACAGAAAAACAACAACCAACCAACAATTATATAAGTTTAAGTTTTCAAATATAAATATGCAAAAAAGTCTTCAATATAATGCACATGCATTTACCAGCCGTTTGAAAATCTCCGAAATTTCAAATCGATAAAGAGGGGAGGAGGGTTCCCTTAAACTTGATTTTTTTTTCAATTTTTCCGTGTCCAATTAGAATATTGCTCTGAAATTTTATACATTATTTTTACTCGTAGGATATTTGCTACTGAAGATGGGATATATCAGTCAACGCGTTGGTATAGCCATCATGGATTTCTGGCACGTTTCTTAAACGAATTTGCTGTAATTTCTTATTTTGAGTTCTGTCGGGGTAGAAAATCTTCCTAATGAAAACCAATGAGTTGAGCAGTATAGTCGGACCATTGAGCTCTAATTTTCTGCGGATCTATAATTACCGAGCCTCGGTAATATTTCGCGATATTTGTACTCTGTAGACCGATTAGAGGTAAATAGCTCCTCTGTGGCATTCTTACCGAATCATGTTTTCTCGGAGTAAAAAATAACTCTGTAATATTTCAATTTTGTTATTGTACACAAAAAAACTTTTGGTTCATTTGACCCGGCATCTAGAGCGACAAATATGAAGTTTTCGATCCATTTGATCCTCGAAATGTTATTAATATTTGTCGAAAATTATATGTGTCATCCTTGAACAAAACCTTATACAAATTTTCCTAGCCATTGATGATTGTTTTATAACTATGGCACATATCGAATTTACAAATTACAATGGACAGATGGACACATATGCCTGGATCGACTCAGATAGTCGAGATACTAAATCGGTATACTAAAATGTGCATATATCCTTACAATATAGTCCCTATTTAACCGTATGTCCAAACTGTCAGTACTTTTAGGAGTTTAATCACGTTTTACAACCGTAGTGGCTTGACTTGATATTATTGATTCTCCTTAGAAAAACACCCTACCAAAAATTATCAATAATGGACCGAACATATTACTCGATATATTAGAGACTTTAGGCACATTTTCAAACCGAATTGGTTTCTACTATATATTTTGGAATCTCATTGGAGATAAATTTTCCCTACCCCCATTTTTCGGAATTTTATGGGTTTTAGGCATGTATAACCGAATTGGCCATAATTTAATATTTTGGGTTTTTATTGGGTAGAAAATCAAGTTCTGTCCATTTTTTTGGGTTAGCCTCCATAGAACTGTACTTCCCATTTTTCAGTATTTTGGGACTGTATTTTTTTCAAATCTTCCCACTACAAACTATGAATAATGATACACGTTTGGCGTAACTCTCCACCCATTTCGATACCACGCTTTTTATACCCTTCACCACACTATGGTACAGGGTATTATGTCTTTGTACATATGTTTGTAACAGGAAAAAGGAAACGAGATAGACACATGGTTCCTTTTGAGAGTATGCATAGAATCATTTTCTGAGTCGATTTATACATGTCCGTCAGTTGATGTTAAATTGTAAACAAAGTACAGGTCGCATTTATAATCCAATTTGAATGAAATTTGGTTCAACCCATTTATTTGGCCCAAGGAAAAGCCCTGTTGTAATTGGGAAAAATCGGTTCAGATTTGGATATAGCTCCCATATATATTTTCGTCCGATTTAATGTAAATGGTGCACCAAAGTACAGGTCGCATTTATATTCCGGTTTGGATGAAATTTGGCTCAACCCATTTATTTTGCCCAAGGAAGAGCCCTGTTGTAATTGGGAAAAATCGGTTAAGATTTGCATATAGCTCTCATATATATTTTCGTCCTATTTAATGTAAATTGTGCACAAAGTACCTATAAATCTTTCGATTTCGAGAAAATCGGTTCAGATTTGGATATAGCTGGCATATATATTTTCGTCCGATTTAATGTAAATGGTGCTCCAAAGTTCATACATATTTTTCGATCTGCACCACATTCGGCATAGTGTACTGAATTGAGTGTAGAATGATGTGTGTTAAGTCCCGAGAATATCGATTCAGATTTAGATATAGCTCCCATATATATTTTCGTCTGATTTAATGTAAATAGTGCACAAAATTCCATATATACCGATTTGCAGGAAATTCGAGGGCAAATTGGCATAAACTACATATGTATTAGGATACATATGTACAATATACCCATAGTGGTGATCCAGTCCGTCTTTACTACTTTTCCTACGGCTTTTTATCTTGAATTAAAAGAAAAACTTTAAAAAGCAAGCTCTGATAAATTTTCTTTAATTAATTTCTCAGAAAATCTTATTTACGAACTACTAATTAATTTCCTATGACGAAAACAAAAATTAAATAACAAAAAAAAAAACAAGTGAGCGGAGCAGTATAGTCGGGCAGGGCCGACCATATGATACCCTACACAACTTCCATGAACATCTAACATTCTGTGGTACCACATTCTGAGCTTGGGCAATATATCGCGATGTTTGCACCCTCATGACCCACCACAAATATTACTAATATTCCGTACAGTCCTTCTAATTACTTGTCCAGATTGCCTTCAACGTGGGTCGTTTTGTGATGTTCGGCTTTCAATTGTGGCCTGTAGATCGACTCAAAAAAAATCCGTTTTCGGTCCACTTAATCCCAACATTATTATCTGATCATCACCGAAAATTATAGGCGTTGTCCTTGACCATACCTGGATATTAGTGAAAGCGATGAGCGCTATATTTCCATATTTCCGCCCTCTAGTGTGGTAATGGGTTACTAAATAATATATGAGTACGTAAGCACCTGTAAACATTTATGTGTAACTCCCACATCTGAGTACATACGACAATAATCAGTACCAGTTTAAAGGTCGACCACTCCTCTTGCAGTCCAGTGTCCATTTGACCCGCTAAATATTGACCGATCCTTATCAAAACAGGCATGGTTATTGTTTGGCCCGATCCCCTTCTCCATGCAAAAATGTCCAGTGTTTGGGCCATAATTGCGAAAAACCGACGAAACTAAAGTTTTTGGTCCATTTCATCCCCTAAGTATTAACCGATCTCTTTTAAAAACAATTAAGGCCTTCATTCGCCACAACCCATCCTACATGCAAAATTTCGTGATGTTGGTCCATAACTGTAGCCAGTAACGTGTTTACAAATTTTAATGGACAGACGGACGGACGGACACACATGTCTAGATCGACTCAGCTAGTCGAGATATGACGATCGGTATAATTAAAGGTGGGTCTAGGACCAATATTTCGCGGCGTTACAAACATTTGGGGCTGCACAAAGCTATAATACCCTGACAACATAGTTGTGTAGGGTATAATAAACTAAACATTTGACCCAATTTTTGTATAAAATTCACAAAAATCTTACAATTTTTAAATTCTCTCAAAATATTATAATATGTTCCACTAAATTTTGCCAAACATCCGTATTAAAATAAATTATTTATGTTGTGCAAAGAACAGAACAACCTCTTTAAGGAAGTTGAAACTTTTTGGCAACAGCAACAACAACAAAACCTATGACTTAATTTAAAACGAGCAAAACTTTTAGAATTTCCTCGCATGGCAAAAAGTTTTTGTTTTGTCGGAAGTGAATGAAACAAAAATTTACATAAAAGCAGTTCAACAGAATCGGGACAGACAGACATATTCAATTCAGTTGCTTGGTTGGTTGGTAGCTTGCCGGTTACACTCTTGTACGAATCTTGGTGAACTTATGTATGTAAATGCTTCGGCAACAGATGCTGCTGCTGTTGCATGTGACGTTGTTGTTGTTGTTGTTGCTACTGCAGTTCTAAAGACTGTTGCATTTTATGGCAGTCTACATAATGTATATGATGTTTATGTTGCTGTCGTTGTTGTTGCCACGCGCATTGCCGCTAGTATTGTTGATGTTTATCCTGCCGCTTGAATTCGAGTCAATATACAAATACTCGTACATACAGCAGCAAATGCCCGAAATTGAGTTCATTATACCGAGTTAGACATTTTCAAATATTTATGCAATTCAATCAGTGAAAAGTTAAAAGTTCCAAAATTGTTGCTGCTTTACTTAAATGCATTAGCAGAGAGTGAGAGAGTAACGAAAATAAAGGATTTGTTGTCCAATTTCGTTGAACAGCCATAGTGCGCAAAGCAATTGCATTTTAGTTGTTAAATGTTCGGTGTAACTGTTGCCTCGATTTAATTGAAAACAAACCAATGAAATAAAATATTTGATTTAATTTGGAAAATCGTTTGCGACACTTTAGGCAATGTGTTAAATTGTAAGGGGGATGGGGGAAAGGGAATAAAAAGTGCTAAAGTAAATTAAACAATTTTTTGGTAGGGAATTTAGTTAATGGAAAAGTCGAGTTAGAGTAGTAGTAGCACTACATTTTAATGGAAAGTCAAAAAATAATTGGATAGAAAATAAAATAATAAGGAACATGCCAAAATTTGGTGGACCATTTACATTAAATCGGACGAAAATATATATGAGAGCTATATCTAAATCTGGACCAATTTTCAGGAAACTTAACACACATCATTCTAGACCTAATTCAGTGCGCTATGCCCAATTTCGTACAAATCGAAAGATATATAGGTATTTGGTGGCCCATTTACATTAATTCGGACAAAAATATATATGGGAGATATATCCAAATCTGAACCGATTCTCACGAAACTTAGCACACACCATTCTAGACGTAATTCACTACGCTATGCCAAATTTCGTACAAATCAAAAAATATATAAGGTATTTGGTGGACCATTTACATTAAATCAGACGAAAATATATGGGAGCTATATCTAAATCTGGACTGATTTTCAGGAAACTTAACACACATAATTCTAGACCTAATTCATTACATTATATCAAATTTCGTGCAAATCGGAAGATATATAGAGACTTTGGTGCACCATTTACATAAAATCGGACGAACATATATATTGGGGGCTATATCTAAATCTGGACCGATTTTCAGGAAACTTAACACACATCATTCTAGACCTAATTCAGTGCGATGTGCCAAATTTCGTGAAAATAGAAAAATAAATAGGAACTTAAGTACACCATTTACATTAAATCGGACGAAAATATATATGGGAGCTATATCTAAATCTGATCCGATTTTCACGAAACTTAGCACACATAATTCTGGACCTAATGCAGTACTCTATGCCAAAATTCGTGCAAATCTAAAGATATATAGGGACTTTGGTGCACCATCGGACGAAACTATATATGGGAGCTATATCTAAATCTGAACCGATTTTTCCCAATTTCAATAGGGTTCATCCTTGTGCCAAATAAGTGAGCTGCGCCAAATTTCATCCAATTCGGATAATAAATGCGACCTGTACTTTGTTTACAATTTAACATGGACAGACAGACGGACGGACATGCATAAATCGACTTAAAACCAGTGAGCGGAGTTGTATACCCTACATAACTATCACGGAACTTTCTGCTGATATTTATTCCGAGCCTGGACAATATTTCGTGATAGTTGCATTCTCTTTCCCGAATACAGTTCAACAGGACCTCTTCCTTACACTGATATATTTTCCGAATATCACAAATATTTAGTACAGTCCTTCTAATTACTTGTCCAGATTCCCTTCTCAGTGGGTTTTGTTGTGATGTTCGGCTTATAATTGCCCTACAGACTGACTCGAAAAAAACATAAAAACATTAAGTTTTCAGACTACTGCATCCCAATTTTTTTATCGGACTATCACCAAAAGTTATAGGCGTTGTTCTTGGCCATAACTGGAACCTCATGGAAAATTTCAAAGCAATTTCCGCCCTCTAGTGTGGTAATGGGTTACTAAATAATGTATGAATGCGTAAGCACCTGTAAATATTGCCACATCCGAGTACATATGAGAATATAATTGGTATCAATTTAAAGGTCAACCACTCTTCTTGGATATACTATCAACTTCTCGCGCCTATGTCCTTCAGGGGTAAATATATACGCCATAGAATACCAATTTTGTAATTTTTTACAAAAAAGTCAGGGTCCATTTGACCCGCCAAATATTGACTAATCTTTCTCAAAACAGGCATGCTTATTCTTTGGCCCGATCCCCTTCTCCATGTAAAAACTCGCCATGTTCGGGCCATTATTGTGGCCTCTGGAGCGACCAGAAAAACCGACATTTCATCCCCTAAATATTAACCGATCTTTCCCCAAAACAATAGGGGTCTTTATTGGCCAGAACCCATCCTATATGCAAAATTTTGTGAAGATTGGTGCATAACTGTGGCCTGTACCGTGTTTACAAATTATAATGGACAGACGGACGGACACACATGTCTAGATCGACTCAGCTAGTCGAGATATGACGATCGGTATACTTAAATGTGGGTCTATGACCAATGTTTAGCGGCGTTACAAACTCTTGGGGCTGCACAAAGCTATAATACCCTGACAACATAGTTGTGTAAGGCATAAAAGTGATTCTATGCATATTCTCAAAAGGAACCTTGTGTCTATCTCGTTTCCTTTTGCGTATTACAAACATATGCACAAGGACATAATACCTTGTACCACAGTGTGGTGAAGGCTATAAAAAGGTCAACATTTCTTAAAAAATGGTCGAACACTTCATATGCCGTCTTGTGTATGCCATTGTCTGCTAGCAAGTAGGGGGTTTTTTTTGGGAAAATTACACTCAGTTGGAAACCTGAGTTAGAAAATAAAGCGGGGTCTTTGTATGAAAGTGACCTAAAAACCATGGACATATATTTTAAATTAAAGCCACTTAACAATACGGTAATTGGTTCGGGTCCCACTTTATACGTAAAATACGGACCTACATCGAACATTTGCGGAAAACTTACTTTTTTTAATTACAGCCACTTTGAGGTGAAAAAGTACTAAAACTTCAAAGTACGCACATA
Organism: Musca vetustissima; assembly: GCF_032173495.1. Taxonomy (NCBI): domain Eukaryota; kingdom Metazoa; phylum Arthropoda; class Insecta; order Diptera; family Muscidae; genus Musca; species Musca vetustissima. The sequence continues at coordinate 25,479 of NW_026880443.1, forward strand.
GAAGGGAACCTCAATATAAATAACTTGCCCAAACATAGACAAGAAACCATAGAATGCGGCTAAAACCTTCAGGATACTGAACATTTCCAAATTACAGTCAATTAGGTACCAAAGTCACCAAAATACCGAATAACTAAGATATTGCTCTTTGGGGGCTACCCCGAAATATGGACCAATATTGACAATTTTTGGTAGATAGATGGGAAAATTTTCTACTCAGGGAAAACCAAAAATATAAAATTATAGCAAGTTAGGTTGAAAAACTCACCCAAAAGCCAGAAAATATCTAATATTGGGGGTACCGTTATATTGGGCTAGCCTACAAACATCCGTGTACATTGTTATATTGCGAGATCTATCTATTAAAATAGGCAGATGGGCATGCCTTAATGGACATAGAATTTTATTCTGATTACGGACCTCTAATCAGAAACTAGATATTTGATTTGGGATAATATCTCGAGTCATTCTTGCATGGGAAATCCCAAAAACTACTATATAAAGACTGTGGTAACTGAAAATAAAGTACCATACTTGCTTAGCCCTGCTCGTCTGTATAAAAAATTAAAATTTGGGATAATATGGACACCAAATTACTTTGGATTATAAAACCGATTTTTCGTTGACAGATACTATAGCTTTGTGTTGCATCATGAGTTTGTAACGCCGCGAAACATTGGTCCTAGACCTACCTTTTAGTATATCGACCTTTAGTATCTCGATCTGTCTGTCCATTATAATTTGTAAACACATGTATGGGCCAATCGCCCATAAATGTATTTAATAGAGTCAATATCGTGAAACATTGCCCATGCTCAGAATATGGATCCGAAAATGTTAGTGTTCAGTGGACGTTGTATATGGAATCATATGGTCGGCCCCGCCGGCTCTACTGCCCTAATTAAAAAAAATTAAAAAATTAGTAACGTCTTAAGGCTCTGTCGGGTCGCACTTTCATATCCTACGCCCTTTTAAGCGTGGAGGGTTGCACATAGTGTGCAATTTCTTAAAAAGTCTGGATCTTTATATGGAGACGATGTCATTGTAATGTATCTGTTAATTTTCTATATTCTCGATGCCATGAGAAAAACTACTAACATTTCGAAGAGATGCATTTAAAAAGTTCGGTACCATTATATGGAGACGTTGTCATTGTAAATTCGATATGCTCTGAACAGTGTTGCCAATAAAATATTTAGAAAAAATGCCATTGTTTCTCTTAGTTTATTATTGGGATTGTCGTCAACGATCTGTGGCGAGATCCGAAACTATAGTTTTCTCTGCGTTACACCTTGGTGGAAAATGTCGTAGTTTTTTTTTTCAAAATAACTCGACTATTTTGAAATAATACAAATGGCATACCAAATAACCTACCACACTACTTAAATTTTCCCTTAAAATATTCAATATTTCATTCAAAAATAAAAAATCGGAAATAAATAAATTTAGCATAAAATATGATTCGGAAAATATGCCATGGTAGGAAGGAGGACTAGTTTACCTCTTATCGACCAAGAGGATGCATATACACCTAAGTCTGTTTTTACACGGTCTTTTTGTACACGGTTTTGAAATAACACGGTTTGAAAATTGAATATTTTTTAATTTTTTTAGACGATTTTATTCCATTTAGCACGATTTGAAATGTTGTGTACTTAAATTTTTTGTCAAATTTAATTTTTGCGAAGTATGTTCATATCACAAAAAAGTATTTATGAAAGAAAAAATCTAAAACCATCGGTAGTATCGATAGTTTGCGAACACTAGCTTAAAGATTTAAGTGAATTCCCCTTTAGCGCATACAAACAATTTTTACTGGTCTAAGCAAATGTGAATAGCACTAATTTAAGGGAATTCCCTTTATGTATAAGATCAATGTCTTTTTTACACGGTTTTTTTTACACGGCTTCTTCTGGAACCAATCTACCGTGTAAAAACAGACTTAGGTGTATAGTGAAATATTACCCAGGCTCGGGTAAAGTTAGAGTTCGGTGATAGGTGATAGGTGTCCGCTCAATGATGTTATGTACCTTCTATAAAAAAACTCATATTTGCAAAAAATCAGCTTTAACTAACGGTAAATTGTGGTTAAAGTCCACAAATGTCCTTTTTAGTAGAATTCGCAATAAATAGCGGTTTCGACCTTTCTTCGCTCACTGGTTTAACATAGGAAACTCAAATTCATCTTATGAAATATATTGAAATTACAAGATGAAAGGAAAAAATTAAACCAAAAGTATTAAATATTGCAAAAAATTCCTGTGGTACAGGGTATTATGTCTTTGTGTATATGTTTGTAACAGGCAAAAGGAAACGAGATAGACACATCCTTCCTTTGAGAATATACCCTTCACCACTCTGTGGTACAGGATGAAATTGGATGAAATTTGGCACAGCTCATTTGTTTGGCCCAAGGACGAACCCTATTGAAATTGGGAAAAATCGGTTCAGATTTACATATAGCTCCCATATATATTTTCGTCCGATTTTATGTAAATTGTATACCTTTCGATTTGCACGAAATTTGGTTAAGTTTCCTGAAAATTGGTCCAGATTTAGATATAGCTCCCATATATATTTTCGTCCGATTTTATGTAAATTGTGTACCAAAGTCCCTATATACCTCTCGATTTGCACGTAATTTGGCATAGCGTAATGAACTAGCTCTAGAATGATGTGTGTTAAGTTTCCTGAAAATCGGTCCAGATTTAGATATATACTTTCCCATATATATTTTCGTCCAATATAATGTATATGGTGTACCAAAGTCCCTATATATCTTTCGATTTGCACCAAATTTGGTAATGAATTAGGTTTAGAATGATGGGTGTTAAGTTTCCTGAAAATCTGTCCAGATGTAGGTATAGCCCCCTAATATATCTTTGTCCGATTTTATGTAAATTGTGTACCAAAGTCCTTAGATATCTTTCGATTTGCACGAAATATGGCATGGCGTAATGAATTAGTTCTAGAATGATGTGTGTTAAGTTTCCTGAAAATCGGTCCAGATTTAGATATAGCTCCCATATATATTTTCGTCCGATTTTATGTAAATGGTGTACCAAAGTATACGTTTTGATTTGCACGAAATTTGGCTTTACTACTTTCATTACTGATATAGTTTATTAGTTAGTTGAAACATTTCCGTGAAACATTTCCATAACGTGGTCCTAATATATATGAAATGTACACACTTTCCACATACCTCTATTCCAAAGCCGTCCTTATGTTCATAACCATGTTATTTGTTCATCGTGAGTCCTTCAATAAATCCATACCTACCTACCTATATACACACTACATGCACGCATCGAAACGAAGATGGCAATGAAGAAGACGAAACATTGATAGGAAAAAAGTAAACATAAGCTATTTAAACTTGTTTTCTTTTTTTGTGCTAAACGAGTTTGAAATGTCTAAATCTAGCAGTAAAAGTGTTAATTGCCAACACTAACTCTGAATTATGTGGGCCATTTATGGAGGCTATTTAAAAATAACAAACTGTATTAAATTTTTTCTCGGAAGAAGTTTATATTCACCAGGATTTTTGAATTCCATTGTACAGCCACTTCGGAAAGAAATGTGAATAAAACCTTAAAATACCGAAAATAAGACTTCTTTTAATAGAGGCTATGTCAAAATTTAGACATATATCGAACATTTTCTGCATGGATGTTTTTCACACTATTAGAAGCCGGAACGAAAACAAGGTGACGACATTTGTTTATATGTCAAAACAAGAGCCAGTATTGGGATAGTTTTCCCAAATATGTTTCTTAACTCCTTTACAGGAGCACCACATTCCCTTCTTATTTTAGCATATTGTGTTTCATTCCATTTCAGCATGTGTGCCATTAAGGAAAATATCAACAAATTGCATGCAAACCAGCAGTCTCATGTTATTACCCGCCAACTACAATAGCAACAAAAACGAAACATAAAATTTCATTCGTAAATATAAAATTTGTTTTGTTGGTTGGTCGGTTGGTGAAAGGCGACTGAAATCATTAAAGATTCTTGTAAGCTGTAAAATAAAGAAACCTAACATTGCGCGACTGGAACATATGCAAAGAAACCTCCATTTCCCGTACTCAATATTTTTTGAAAAGCATTATTTGAACGAAGGTGGAGAAGCTGAGTCACGAAAATAATGTCGCCAAGTGGTTGAAAGACAAAAAATCGACGTGATTTCCTTGCATTTGTGATTTCCAAATGACACATTGCACATAAAATCGAGCGAGAAACTGGGATGAAAAATTAATTCAGATTTTTGAAATTAGCTTTGCTTCATATTTTCAAACCAAGCGCCCGCCTTCTAACCGCTATACGTCTACATACTCTAAAATTATGCCCTGATATGAAAAGCCTTATCTCAATTTCAACTTTACCAAACATATCATCCCATCCCGCAACAGTAGGGAACTACTTACGCGCAATTTATATGGTAAACATTTATGACCAACTGAAGCCATTAAAGTCTGTTTATAACTCTATTTTGCCATGCACACACACACATACATCCATCCATAACCCCCCATTTATACACTCTTAAAACACACACACGCCAAAACACATGTATACACTTCCTGCTAGTAGTTTTATATTCCTTGGGTCACACCAGTAACAATTCATAGGAGTATTCTTAAGTACTCTTCCCGCATACTTACAATCCATGGCATCATATCTCATCCCTCTAACCCAACAAAATTCTCTTCCATTAAGAAACACAAAAAGAAAAACGAAATGTTGTATGGTACTTACCGAATTACGCGACGGTACAAATTGTAACATTATACCATATAAATAGCCATAAACTAGGCCAATTCCAATACCAACGGGTCCTTGTAAAATTTGTTCAGTTAATGATCCTCCTGCAGCAATAGAATACAAAATAGGAAAAGAAAAAACACAAACAAAATAAGAATCATTTTTATGTCAACCTCTTCGTAAGTGTGTGTGTGTATTTAAAATGTGAAGAAAAACATCGATTTTGATTATATGTTGATGATGGGTTATTTTATATGTGAGCATGTGGTAGTTAGTAGTAAAATGTATTATACCACATCATCAATATTTATTTATATATCTATGAGGAGATTGGCTGTTCGCCTCGCTCACCTGTTGAGAAGATTACACCATTAATAACACCAAACACGAAAATGGCCACCACATCATTACACGTCGTCATGGCATAGATCAGTGTATGGATGCCGTTATTAAGGCCTAGTCGGTCCTCTCTCAGTTTTAGCATCACCGTAACAACGACATTGGGAGACACAGCCGTTACCACCAAACTGAAAGCAATAAATCGATAAGCGTAATCACATTGTTGAAATCGTTAATGTAATATTTAAGAATGTGTGAAATCACACACAGGTGAAATATGACCGCCTTTACACGCTTCGATAATAAATAGTGCTTCTAAACATAAAGACTTCTAACTTCAGAAGATATGGAAAAATGTTTGGTATATATTTAAAAATTTCCTCAATAAAAATAAAAGAATATTTTTTAGTAATATGTTATATTAACAATGACGAGAATATAATGCGTCCAGAGGGAGGCAAAATCAAGATTTGAAATTTTGCTCATAATATCGGCATACATATTGAGATTGAATTTGAAATACTAAAAAATGGCATATTTGGTTGGAAAAATCGGAAAAGATGTCCAACATATCTAAAAACGATATTAACACCCAAGAATTTGGAATTTGGAAAATTTCGGTATATTAGAATGGTGAGGGTCACTCTTAGTCCAAAGGTGTCAGATTAGGCGGGGTTTTTAGAAATTCGTACAAGTACAAGATATAGCTAAATGTGGCATAATTTGTATTTGGCGCACAGGTAACTGATGGAATGTAGAACAGATTTACCAAAGTTTTTTTTTTTTTGGGAATTCCAATTATAAATATCCGAAAAGTACTAACATGTACTAAATTTGGTACAATTTCGTAGTATATGAACTTGAAATAAAGAATCCGATAGATCTACAACACACCAATTTGGAAATAAGATTACTGTTGGAGTGTCAATTGGGGGTATGGATCTAGTTTTGGAAATCTAGTGCTGGAATCTTGAAATTGGGATTGGGTACGCAGGGAGTTTAGAAAATCTGTACTTATGTGTACTAAATGGTCAATAGATCGGGATGGTACCCTGAAATTTGGAAGTATGATTTCAGTTAGATTATGGAGGAATTTGTGCAAATTTATATTAGTGTGCACTAAATGATACAACATTTGATACAATTGGGTGAACCGATTGAGCAGGAAGATTTCAATTTTGAACTAAAATTACTGTTGGAGTGTAGAATTCAATTATGTAGGAAGTTTCGGAAATTCGTACTTATGTGTACTTAATGGTACTTAATTTGGCTCAATAGGGATTGTGAAATATGATTTATGTTGGTTTGTTGAGGTATGTAGATATGGAAATTTATATTAATGTGTACTAACTAAACCGTATTAAATTTGGTAAAATTTAAGTTTTGGTGTACATATAGAACTCGAATCAGGATCACAAAAGGTAATAAATGGTACAAACTTTAGTGTAGAGCAATATTACTGCTGCGTATGTAGGGTTGAAATATGGAGGTAGATTTGGAAGTACGGGCTAAAGGAGAACAAAGGAATTAAGATTGTAACTATGGTCGATATTGGTGTGTGTTCTGATTAGATCTTCTGAAGATGGGACCCATTGGTTCACTCCTTCTGGTACCTTCCTCAAAAATGGTTAACATTTTTCAATATTTAGAAAGCCAATATTAGGCGAATGGTATGTCTGAATTGAACCAAACTTTCCACAACATATTATCTTTACCAAGCCCAGATCAAGTCCGAAGATGTTACCCATTATGGTACCCCTCCCCCGCAAAAGGTCAAAATTTTCAATATTTATAAAATCAATCATTTTATACTCATTTCACTACGCTATGCCAAAATTCGTGCACATCGAAAGATATATAGGGACTTCGGTGCACCATTTACATTAAATCAGACGAAAATATATATGGGAGCTATATCAAAATCTGAACCGAAACTTAGCACATATCATTGTAGACCAATTTCAGTAATTATGCCAAATTTGGTGCAGGTCGAGGGATATACAGGGACTTTGGTGCCCCATTTACATAAAATCGGACGAAGACATATATAGAAACTATATTTAAATCTGAACCGATTTTCACCATTTCGAAATATATATAGGGACGTTAGTGAACCATTTACATTAAATCGGACGAAAATATATATGGCTATATCAAAATCTGAACCGATTTCAATAGGGGTCGTCCTTAAACCAAATAGATGAGCTGTGCCAAATTTCAACCAAATCGGATCATAAATGCGGCCTGTACTTTGTTTACAATTTAACGTGGACAGACAGACAGACGCACGGACGGACGGATGTGCATAAATCGACTCAGAAAGTGATTCTACGAATTTTTTCCAAAGGAAAAAGGATTGGGTTATTCGTTTTTGAGTTATCGTGCCCGTCATTCGCAAAAAAATGTTTAGAGAAAAACGCGTTTAAAGTTTGAGAAGCCCTTCAGCCACTTGATGCTGACACAATAAATCGGCTATATCTTCAAGAGTTCTTGAGATTTTCACTTGCAATTTTGTAGGAACATTCATTAAGTAGTGTAGATTCGAATTATATCAACAATTTTTTTGACCCCGAGAATGGGGGGTCCCCTTAACTCCATTTCAGTTGAAAATATTATATCTCAAGACAGTAGAGGATGTTCGGAATTACAATACCTTAAAATGGTGAGGTAGAGAAAGTTATCAATAGTAAAGCCTTTTCAGTGCAATGTTCACTCGAGAGACTACTCATTTGCAAAATATGTCCAATTTGAGTAGTATTGGCGAGTTATTTGGAATACCCTTTGTGTTTGGTTTTTGCAAAAAAAAGTCAGGCTGGATCCCAGTTTGTTCCTTCATGAAATTAGCAATATAATTGCACTTAATATCATTTTCGGTAGGCACCGATACTATACTTTTTTTCGTTTCCTCGACAGAGGCGTCAACTATATGAAGCGACCCAAATCTTACACGGCAAACGTCTTTCACATCAGCCCATTGCCTAGAAGCAATAGGGCTGCTATATAGGTCCCATATAACGTTACCTCCCATATTTCAATATTTTGGGGAGTTGGGACGCGTTTTTCGACCATAAAATCTACAATTTTGTGTTGTAGATTGTCATTGAGTCTCAAACTGACAATATTCAGTATTGTCATTTTGACACAGACTTAGTTGAAGTTCGAAGATGGGATATCTCGCTCCACTCATTCTGGTACCTTCCCCACAAAATGGTCAAAATTGTATAAAAGCTTTAAATTTACATTATCTTGAGAGCGGACAAACCGATTTGAACCAATCTTTGTACAAGCTATTATCTTTGCCAAGCCTAGATAAAGTCCGAAGATGAGACCCATTAAGCCACTCCTTCTTAGATTTATGGCTTTATGGCGAACATTTTTATGGAATATTCTGAAAAGACCGCATTCAGAGAGTCCTCCGACAAAAATATTCCTCATATGTATATCATCAATATTGTCCAGCATACCATATACCTAAAATGCAATGATTTCGAAAAATCTTAATTCGAAAATTTTCAAATATCTCGGTATGATTGCTCCCCTTTTTTAATTTACTTTCCGACGTAAACATTCAAAATGCCGATACTCGTGTCTTCCAGTTTAGCCCCTCTATGATATTTTTTAGTAATTTCCCGATTATTATCAAAAAGTTAAAATTTGTTGCAAATTGTTATATATTTGCTTCTTTTAAACTCCCATAAATAAAAAAAATCAAATGAGGTAGGTTTTTATAGAGTCACTTAAACATTAAGGTTTTACCAATTCTTAGGTAAAAACTCATAAAAATACGATACTTGGATTAGAGGTTGCAAAATAAAAGTTATTTACATTCTGTTACCAGTTTAGAGTCCAAACTGATAATTGCACCTCTTCACTTGTGAACTGCATGTAGGACCTCGGCAAACCTTAAAATGAAGAAAACATTTGGGCTCTCAACACGCAGAGAACATTTTTCTCCATGAATTCTAAATGTGAATGGTATAAGAACATTTGTTATGCCTTTTTATATTAAAAATTACCCACTTAAAACAAATCATATTTGTTAACTCTTTAATTATATTACCTCCAACTAGATTTATTTATTTGGGGAAAAAATCAACACTACTGCTACCACCCTCACATATTAATTTATTTATAACAACATTCCGGGGCACTAATGCAAATTCTATTTTTGATGCAAAAATATACGAAGGTGAAAACCGAAACTTTTTCGTTTTCATTATTTCAGCAGCAACATTATTGTTGTCATAGTTCCAACTGTTCGTATATGCATGTGTGTATTTGTTACAGAAGTTTATATTTTTGGTGTTTTCAAATTTCCGCCAACATCCAACCGCGTGATGATGATGTGCTGGTCGTTGGCTTCATTTTTGTGAAAAGAACAGAACATAACATGCTGTGAATTTTAAAATTAAAATAACCATAACTATATAACAACAACAAGAATAACAACAATATACAGAAAATTCCGTTTTCCCCGAGTAAAATGAAATTGTAGACTTGCCAAGTGTCAAATTAAGTGGGGCTGTGAATTGAAAATTCAACCTGGCGTTTTTATTCGTGCTTTTGTTTTTGTGTGTGTGCGACCGGACGTACTCCGGGAGTTAGCAGTCCACCGCAAAAATAAGAGATCTCTTCATGAGGCCAACATCACCTCATAATAACTCATACATATTTAATAATGGTGCAAGTTTTCCAAAAAAAAAAATGCCTGAGACACGACGCTGTGAGTTATGTATGTGACTGAGTGTGCCTGTGGTAAAAGTAGTTGTGGCCACGACTTCCGTCGTGTTATGAAAGTGAATGATGAGGAAAAGTTCTTGTGAAAATTTCTAACTCAAGTGTAAGTATACTGTGCATATTCGAAACGCATATTTGGCCAAACATGTTTTGAGCACCTGATTCCAGGAGGGTTTCGCAAACATTTTTCATTGAAAAAATAGAAAAAAATAAATATATGTTTGGTTCTTTTTCTCAAGCTCCCGATATCAAGCCCTCAAATATCCGGTTTTCCAAAATTCCTATAGTTCATAATAATCTGCAATTCTTCCAATCCAAAATCTCATACTTACCCCAACAAAATACCCCACAGCCATGGCATATTCAATAAGAAATATGCCAATACAGCAATGATGCTAACTTCAGCAATGGTCGGCACCAGGGTCAAACGTGTTATCATAAACCATAATTTCTTAAAGGCATTTGCGTCTAGGCCCAAGCCAGCCAGTAACATAATATTTATTAAAGCCATCTCCCTGTAAAGAAACAACAACACACACAGACACCCACACAATATTAGTAAAACCACCAACTGGCACAGTCACATAAATCTATCGCCATGACACACTCCCCCACTTACCTTAGAAATCCTTCGAATTTTGCATAGCCCGTAAAATCTGCCAAACCCACATTCGCATATAGAACACCAAAGAACAGCATGCCCAACATGTCAGGTAATTTTATGAATGTCACCAGGATACCGGCTGTTTGTGCTCCCACAAACAGCAGAACGATACGCATTATCACTGTGCTGGGTATCGCATATTCTGGCAATTGGATGTAAGCTAATATCCATAGACCAATGAATATCAACAGAATGGCCAAGGGTTGTGATGAAATTGAATAATTTCGAACCAAATAATGCCACCTGGAATAAAAAAAGAACAACACAAACATATGTATATTATTAGACTGGAAGCTTTATAAAAAAATATTATTTAATTTTGGGCAAAAATATTCAAACTAAATTGGGAATCAAATATCAAATAAAAACACACAAGTTTTCAAACAAATGCAAAATGTGGAAGGAAATGTCAAATGTCGGACGGCCACATAGTAAATACAATTTAAAAGCTACATACAAATCGAATTTGAAGCATACCTGAAACAAGTTATTCACGATAATACAAAGTTAGGTAAGAACGGTCCAACACTTTTCTCCTGAGGATTAAAAAAATCAAAATGGTAGTGGTGGTTTTTACCTCAAAAGGTCATGCTCAAAATCATTAGTGTATGGCAATGATATTGAAATCAAAACCCAACCATCCCTATGAAAAGGCCCAGAAAAAAACAGTAAGGAAAGTTGAAAAGTCGGACGGAGCCGACTATATGATGCCCTTCACCACTTTGGGTACGTACAAGAGATATGTACAATATCATTTAGATAGAATAGACATAGCATCTCTGGAGGACCATTGAAATGGAATCGGACGAAATCAACTGCGTGAAGTTAATAGATGTTTGAACTAAATTTAAACAGACTATACACATACCATACTGAAATTTGTGAAAAATTGAATGTCAATCATCGAATAAGATCAATTTATGAATGGACGTATTTGACCAACTGTGGCATCCACCATTTGGCATGCTGCAACACAGTGCGCTATCCAAAATTAATCTCGACACAAAATCCAATACACATTATTTTGGGTTCGATTTGGTACGTTGTGCCATTTACATAAAATCAGACGAAAATATTAGGTTGGCGAAAAAGAAATCCATTATTTTTTCGGCCGATGGCTCGTAAAGTATCGATCAGTAAAAAAAAAAAATATTTTCCTGTTTTTTGTTTGGTGCATTCAGTTGTGAGTTCCAGGGTGTTAAAAATGGAAATGAACAAAGAGAAAATTCGGTACATTTTACAGTTTTTCTTTGACAAAGGCGAAAATGCAAGCCAAGCAGTTAAACTTGAGAATGGTGTTTATGATTCCGATAGTTATGTGCAACTTTTGAAGTGGAGCTATATCTAAATCTGAACATATTTCAACAAACGGAAGTCAACCTGCAGTAACTTCAATACGATATGCAAAATTTTGTCGTAATCGAATTACATAAAATCGAACGAAACTTTATATGGAGCCATATCTAATTTTGAACCGATTCCAACAAAACATTCACACATATAAACATACATCAATCTGCACCTAATTCAGTAAGCTGTGTAAAATTTTGTCTAAATCGAACCGATTTACAAAAAATCGTATTATATATGGCAGAAAACTATATATAGAAGCTATATCTAAATCTGAACCGATTCCAACAAAACTTCGCATCCAGACTTTATTCAGTGCGCTGTGTAAAATGTAGCTCAATCGGACAAATATTGGCAGTATGGTGCTCCATTTGCATTACGAAAATATATATGAGAGCCATATCTAAATATGAATCGATTTCCACAAAACTTCACGGACGTCAACCGGCAGCAATTTCAATATGATTGCCAACCTGTAGTAACTTCAATACGCTATGCAAAATTTCGTCGCAATCGGACAAACTATGACAGTATGGTGCACAATTTACATGAAATCGGAGGAATCTATATAAGGGAGCTATATGTAAATCTGAACAGATTCCAACAAAACTTCGCATACATAAATTTGGACATATTTCAGTGTTCTGTGCAAAATGTTGTCTCAATTGGACCAATATTGGCAGTATGGTTCTCCATTTACATAAAATCGAACGAAAATATATATGGGAACTATATCTAAATCTGAACCGATTGCAACAAAACTTGTCATAGATCGATCGACACCTAATTCAGTACTCCGTGCAAAATTTTGTCTCAATCGGACCAATATTAGGATTTTGGTGTAGCATTTAGATAAAATCGGACGAAACTATTTATGAAAGCTATATCTAAATCTGAACCGATTTTCTCCAATTTAAATAGGGTTCGCCTTTGGGCCAAATAAGTGGCATATCATAAATGCGACCTTTACTTTGTTCGCAAAATACATGGACGGACAAACGGACATGCATAAATCGACTCAGAATGTGATTCTATGCATATTCTCAAAAGGAACCAAGGGTCTATCTCGATTCCGAACATCGAACATATATGTCTTTTGCACAAAGACATATATGTTCGAAAACATTTAGATTTTTCCTCGAATTTTGATTCAAACATCCGATAAATGTCAGATTGTTTAAAATTTTTCGAATAAAACGTTCAAATGTATTCAGAGTTCTTTTCGAATTTCGGAACAAACTCTTGACAACATTCTGAATTTTGAATCAAACGCTCGATTGTGCAGAAAATTGAAAATTCCCACAACATATCCCTTTTTTACGAGTTCTTTAAAACCACGAATGTTCCTTTCGAATATTTTCCGACAATTTTGTGCCTCCTTCACACAATTCGTCATCGGAAATTTGAGCAGAATTTCGTTCCGAATTCTGAAAAAAATTGAAACAAATTGTTAGCTTGGTGAAAACTTCTCCTGGTACCACCCCACTGATAGTCAATTCATTGATAAAATCATATAAATAATAGTGAACACTGTGTAGTCTAAACGTTGCACACCACAATACTTCTACAAATCAAGTCCCACCCTATAAATACACACATCCTTATCAGCGTAAAATGCAATGTTTATATCGACATGCCCGTCTCTTCGTGTTCAATGTCAAATATGGGCTATTTAGGAGTATACCCATATAATGGTATCTCCCATGTTCGTTATTTAGGAGATTTTAAACACATTAGGTGTAATTTGAAAACACAGATTTTATTAGTGATTGGTTAATATTTAGGGGATCAAATGGACCATATATCATATTTTTACATATTTTTCTGGTAGCTCAAAAGGTCACAGTTATTTCAAGAACATTTGCTGATGAAAATACATGCTAAAATAAAGGTTCCTGATAGAATAGTTGTCTACATCTGTATTGGACAATTTCTCTATATGCTCCCCCGAAAATCCTTTAAAATATAACTCATGATCTAAAGCTTATTTACACTGTTACACTAAGGCACTAACTTCTAACTAAAACATAAAAGAGTCATTAAAATGGAATAGGTCTGCATATCACGGCATTTCGAGCATAAATAAACACAACAATAAAAATAAGTTTTTTTTTCCTTTTTTGTTTGGTTGAAAGGATAACAATGCCTACTACACACATATACTACATAATTGTACTCACACACCCGTAGTCCAAGCCACAGAGTCGTAATTAACTTTATTAGAACGGCAATTAATACTAATTATCATTATTATTGTTATAATTATTGTAATTTGTTGTAACAAAAGTAACCACACAATGGCAAATGAAACAAACAAAAAAAAAACACAATCATTCATGGGTTATTTATGTACAACTGTTGGAACACAAAACCAATGAGAAGTTACAATAAATAGAAACAAAAACTTCAACATAAACACTACAACATATTTCGAGCAATTTGGAATTAAATAAATAATATTTTCTTAACATTATACGATTTTGTTGTTAATAAACGCAGGAAGGCCACGACGAACTGGTCTTCTACAAATGCTTATGACAACTTTACAGTTAGACTAACACTCCCACCTCCTTCTACACCTCTTGAAGGTTGGTGGTGTGTGTGTGAGTATTTGTTTCATAAAGATTCGTTGGTCCTTAATACTAAATGTTGTAACAACTCCCACTGAATATTCAAAAAAACACCTGTATTACAATTATTGCGTGCTTAACCCTTTTTGTTGTTCTTAGCCAATATTAATTCAAGCCTTCATTACAATTTCTAATTAAAGGCCTTTATTGTTTTAATAACCACCAATTAAAACAGCAATCGGAAATCAACGAAAAAGTAATATTCAAATGTTGTTTGACCCTTGTCACAAATCACAGCAAATGTCAAATAAATCAAAACGGTGTGGTAATAAATTTGTGGTTGACATAGTTTTTAGGGTTACAAAAGGTAGGGGTTAAATTAAGAAAGGTTTAACGCGGGGCGCTCACTTCATTCATGCATTGTTCGCGAATACATCGCCCGTTTGGAGGGATAGAACATTAAAAATTAGATTAGAACCACATTTTTTATCATTAATCAAAGGCTATGTCACATTTTTGATGTGTCAATTTTAAGCTGATTTAATTGGCTGAGAGAAAAGTACTTGAATAAAACTTTGAATATCGTAATATGTATCTAAACTCAGATCAAGTATCAGGTCCCATCTTCGGAGCAGATCAAGGCTTTGAAAAGATAATAGGTTGTAAAAAATTTTGTTCAGAGCGGACTATCCGCTCTGAACAAATTTTTTTTTTTTCACATGATATTATAAAATATTTTTTTGCACAATTTTTACCATTACGTGGGGGAGAGGACCGATTGATTTAATTACGATATCCAGTTTTATTCCAGCCTCCACCATAAGGTGAATGGCATATTCGCGTTAGCATTCCCTTTGCAACATCTCGAATTATTCGTAGGAGACCTAACAAATAACCTGTAAACGACGCAGTATAGACGAACGGGGCAAGCAATATGATTCCCTACACAGTTACTACTGGAGTTTTACTTTCCATGGATGCATATTACGAGCCTGTGCAATATTTTGTGATATCTATTCTTTCTTACCTTGGGATATTTTTGGAATATTTTTTCCCGTGGTGAACATTTACGCCATAAAATGCAAATTTTGTAATTTTACACAGAAAGGTCTTTGTTGATTGGACCAGCTGAATATTGTCAAATCACAATAGTAATTCTAATTACTTGGCCAGATTTAAATCCACATGTGAAGTGTTGAGATGTTCGGCCTGGGTAACGACTTGAAAACACACGAAAAAACAGTGAGCGGAGCAGTATAGTCGACCGATACCACGGAAATTTATTACTTATTTTTATTTCGAGCCTGGCAATATTTTGTAATATTTGCACTTTCTTGACCAATTACAGATCAACAGCACCTCTTCCTTACACTGACACATTTTCCGAATATTCCCAATATTCAGTACAGCCCTTCTAATTATATGCCCAGATTTCCTTCACCGTGGGTTGTGTTGTGATGTTCGGCTTTCAATTGTGGCCTATAGATCTACACGAAAAAACACAAAAAAATAGTTTACGGTCCACCTTATTATTATCTGATCACCACCGAAAATTATAAGAGTCATCCTTGACAATACTTGAATCCTCATGGAAAAATTCAAAGCGATCAGCGATATTTCCCCCTCTAGTGTGGTAATGGGATACTAAATAATATCAGAGTACGTAAGGACCAGTAAATATTTAAGTGCAACTCCCACATCCGAGTAATTTGTCACACAAAAGTCAGGGTCCATTTGGCCCTCTTAATATTGACCGATCTTTATCAAAACATGCATGCTTATTCACTTTTCCATGTAATTTGGCCCATTATTGCGGTCTCTGGAGCGACCGGAAAAAAACGACAAAAATTAAGTATTTGGTCCATTTCATCCTTTAAATATTAACCGATCTTTACCAAAAACATTAAGAGTCTTCATTGTCCAGAACCTATTCTACATAAAAGTTTCGCGAAGATTGGTTCATAAATGTAGCCTGTATCGTATTTACAAATTATAATGGACAGACGGACGGACACACATGTCTAAATCTACTCAGCTAGTCGAGATATGGCGATCGGTATACTTAAAGGTGAGTCTAGGACCAATATTTCACGGCGTTAAAAACTCTTGAGGCTACACAAAGCTATAATACCCTGACAACATAGGGTATAATAAAGTTTTTGGTCCACTTCACCCCAAACATAAACGGATAATTATTAAAAATAGTGATATTTTTGGTCCTAACCGAATGCAAAAATTTGCGAAGATTGGTACATAACCTGGCATGTATCGTGTTTATAAATTTTAATGGACCAATGGACACACATGTCTAGATCGACTCGCGGCGTTACAAACTCTTGGGGCCACACAAAACTATAATACCATTACAACATAAACCACTATTTCATGTTTGCGATCCGAGAAGAATATTCAGACAAAATTCAGACTGCAATTGGGCAATGTTGGTTCTGGTGAATAAAAAGCTTCTTCCAAGTAAAATTTCAATACAATTCCATGTTTTGGCATGTTCATCACTTAAAGGTTCTGCTCATTTTTAATTACAATAATTTAGCAGTATTTTGTAACCAGATTTTACTGAAGTTTTCATCTCCGATCCATATTATATTTTCCTACCGAAGTGATGGGTTTTTGTTGACTGCCGAATTGCGGAACTACAGCCATTTGGTAAAAATATCATAGGACTGACCAACTGATAATCAGTAACAATTATTAAAAAAAATATTACGAATTTAGAATTTTCGAGATCTAAAATTACTCATTTTCCTCATTGACATTGCACAGGAAATGTTAAACTCCATCTACGAAGATTCATATCTGTTCCAGATGCTCACAACCAGAGCAGATTATCGTAAAATCTGCAGTGATTCCGTGCAAATCGAAAATCCTCGAAATGATAAAACTTAAAATTTTGTTTCTAAATATTTCTACTAAAAATATACTTTTATTAATCTAATAGTTTTTGGACATCCATATAACTTGTTTTATGAAGCCTATCTACTGTGAATATAAATATGTTGATTTTGTTTGTTACATATTTACCCAATTAAATTCAAATTCGAAACCTAATCAATTATCATCATGAGCGCTGACTAATTATTTTGTGCTAAAATCAATATCAATGAATTTTTAATGCTATTTAAATGAGTGGTTATCCAAATCACGCATTTAAAACTTTGAAAGTATAATCATGTCAAATGTGTATTACATTATTCGATAGAGTCAATCAATGCATAACAGCAGCCATAATTTTAATATGGACTAAATGGCCAACATCTATAGTTCAAATAACAATGATATATCACACAGAATTTTCGAAACGATATGATACTTGGACCAAAGATCTATTGATTTTGGCGAAAATTAGTTAAGATTTCGGGTCAATGATCTACCAATGACAATGACAAGTGGAGGGTTAAGATGGCATTCTGGGTTGTTAACATATTTAATTCTAAAATGAGGTGTTCAAATTAGACAGAAAAATATATTAAATGAATACTACAATAATAATTTCATTCAGTTTTTTTTTTCATTTTGTACATGTACCTCGCTTATTATACAAGTAAAGATTCTCATAATCATGAGAATGCCACTATTTTTTCCAAAACATATAAATATTTCATTGATATTAAAATGAGCCGCAGTCTCTCCTCACAGTCTATCCTCACTCACTCGATTGTGGCTAGTTTTGTACTTCATTGTTTCTTATTTCAGGCACTGCAACCGATCTCTGCATTGGTGTTATACAATTCGCATATGCATTTTCCAAATTATTTTGATAAAAACGCCAAATACAATATAACAAAAAAGTGTTGATATGTGAAAAAATTTAACAACTAAGTTGATCAATAAACCGAATGTGTTTAAATTGGTACATAGTTGCTCTAATGAAACAATACAATAACATTTAAAAGTAAATACTGTATAAAAAGAAAACAGACATAACAAAGAAGATAAAATCCAAAAGAATATGTTTTACATAAAACCCGTAACCATCAAACACACAGACATACATTATAAAGGCTGTGTAAAAGATTTGCCTATATGTATATATTATATTTATACTTTGTACAAAGGTATGTAACATGCCAAAGAAACTATATAGACTCATAGTAACTTTTAATGCTATACATGCGTGGACATACACAGGCTGCATATGATATGATATGAATGTGGTCCCGCACCCCATATCGGTATTTGGAAGAGTTAAAACACGTTTTACAGCCGAATTGTTATTTTGGATTCTCATTGGAAAATCTTCTTACCAAAAAGTATCAATATTGGTCCATGTTTCGGTGTAGCCCCCATTATTCGGTATTTTGGTGACACTAGCCGCGTTTTTCCAAAGAATTGCATTCAACTTGATGTTTTGAATTCTCATCAGACTAAAAACAATTATCAATATTGATTTATGGTTTGGGTTATACCCTATAGACTTAAAACTTCCCATTATTCAGTATTTTTGTGACTTTATGCTAGATTTTATACCCTACACAACTATGTTGTCCGGCTATTATAGCTTTGTGCAGCCCAAAAGTTTGTAACGCCGCGAAATATTGGTCCTAGACCCACCTTTAAGTATACCGATCGTCATATCTCGACTAGCTGAGTCGATCTAGACATGTGTGTCCGTCCGTCCGTCTGTCCATTATAATTTATAAACACGATACAGGCCACAGTTATGGACCAATCTTCACGACATTTTGCATGTAGGATGGGTTCTGGCCAATGAAGACCCCTATTGTTTTTGGGAAAGATCGTTTAATATTTAGGGGATGAAATGGACCAAATACTAAATTTCTGTCTGTTTTTCTGGTCGCTCCAGAGGCCGCAATAGCGGCCCGAACATCGTGAAATTTTGCATGGAGAAGGGGATCGGGCCAAAGAATAAGCATGCCTGTTTTGATAAAGATCGGTCAATATTTAGCGGGTCAAATGGACCCTGACTTTTGTGTGAAAAATGACAAAATTTGTATTCTATGGCGTATATATTTACTCCTGAAGGACATAGACCCAAGAAGTTGACAATGTATCCAAGAGGAGTGGTTGACCTTTAAATTAATACCAATTATATCGTCGTATGTGCTCGGATGTGGGAGTTACACCTAAATATTTACAGGTATCTCCATATTCCTATATTATTTAATAGCCATTATCACACTAGAGAGCGGAACTATAGCGCTAATCGCTTTGAAATGTTCCATGAGGTTCCAGTTATGGTCAAGGACAACGCCTATAATTTTCGTTGATGATCAGATAATAATTTTGGAATGAAGTGGACCGAAAACTTAATTTTTTTATTATTTTCGAGTCGATCTATAGATCACAAATGAAAGCCGAACATCAGAAGTGGTGCTGTTTACCTCTAATCGGGCAGGAGGGTGAAAATATCGCGAAATATTGCCCAGGCTCGGAATAAACATCCGAAGAAAATTTGAGTTCCGTGGTAGTTGTGTAGGGTATCGTATGGTCGGCCCCGTCCGACTATACTGCTCCGCTCACTGGTTGTTTTTGTCTTTGATTTAAAAAAAAACATGGGTCCGTCGAATATGGGCAACCCTGTATTAGATAATAATGTGAAATGTTATATTTTATTCAACCTTGAATGAAATTTGACAAAAATTTTTTAAAAGTAAAATATATAGAAGATAGTCTAGCGGACATGCCTAGAATACAAATACCATACTAACGAACCAACGTTTTAAAGAGTTAATGGTTATAAGGTCAGTACAATAGTACACAAACATATTTAACACATTTCATTACAGGGTATAATTATCGTAACAATTATGAACATAATAAGTCCAATTACCTCATAATTTCATGATTTACTCCACAAACATGTTTGTTTATACAAAATTAATTTATATTACCCAAATATTTCCCCCACACAAAATTTTTTATACAAAAATTATAAAAACCCTCAACTCGTTTACAAAGGAGCAACATTAACATTACAACTCTGAAGGAGTTAAGTTTCTTAAATAAAAAAACACACACATATTTTGTTATTAAAATCGTATACTAATTTTAATTTCGCACACTGTATAAAACATTTTCCAAAGTATATATAAAAACCACCTACAAATATTTATCAAAGTGCAAAATAAAAATTTCGGTCAAACCAAAAAAACAAAAATCTGTTACGCTTCAATTCTATACCAGCAAAATCCGCCAATCATTGAGTGTTTTGCAGAATGACGGCAATAAGACAGCACTATGAAGACTATGATTATGACCGCACATATGCAGTTCGTGGTATTTTGAAAGTAATGAAAATTTTGGGTTTATGGAAATGGCAAACGGAAATGACTAAGGAAACCCGAACCGACTGCATGCGTTGGCTGCAATACGTTCAGCGTGTGGTGTTCCATGTGCCGTTTACATTCACATTCATAACGCTGATGTGGATTGAAGCATTGCGGGCAAATGATTTGGATGAAATGGGTGATGTTCTGTATATGTCATTAACCGAGGCAGCTTTAATTGTAAAAATCTTCAATATTTGGCAATATTCGACGAAAGCATCGACGTTTTTGTACACCCTCCAGAATGATAGGCGCTTTGCTCTACACACCACAGAGGAAGTGGCATTTTGGAAAACGGCTCAGAAAAGATTTCGCTTTCTTATTTATATGTATTCGGGTGGTAGTGTATTTACGGTGATCTCTGCATTTTTGGGAGTTTTATATTTGCGGGAACCACAAATGGCTTTTGCCTATTGGGTGCCATTTGAATGGCAGCGTAATCGTCGTAATTATTGGTTGGCATATTTTTATGATTTTGCCTCGATGGTGTGTACGGCCAGTTCGAATGTTTGTATGGATATGATTGGCTGTTATATGATGTTTCATGTATCGTTGCTGTATAAGATTTTAAGTTTTCGTTTACAAAAGCTGAAGGCTATCAAAGGTGAAGATTTCGATCGGAAATTTAAGAAACTTATTCTAATGCATAAAAGTATTAGGGGGTGAGTAAGAAGAAGATTTGGTAGTAAATTGCAATTTTAGACGAATAAATTTGTTTTTAATTTTTTTCAGCATGACCCGCGAGTGTGCGATTTTAAGTTCCAAATATGTTCTCTCTCAAATTATATTGAGTGCATTAATTTTGTGTTTTTGCTGTTATCGCATTGTAAAGGTATACCATTTTTTTCTATATTGAATGGAAGAAATATTGATATTTTTTCTATTTTGCAGTTGGACATTTTTAGTAACTTTGGCCAATTCTTTTCGATGTTACAATTTTTGGCGGTCATGATTTTGGAAATCTATTTACCCTGTTATTTTGGCAATGAAATTTCCATTAATTCTAGTGAAATTATGTTGGACGTTTATGGTACCGATTGGTTGGAATATTCGGTGGCAAATCGTAAATTGATAATATTATTTCGAGAGTTTCTCAAGCGACCGGATAAGGTGACAATAGGTGGTTATTTTGAAGTTGGATTGCCAATATTTACAAAGGTGAGTTTAAATTAGATTTGACGATATACCTCTAGTATTTAAATTGAAAATTATTTAATTATACAGGGTTTTTGTTTAGAACTTAAGAACTTTTTAGAACTTTAGAACTTAATGAGCTCATTTTATTTGTATTTCAGGTCATTAATAATGCCTATAGTTTCTTTGCACTTTTGATGAATGTCGAAAATTAATTTTTCAAATTATTTCTAAAACATTTTAAAATTTAAATAAACGAAAGGCTACGTCCCATCAACAGATTAACAACATTTTGATTTTTTGTAAGGAAGGAATATTGACATGAAATTGAACGAACATAAATAGATGATATTTATCTATATCTAAACGGACTAACATCAATCCGTACACATGTCATTCTGCAACCTATGCTAAATTTTTTAAATCGATTTTAAGCAAACTTTACACACGCTATTCGGCATGCTGCACTGTTTATAATTTAATATCAATCAAACAGTCGAAATTGTATATGGAGCATAGCTTCCTTTCTATATCTGAACCATTTTCAAGGAAATTTTCCCGAGATTAATTTATATTAACTTCAGTACGTTGTGTTAATCGGCCTAGCTAGGGGTCTAGTGCACCATTTACGTAAAATCGGACAAAAATATATATATGAGGTGTTTGTAAATCTGATCCGATTTTCACGAAACTTTGCACACATCAATCTAGACGTAATTCAGTATGCTATATCAAAATCGAAAGATATAGGGGACTTTGGTGCAGCATTTACATAAAATGGGACGAAAATATATATGGGAGGTTTATCTAATTCTGAACCGATTATCACGAAACTTTGCACAGATTATTCTAGAATTAATTGAGTACGCTAGGCCGAAATTCGTGCAAATCGAATGATTTTCAGGGACTTTGGTGCACCATTTACCTAAAATCGGGCGAAACTATATATGGGAGCTACATTTAAACCTGAACATATTTTCCTGAAATTTAACACACATCATTGTCGACTTAATTCTGTACGCTATGCCAAAATTCGTACAAATCTAGTGATTTTCAGGACTTTGGTGCACTAGTTACTTAAAATCGGGTGAAACTATATAGGAGCTATAACTAAATTTGTACCGATTTTGACAAAACATAGCACACATCATTCTAGACTTAATTCAGTACGCTATGCGAAAATTCGTGCAAATCTAATGATTTTCAGGTATTTTGGTGCACCATTTACCTAAAATCGGGTGAAACTATATATGGGAGCTATATCTGAATCTGAACCGATTTTCTCGAAATTTACCACACATCATTGTCGACTTAATTTAGTACACTATGCCAAAATTCGTGCAAATCTAATGATTTTCAGGGACTTTGGTGCACCATTTACCTAAAATTGGACGAAAATATATATGGGATCTATATCTAAATCTGAACCGCGTATCTCCAATTTCAATAGGGTTCGTCCTTGGGCTAAACCAACGGGCAGTGCCAAACTTCATCCAATTCCGATACATGGACGGACAGACGTACGGACGGACAGACGAACATGCATAAATCGACTCAGAATGTAATTCTATGCATATTCTCAAAAGGAACCATGGGTCTATCTCGATTCCTTTTGCCTGTTACAAACATATGCACAAAGACATAATACCCTGTATCACAGTGTGGTGAAGGGTATCAATATGTATGGGAATTATATCAAAAACCCAACCCATTTCAACAAAACTCGATACATATCATTCTAGGCTCAATTTGAAACGCTGTGAAAAATTGTGTC
The DNA here is from genome assembly GCF_032173495.1 of Musca vetustissima. NCBI lineage: Eukaryota > Metazoa > Arthropoda > Insecta > Diptera > Muscidae > Musca > Musca vetustissima. The sequence continues at coordinate 49,119 of NW_026880443.1, forward strand.
TAAATGAAACAACAAATATTTGGAAGCAATATATACATATTGATCGATTTGCACAAATAGGGTTCGTCCATAGCCCAAAAATCTGGTGCCTACGTCGAATCAGGAATGGCTTCAAATTGCATTTTTTGGAATGTGCCGATGCGTTTTTCGTGGGTCTTTTCCAGGATTTGGGGCAGTGTTAAAATCTGGTCAATGGTGGATTTGCCAAGTCTGAAGCCGCATTGGTATGGTCCACTAATTCGCTTTAGTCGTTCACACAGCACTGTATATGCGATGGGAAAGAGCACATATCGTCTTGTCTCCTTTTTTGTGTACGGGACACTGGATGCTGAGGTTCCAGTAATTGGGCATGCACTCATCTAGCCAAATTGTACTAATCAGCTGGTGTATACTCCTTACCAGCATCTGATCACCAGTCTTGAATAGTTCGGCTGGTAATCAATCGGCAACTGCTTCAGTCGATTGATTGTTATTCTGGTATACACTCTATACCGTCATCTCTTATTGGTTCGGAGTTATCTACTTCACCGCTTCTATTTGATACCAGAAGCTTTTCAACATGCTCCTGCCAGATCATCAACATGCTGTCTGTATCTGTCACCAGGTTTCCATCTCTACAGTAGGATGTGCCTGCACCAGAGCATTCGGGTTGGTGTTATACTCGTTAGTACAATTTCCGGACTTCATTGTAACTCCTGTACATCTCGATTTGCTCACGCTCATGTTTTTCTTCTCCTTTCTTCTTTTTTGTGGAAAATACGTTTCTCCTTTCTCATTTTCCCCGATAATTCTGCATCGCATTACGTGTTGCTGCTGTTTGCAGGGTTGCCCTATACTCTACATTTTTCACATCAGTAGCATTACGACACTCCTAATCGTACCAGGGTTTCTTGACGTTGGTTTTTGGTACCCAAGTGTTGCTTTTGGTGTAGTTTATAGGGAGGGGGCAATTCTTTGCCATTGTGCCTCTATATTATTAGCGGGACAAGGAGTGCTATCGTCAAGCAAGTGGGTAAGTTGAGCGAAGTAGGCTTATGTTATCTGTTGTGTTTGCAGCTTTTCGACGTCGAGTTTCCGTGTTACATTAGATCGCACCTTTGTTACTACATTAAGAAGGGTGCGAACCTTGATTGCCACAATGTAAAGACTCGAATCGCTTTTCGCTCCTCGTATCGATCGAAATTCTAAAACACTGGATGAATGCCTTTCGTCTGTCACAACATGATCGATTTCATTTCTCGTTGTTCGATCGGGAGAAATCCAGGTGGCATTAGGTATATCGAGATGCTTGAATCTGGTGCTGCTAACTACCATGTTTTTTGCTGTCGTGAAGTCAATTAACCTCATGCCGTTGTCGGATGTTTCTTCATGGAGGCTGAATTTTTCGACGGTGTGACCACAAATATTTTCCCTTCCGAATTTTTGCATTAAAATCTTCTAGCAAAATGGCCAGGGCAGCGATCATATGCTGTTTCTAGGCGCTCGTAAAATATGTCTTTGGTCTGCTCATATTTGTCTTCGGTCGGAGCATGGGCGCAAATAAGACTGATGTAGAAGAACTTCGCTTTCATGCGGATTATATCAATTCGCTCATCTACTGGAGTGAATCATAAGACGATGTCTATAATTCTCCAGTTGACCATAAATCCGCAGCCAAATTCATGTCTCGTTTCATAGCAGCTATAATACAGGGCGAAATCATCTGATTAACTTACGCCTGTCCCTTTTTTTAAATCCATACAATATAGATAGAAACTAACTGAATGTCTGTATGTCCAAAATCGCACATGGTTGTACTCTGGTGTGTAATTTTTCTATGTTTTTGACTTCCAACGAGTACATTTGATAGTCAGTAGAAACCATTAACCAAAAATGTCAATGGAAGATACCCCTGCTGGGTAGAAATGTACATTTTTGAAATGTTTTCAGGCAGATGATTATTGAATAAGTGTAAATTTGACTTGGTATAAAATTCTTTCAAAATTTTAGAACTTTATCAACCTTTCCACAGAATTCTAAACAATGCAATTTTAATTCTATATAACTGCCGAAGGAAAATTTACACCAAAAGGTGTTAACCATTTTGGTTTTGAAATGAAGATACATTTCTGAGAAATATGTTCAAAGAAGAAATTACCATTTTGGTTTTGAAATGAAGTTAAATTTCTGAGAAATATGTTCAAAGAAGAAATTACATTTTTTGTGAAAATCTCAAAGATTCACATGCAAGCATTAATATGCAGCTGTTGTCACTTTACCTGATGCATGTTGTAGTTTCTGTTGTTGTTGTCTCTTTTTCGGGTTGTTAATTTCAATTTAGCAAACAGTTTGTATGTCTGCAGCCTGCCTGCCAACATACCTTAACAGCAATTAAGCCATAATAAGTACAGGACTTTAATAAAGCCGGGTGTCTTCAGCAGACGACGGCAGCAACAACAACTACAACAACACACAACTCAGCATTACAATGGAAAAACTTTACGCCCAAACTGAAAAGCATTCCACTAATGAAAAGACATATCTTCCCTTGACATCAAAACTAAAAGTGAAAAGGATAAGCCGCCAGAGACAAAACCGGGCATGCAAAGCAAAAACAAAAACAACGAGAGACAACAGAAATAGGAAACAATGCTGGTGTTGTTGTTCTGCATATCCTGGAATTTTGTAATGCTCACACACACACTCACCCACACAGATTTTCACACAGTTAAAAAAGAATGAACATTTGCCTTAATTGTTTTTCATTTTCTCATTCTTTTTTAGCACAGTTTTAGAAGCAGCATATAAGGCCAGCCACAAACGCTCTACACTTTTTGTTTCATCACCAGCAGCAAAAGCATCATCTTATTTTCCCCCTCTTCTCCCCATTCTACTTCACTCCACAGGCGATTGTCTCAAACATCATCACGGTTTGAAGACTCTTTTTTGTCACAGTCATTGTTGTTGTTATTTTGGTTACCGGCTGTTTGACAATCATGTGAGCAAACATTGTTCACTTTACATGGTGTAACCATCCAACAGCCCACAAACGTTTTGTCATCGTAAATTTCTGGCCACGGAAGCTATGCAATTCACCTCCCAGCAGTAGCATCAGCAAACTGAATATCTGCATAGGTGGATTTTTCATAATTATACTGCATAATTTTTGTGTTGCATCAACGGCTAAACAAGTGTTGCACACTCTCTTCAACGCACACACACACACCCGCTCACATACATGGTTGGCACGAACGCACGACATGACACCATCATCGCCACCACTGTCTGAGACACTTTAAAAGCCACAGCAAACAATGCAGTATGGATGGAACTGAGTGAGTGTTTGTCGCTCGACTCTGCTCGGTTCGGTGGTAAGAAATGTAAGACTAACACAATACACATTACAATCAACCATTCACCGAGCCAGTCAACCAACCATCCAAAGAGCAAAAGCGAGACAGCCAGTAACTGCTCACTGCTTGACACAGTGACCGTATAGAAGAAACCACAGTGCACCAGCAAGAACCAACAAGTTCATCCAGCTACAACAATGAAGTTTACAACAAGATTGAACAACAAAGCATAAAATGTCCCAGAGGAAACATTTGTAGGACATCATTTGTTGTTACTCGCAGCTATGTTGGAACAGTATGGGGCAATACATAGAGTTAAGAAATTTAGATTATTTGGAGGATGGTGGCGAACGATCGCAAATCTGGAAAATATTTTTGATGTTTTGAATTAATAAATAATTCACGATTTACTATCCATTTTTTATATGATTTGGGCCGATTTGGGCGAAATATGCACCGTTTTATTGTATGATTTTTTGCCATATTAAAGGTAACTTCATAATTCCTCACTCATAGAAGTTCTGCTCTCTATTTGCCAAAAACTCTAGTAGTAGATTTGCACAATCCTCCCTAGATACAAATTTTTCCTTAAAGAAATTTAGCAATGCAAGAAAAATATGATAATCGCGTGCCAAGGCCGGACCGTAAGGCAGATGCATTAAAATTTTCCAACCAAGCTCCCGAAGTTTCTGGCGAGTCACTGTAAATGTGTGTAGCCTAGCGTTTTTCTGGTGGAACACAATGCCTATCCTGTTGGTCAATTCTGGCAGGTTTAATGATTTGAAACAGTTTTAAGGTCGATTTTTTAGCTTTTAGGCGATGTTACGACAGCTAAAATGCCGATCAACTTCGACCGGCCTACCTGTACGAGGTGCATCTTTAACATCAGAAACAGCAAAAAAATTACTGCGAAATGTCACCCTTCCAACGAACATAAATCTGAAATTGTTTGATCGATACATTACGAGAAATCTATCAGTACAAAATCAAAATAATAGATTTCTTTTTCTCCAACCTAATCTCATTATTCAATATCCAATTCGATCTCTTGGGAACATTTTTTTTCCGATTTTGTCACATGTGTAATCTATAATGTTATTCGGAGTGACGAATGGTATGCTTGATACCAATCAACGGCTCTGATTGGCTTTAACATGACAAAGCCCAGGTTTATCTTGGTCCCTGTTTCATCTCAATTGTGGACACTGACCACCCCACGGTGTCACCTAGGGAAGCTATTTTCATCACCCGTTGAAATAGTGAATTAGAACTATAAAAAATGGTTGATGCGTCGGTTCAGTTGCCCACACACGGAAAAACCATCCTACTATGAAAAAGCAACGAAAAACCCACCCACTGTTGACGATCCCTACAAACGTATAAAGGATCACAATCTGCGAATTTGCTCGTGGAATGTGTGCATGTTGTACAGAACAGGGGCAATCTTCGCTTTGGCAAATGTACCCAAGAAGTACAAAGCCGACAGGAAATGCGATGGAAAGGGACAGAAACGAAACATGGATTTAACTTATGCCTAACAAAAGAATAAGAGACCTCGTCAATCATAAACAGCATATTTTAAGAGTGCCTAAAACATATGATCGCTGCCCTGACCATGCCATTAAAATTCTGCTAGAAGATTTTAATGCAAAAATAGGAAGGGAAAATGTTTTTAGCTCCGCCGCCTGAAAAGTCAGCCTGCATATTTCAGACGATCCATCGATCCAAGGAGCGAATATCGATTCGGACCAAAACAATGTAGCAGCCAAGGTTAGAACACGTCTCAATGTAGTAGTAAAGGTGCGATGTAATGTAACGCGGAAACTCGACGTCGAAAACCTGCAAACACAACAGATAGCAGTGCCCTACATCGCTCAACTTATCCACCTGCTTGACGAAAGAACTCTTTGCCTCAATAATAAAATGTAGAAGCACAATGCCAAAGAATTGCGTGAGCACATCGAGATGTACAGAAGTCAGAATGAAGTCCAGAAATCCAACGAAAACACCAAATCGAAGGCTTTGGTGCAGCCACACCACACCTGTTGAGATCAAGGAGGAAACCTGGTGACATGTACGGATAGCGTGTTGAGGATTTGGAGGAGCATTTTGAAAACTTTGTGGTATAAACTACTGTCAGTGAAGAAGATGCCCCAGAACCAATAATAGATGATGGTATGTAATAAATATCACCTAGTCAAGATGAGGCCAGAAAATCAATAGCCTCAAGAATAATAAAGCAGGCGATATTTGCCATCTATAGTGGAATACGTCTCCTTCGCATCGCATATAAAGTGATATCCAGCGTGCTGTGTGATCGACAGAAGACAACGGTATATGGCATTATTTGACCTGGCAAATCCTACATAGACCAGATTTTTATACTGCGTCAAACCCAGGAAAAGGCCTACGAAGAACACATCAACACATTCCACCTATTCATCGACTAAAGTCGGAAAAGACCTTTCGGAAGCATTCAATACCGGTCGTGTGACCTTTTTAACATCGTGCAGGAAAAGGTCATACGAGATGCTAAGGTGAACGGAAATGGCACTCTGTATACCATAGAACATATGTTACTCGCCTACGCCGATGACATCGATATTATCGGTCAGGCATTGCGAGCGGTAAAATCCACATTTGAACAAATAGAGAATGAGTCTGTCAAAATGGGTATGACAGTAAATGGCGAGAAGACTCCAAAATACAGCTATAAGGTACAGCTACCTCGGTTGGTTCATCTACCTCGAATTGGCCTGCAAATCGTTTCATGAAGTTCTGAATGAGTGGCAAATGAATAAATATTTGAGTATAGCTTCTATGTTAGGCCCATGGCATTTCCATATAAAAAATTAACGAATATTTTCATAATTTCAGTCATGGTTTATTTTTTTTCATTTTGGACGTGTACCTCGCTTAGAATACACGTAGATTTTTTCCCCAAAAAATGTAAACAATCCATTAAAAAGTATTTTCATACTCCGCTCTATTTTACCATTATTTGCGATCTATCTCTCTCTTTTGACAAGAACCAATCAAAGAGACACGTCTTCTGTCTCTCCCCTCACTTGGTGGTTGTTAGTTTTGCAACCGTTTGTTTATTGTTTCTCTTGTTTACAATCGCGGTCTCTCCACTCACTCGATTGTGGCTTGCTTTTCATTCCATTGTTTCTTTATTTCTGACTCTCTTATCGACCTCTGCATTGTTGTTATAAAATTCGCATATGTATTTTCCAAATTATTTCGATATAAACGGTAAAAGAAATAACATATTCACAATTTTATACTTAATCGATGTTCAGTACAAATATCAAGGTGCGTAAATTTTGGACCTAATCGTATTCTTTGTGGGAGATATACCATACTAAAAATGTTGCTGATCAGAGTTATAGTGCAAGTGTTTCTATTTTGTCTATTTTCATTTCTACGAAAAGATTTCTATTGCAGATAATATTAGCATTTAAAGATCACTCCGTTAAACAATTTTCACTTGTTATTTTGAAAGACTTTAAAAGTTAGCCAACTCGTACGTATGTACTTACCATTTGGGACCCGTGTATTCATCATTGCTGCCACACTGACCGCCTGCTGCTGTAGGTGGTCCTGCTGCTCCTCCTGTTGTTAATGATGTTGGTGTTAGAATTATCGTGGAACCGTTTTGTTCCTTATTGTTGGTCGAAGACTGCTGCAACATCTCTGGGGGCAATTTTTGCAATTCTAATTTAGAATGTATTTTCAAATCTATGTCCTCCACAGCACGGACAGTGGCAGGATTAGTTGGTGTACTCCAGTTGCCTAAAGGATTTTCAGGATAACTGTTTGTACGAACAGCTGCAATGAGAGAGGGAGAACACACAAAAGACATTTTGAGTTGGGAAATATTTTTTTGTTAGAGTTCGTTTTTTTATTAAAGCTACAGAGGGTGTCAAAGTATTGGGGATGACCATAAGAATTAGTAGGGGAATTAGGTTCGAGTTTACGGTAGATGGTGCTTCTATAGTTTGTCAGTGAAGATGTGTTGAAGTTTTTCCGTTTGGAAATTTGCAAACAATGTTGGTGAAATAAAATGGGTTAAACTGCTTGCTGCCAACTACTAGTCGTTATTTTAAATTTGCAAAAAAATTTTTGCTTGAAGTGTTGGGTGTTAGAAAACGATGTGACATATTTTTGTATGAAAGTGAGACAGTGAAACACAACGGACGGATAAGAAATGGAAAACCTTCTATAGTGAAAATGACATATTATAGGACGAGATATAACTTTAAATAATACAAGAAGGACCTAAAGAAAGTTAAATTGAAACCTGCTCAAGGTCCCCTGTCTATATAAACACTATATATGTATACATATAAACACTGTAAGAAGGCCTACAGCAGATTTTGTTTACAGGATCAGAAGCGTGTATCTCAAAGCGTTTAAGCTCAAAGAAGTCGTCTGTATATAAAGAAAGGTACATAGGGTACCCGTAGAAGGCTTCCTGTTTATGGAATACCCATTGAAAGTCGTCTGTTTATACAAGTCATGAAGATATTTTTACAGAAGATCAGTAGAAGATATTCGGTCAGTAGACGGTGTATAAGGTCTCCTGTCTACAAAATCCGGTTGATGGTCTTTTATTTACAGAAGGCTTGTAAAAGTCTTCGGTCGTAACATAATAAGAATTTGGAACTCCAACTGCAGAAGGCATGTAGAAACCGATTTTCTGTAAAATGTATGTATCTATATAACCCCTATAAGGTATTTTGGCTTTTCAAATGAGACCCTATAAAATCTTCTGTCAACAAAGAAAGCATTCTGTGTACAAAACTCCGCCATTCTGATATTCCAAGCACAAAACACCCTTAGAAAGGGTCTTTATCCATGGAACACTTGCACAGGGTCGTTTATCTCTTTCATGCCTAAAGAATATGTCTAAAAAAGATCTGTAGAAGATATTCGGACAATAAAAGGTCTTCTGTATTTTTTACACAGGAGGTTTATAAAATATCTTCTGTTTATTGGCGACCTTCTACAATCTGCGATCAAAAGATATTTTTCTTTGGATCACACAATCTTTCCCTAGGACATCTTCGTTTACAAAAAAACCTATAAAAAGTCTTCGGCCTTTAAAATCCTCTAGGTCTTGAGTTTACAAAATATCTCTAGAACGTCTTTGATTTCTGGTAGATTTCTAAAGGCCTTACGTCTGCAAAACACCTGTTGAATGTCTTCCTTTTGCAGGGCTGTAAAGGTCTTCCATATCAAAAAAAAAAAATCTGAAGGCCTTCAATCTGAAGAATATATTTCGCCGGATGTCTATAAAATACCTCTTGAATATATGTTTTTTCTCTGGAAGACCCTTTGAATGTTTTCTGACTATGGAGACCTGAAGAACCGCAGAAAGCCCTCTGGCTATGAAAAATCCGCAAAAAAAACTCTTCTGGCTATATAAGACCTGAGGAACACATTTTTACAGGTCTGTAATATATATTCGTTCTATACAATTTTTTTCCATCAAAAAATGGTATATAATATGTCCCACAGAATATCTTCGACAGAAGGTCTTTGGCCAATAAAATACCTATATAAAACTCCTTGTACATTAGAGGATTTATTTGACGTATATGCAAAGGAATTGACAATTGAAACCCACTGGGTTAACGAAATCCGGTTAAATGTAAACGTACTATAAGGTATTTAGATTACAGAAGACATTTGTATTTTGATAAGCCCTTATCTGGTAAAGGTCTTCATCTGCAGAAGGTCTTCTTTTATTGATGCTCCCCTATATTTATTTTGATTTGCACGAAATTTAGCATGGTGTACTGAATTGAGTCTGGAATGCGGTATGCTAAGTTTCCTGAAAATCGGTTCAGATTTACATATGGCTCCCACATATATTTTTGTCCGATTTTTTGTAAATGGTGCACCAAAACGCCAATATTTCATTCCATTTACATGAAATTGTGCACAGCGTATCAAATTGTCTACAATGATCTGTTATAAGTTTCGTGGAAATCGGTTCAGATTTAGATATAGCTCCCATATATATGTATGTTGTTTATGTAAATTGAGCACCCATAGTTTGGCCGATTAGCACAATGTACTAAAGTTAGTATAGCCTTACGTGTGTCAAGCTTTGTTGAAATTCCGTCACCTACGGAAGGCATCTGCAGGCCTAATGTCTTCAAAAGACCTGTTAAAGTTATTCTGTCTATAGAAGATTTGTAGAAGGAATTTTATATATGGAACCTTCTGTTGACTGTGGAAGGTCCAGTTTTGACAGAAGGTCTATAGAAGACTCGTGGAAAGTCTCCTATCTATAGAAGAATTGTAGAAATCATCATGTCTATAGAATACCTGTTGTTTGCCTCTGGAGGACCTTAGAAGAACTTCGGCCTACAAATATGCTATGGAAGTTAGATGATCTTCAGAAGATCTTCTATCATTCCTTTTTACGTATTTTACCTCTGGAAGACCTTCATTCGGCAAAATACCCGTAGAATATATTCTAGATAAAAGTCTTAGTCTATAGAAATCATATAAAAGGTCTTCTGTATATAAAAGACCTGTTGGGCGTACAATGCCTGCAAAAGTACCTCTAGAAATTTATGTGCCACTGGAAGACCTCTGAAGGTCTTCTATCTACAAAATATCGGATGAAGGTCGTATGTCTTTGGATGGTCGGATATGACATTCACAAGATCTTATATCTAAATTAGGCCTGTGTAGTGTGTATTATATATGATGTAATGTTCGTAATAGTTCGTATATGTGTGAAAGACCTTCAGAAGGTCTTCAATCCATATAGGACCTAAATCAGGAAAACCATCCAAATTGTTCTACAAAATATTCTAATCAAGGTTCTAGTTTCAAATACAATCCCCTGTCACCCCACTGTCCGGCCACTAGGTGTTGCCATGACAAATACTATTGTCGCCCCCTTGTAGTAACATTATCGACAACGAGTATTTAGAATTGTATGGCATCTAACAAGCTGCAATTTGAAAATATTTCAATGCGAATCTTTTTTTAACAAAACTAAAGGAAACACAAAACACACTTTCTCTACTTCCGGCCATGGTTATTATGGTAGGGAGTCCCCCATTATATCCCCACCACTCCCCACTCCCCATTGTACATTTTACTATTTTAACAATTCACATAAAATAACAGTAATCTAAGTAAGAAATGTAACGAGGAGCCAATGAGTAGAGGCTACAGCAGCAGCAACAACACCAACAACTGATGGACATTAGAGCAACATCGGTAGTTGATTGAGGTTGTGATCCTGTGTGGGAATACACACACAAAAGGGCTAAAACCCAAGCAGTCATAATGGCTGGGATAACAATGGAGAGAGGAAGATTGGTAGTGAAAGAGAGTGAGAAACAGCTTGACTACTCTCAATGTTGGCGGTAATTGTTTGTTGCATTGGCCCATTGTTAAAGTTGGATGCGACTGTTGATTTCCTTTCCTTTAGACCTGTGGCACACAATCAGATTTCTCATCTACTGGTGACTGTGTGAGTGCCGTTGCAAGCTGTCTCTGTTGATGACGCTCTGACAATGATTATGTGTGTTTAAAATAAGAAGACGACGAAGAAGCAGAACAAGCAGAAGTGTTGATGTTAATGAAAGCTGGTTTCGTTTCTTTTAGCCTTTGGCTGGCCAACAATATGAAAAGATTGGCTTTTGGTTAGATGACGGGGGTTCGGTTTGGTTCGCTTATTAAGTTTGTGTTTTGTTTCTGTTTTTGTTGCGTTGCTTTTCTATTTTTTTTGTTTTGGTTTCCGGGCATTTCAGTTCTTTTTTTGCCATTGTGTAAACGATTATACGCTTATGAAAAATATAAAACGAGTTACTAATTAAATCTATTGTCTGAAAATGGCAGCTAGGCAGGCGGCCAATGTGATGCAGTTATATTAAATTCTATGGCATAATGAATAAATTCTGCAATAATGATTAAATTTTTATTCATGTCATGAAAGAAGAAGTTATTGTATAATTGAAATAACTTTTTTGATATGCAATTAAATTTTGGTTTATAGAATGTTTTATTAAACATAATATAAAATGGATGGGGTCGTGTATAGAAAAACCGTAGAAGGTCCTCTACGTATGCAATACCGGTTAGAGGACCCAAATGTTTTTAACTAATGTTTAGAGAACCTCACACATTTTTTAAAAATAATTTTTAGAGGGTCTAACAAAGGCGTAGATTTTTTAGAGAGCCTAACAAAGGCGTAGAATATATTTTTTTTTTTTTAAATAATTTTTAGGAGGTCTGATTAAGGTGTATATTTTTTAAAATATTTTTTAAGGAGCGTTTGACTTGCCTTCTTTCTAATTGAATTGAATCGTTATAGGGTCTAGCAAAGGCATAGATTTTTAAAATAATTTTTAGAGAGCCTAACAAAGGCGTAGAATAATTAAAAATAATTTTTTAGGAGGTCTGATTAAGGTGTATATTTTTTAAAATAATTTTTTAGGTGGCGTTTTGACTTGCCTTCTTTTTAATTGAACCGACTCTATTATTCAAAATATTTAAACTCTATCATTCTCCATGTGGGGTGATATTAATTGTTTATATATTAATTCATACCCTGTGCTCCAAGAAAAATAATATTGCTCACCATGCCTATTTCAAATAAGTGCTAAAAAGTAAATCAAATGTCAACAATCTTCGATTAAATTTGCAAACATGTTTCCCACATTTAATGTCACGTTATTGATTCAATCTATTTACCTTATATACTAATTGAATTGTCATTATCATAGTACGACTTCGAGGGGGGTTGAGCCAATACGCTTTTACTTTTATGAGAAGCAGGTGCAGTACTACACAGGCAAAAAAAAAACATAATAATGAACAAAATTTGGAAGTACTGCCTACAAACATGACTGATACACCCAAATATATTTTTTTTAAAGAAAAATCAACATCGAAGACAGGCTATTGATTGAACCATTGTGGTCTGATACGCAGTGTTTTAACCTCCCGACTAAAATTGTTAGTAAAGATCCAATTTTTGGTTTAGCTCCCATATAAGGATACTGTCCACAGTTCGCATAAGTAAAACATTTTAAGATCGTTGTTAATCTTATTTTCGAGGACAAATTCTTTATTTGCCGTAAACGTCGCTCAATACGAACTGAGAACATTTCTAAAGTAGTCCAAAGTGTTGATGAAAATCCGTTCCCTGGAATTGGAACACCCAAAAGAATGTTCAGTTCAGACTTGATCACAATTCAGTCAATCAGAAACACCGTCGGGTTTTTGCTGATGGGTTTTTGAAATGCATGCAGATTGTTGGAAAAATAATCATACATCAACACTCTCCACTTTGAACGAGTGACCTTTATGGGTTCATAGGCCAGACGGATCACACCTTACCTACAAATGGGGTGGAATCAATAGTTACGGTGAATGAATTTTCACAAATAATGATTCATATTTTTTCACTTTTTTAACATCACACAAAAAGTGTTCGGACCGTGATGATCTCAAACCGATGATCACAATTAACCACTGAACTCTTATGATTTAACACCCGGCGACTTCGATCTTAAAGAGAAGATATACACTAACAGCCCAGCTTCGATTCACAGCACTTTATGCAGCCATTTTATGCAACATCTTAATGGTGGTGACAACATGGCAAGAATCTACTATTTTCTGTTACGATAACGAATTTTCTTTAATGACATCGGAAAAATAGTAAAATCTAGTTGATTCTTGTAGGACGGAAATAGACCAATAGTTTTCCATTATTACGGGATGCCGGAGCGGAGAATTATAAGCGAATGAGGAAGATCACATGATACCCTACACTGATACCAATGTACTTTAACTGTTTGCGTAGCCAAATCCCGAGCCTTGGCAAAATTTCGCTATATCTACATTCTTTATACCCTTCACAAGAATATGAGAAAGGGTATTATGTTTTTGTGCATTTTTTTGCAACACCAAAAGGTAACGAGATAGACGTACGGCTCCTTTTGAGAATATGCATTGAGTCACTTTCTAAGTCGATTAATGCATGTCCGTCCGTCTGTCTGTCCATGTTAAATAGTAAACAAAGTACGGGTCGCATTTATGATCACAATTGGATGAAATTTTGCACAGCTCATCCATTTGGCCCAAGGACGAACCCAATTGAAATTGGGAAAAATCGGTTCAGATTTAGATATAGATCCAATATATATTTTCTTCCGATCTTATGTGAATGGGGTACAAAAGTCCCTATATATCTTTCAATTTGCACGAAATTTGGCACAGGGTACTGAATTATGTCTAGAATCAGGTGTGCTAAGTTTCGTGAAAATCGGTTCAGATTTTGATATAGCTCCCATATATATTTCCGTCCGATTTTATGTAAAAGGTGCACCAAAGACCCTATATATCTTTCGATTTGCACGAAATTTGGCATAGGGTACTGAATTATGTTTAGATGATGTGTGCTAAGTTTCGTGAAAATCGGTTAATATTTAGGTATAGCTCCCATATATATTATCGTCAGATTTTAGGAAAATAGTGCACCAAAGTCCCTATATATATTTCGATTTGCACGAAATTTAGCATAACGTAATGCATTAAGTCTAGAATGATGAGTGGTAAGTTTCGGGAAAAGGGTGTCGATGGTGTCATACCGAATAGCGTTTATCAAGTGTGCTATAAATCGATTTACATAAATTTTTCTAAATCTACCCGAATGAAATGAAATTTAGCAAAGGTTGCAGAAAGTAGTATGTATGGATTTATGTTAGTCGGTTCACTTATAGATAAAGATCACATATTTAAATTCAATTTCAATGTCAATATACATATGTAGAATATATCCAAACATAGTCGGTCCATCCCGACATTACTACTTTCCTCACAGGTTTGATAGTGAGATTGAATGAGAATAGAAACTACCAAATTACAGCCAATTTGCTGAAAAAAGTGTCGAAATCCGCAAAATACCGAATATTGGGGAGTAACGCTTTTTTGGTATGGAGATATGTTATGCAATGTGAACCCAATATACCAAACTTTAGCCAATCCAGTTGAAAAACGTGTCCAAAATCCCCAAAATATCGAAAATTGGGGGTATATATTCCATTTGCAATACCAAACATGCTAGAAATACCAGCAATGTTGACGTCTTCGTACCTAACATATCATATATATCATGCTATTACCGGCCATGTATAAAAGTCCCGAAGGATTACATGTTATTTTAATTGTATAAATAAATAATAATGCTATAGGATATAAACATATCGGCCCGTATGAACTTCACTACGCTTTAACTTCTTTGCTTTATAATTTGTCATACTTTAATAGAATATTTTGAATTATTCAATCAAAGCTGATCATATGGTTTGCATTTATTTGAACATCTTATTCACTTTTAATTAACTTTATTCCAGTACTCTCTTTACGGTCACATGAAACTCGAATGCACTTTTTTATAAATTCTTTAAATTGATTATTAATTCCGATTAAATGAAAAGCACGTGCACCACAAAACAAAATAAAATTTACTTTGTTAAATAAAACAATTCACCTTTTTTTGCGGAAACGAAATATATAGCTATCTGCCGTCGCAGAATTCTCAATTTTATTCCATTTGAAATATTAAAACGACAAACTAAATAAAAATATGAAAAAGAAAACAAACACCTTCGAAATAAAAAAATATATCTATGGATAATTCTTACATTTGATAGAGAATTTTGCGATAAATTTTTCTCAGCCGACGTTGAATGTCTTATCGTTAAAAGGGAACTGATGATCATCTGCGGCACTGTGGCCCGGCACAGCTGATTCTTATCTCCAGAATTTGTGCTCATTTTTCATACATTTTTTAATTTGTCCGATAAAGATGTTATTTTAATTGTGGGGGCCTCTATATAAACAAAACGAAACAACAAGTGCTAATCAAATTCTATATATGCCAACGATGATCTGCTTCATTTAAATGAGAGCACACGAGAACTGAAGCAAATGACAAAAGAGAATTTATATTTAAAGCGTGCTAATGAGAAAGAAAAACAGAAATGCAGCTTTTCATTGACATTTGGTGAAAATGAAAATAATAAACAGAGATGTTGTTGTCGTAGGTTGACAAAAACAAATGTATATATATAAATAAATAAAAATATGCATATTTAAGAGAGTATAAGGAATAACTAAGAGAGTTGCGTGTCAGAAGAGATTTTGTGTGGGAGATATTAAGGAGGGTAAATTTATATTTATAAAATTTAAACTTTTTATAGATAAAGGTCAAATGTCGGTACTACAAGGGCCTGTGTGAATGAGTACTAAATGTGGTACAACAATTTCATATGAAGAAACTAAAATTATTATTTAATATTTATGGACACGTATTTTCACTGTGGAAAGAATTTGGAAAGTGTAAAATTTCTGTATCTATTCAATAAAATAGGGTGCATGAAGGTTAATGAGAGCTGTGTTGCATTTCAAATAATTAGGAGGGACGGAAGGATGTATAACAACAAGTAGCGGATAAAATTGGTTTGGTGCTGAATGAGGACAAAACTAAATATACATGTTTGGTTGCAGCCTTCAAAATGTATGGAATTAGGCGTTGGCAATATAAGGTTTATTCAAACAGGTTTTCTAACTATTGAGGACGCAAGATGTCAAATTGGAAAATGAGGCTTGGAGCTCGAAATTCCCCTTATGGGGTATTTAATTCAAAACATCCACGAAATAATACCAATACAATCGACAGACGGATATGACATTTATATTAAGAACTCAGAAAGGTCAGCTCGCCAAAGGTAAATTTGTTTGTATTATGACTTTTGATTAAAAATTTGTATAATCATTTGAAATTATTGACTGTTGATGGGATCCGGTGTCAGATCATAGACTTCATTTTTGTAGCATAGAAAAACAATTGATGATGTTGTAATATTGACCTTACATGTAGTTCAGTGAGAGGAAAAAGCATTGACATAACCCTCAAAAACATGGACAACTCTGGGGTTATGAACTAGAAGGTGTGTGATAAATGCTCCTTTTCGGAACATAGGATGATACTTTTGCTGATTTCCATCTCCAGAGGAATACAGAAACGTTCCTGTAACAAACTGGGATAAGTTCAAACTAAAATAGATAATGAACGGTCGAGGATGTTAAGAAAGCCGTGAACAAGGCCACAGGAACTCCTCTGAGGTGTTATACAACTTCCGGACCTGGGAGGAAATCAGTCGGTAATGTGGCCAAATGATCTAGCATCCTTGAGAAATGCTGCTTGGAAATTCTACAACAATGCTAGTAACACGGACGTTTATAGAGAACAATTCAATAGGTACAAAAATGAAATAAAAAATGCTAGCTTATGTATTGGATTTAGTGATTCAATGGAAGGAATAAAGGAAAAGGTCTGCGAAACATCTAATGATCCAAAATCTATAGCGATGATGGAACGTAGACAAACTCCGACAGAGAGACTCTTGATCTCTTATCATCGACCCATTTCCCTGGTTGTGTAGATCAACATGACGAAGTACAGCATGCACGTCGACATACGCTCCAAACCAACGAGGAGGAGGAGAAGCTGATAGAATATACGATAATCTGCCCAAAGCTGGTATGGGCAATAACTAGCTTAACATCCTACAAATCCCCAGGGCCAGATGGAATAATACCGACCATGTTACTGATGATCGAGTATTGGTCACATTACAGAGAATTTTTAGGGCTTGTCTGTTTTCAACATGCATACCAAGTCTATGGTAAGAGGTAACTGTGATCTTCATCCCGAAATCTGGGAAGCCGAGCCATTAGCTACCTAAAGATTATAGACCGATTAGCCTTTCTACTCAAGACTTTAGAAAGGTTACTAGACCCCGAAATTAAGGACACTATAATTTCAAACAAAATCAACAAATCCCAACATGCCAGCATCAAAGGCAAATCTGTGGATACTGCCTAAGATGAGGTGGTCGGACACATCGAGAAGAATATGGAGACCTCCGATTACCCATTGCATGCGTTCCTCGATATCGAAGAAACCTTTTTGAAACTCGAACATTATGGTGTCACCTCTCACATAACGGATTGGATTGAAAGAATGCTTGAAAGCAGAATTCAAATATTGGAGAGAGTTGTGTGATAAAATCTGTCAACAGAGGAACACCGCACGGATGTAATCTTGTTAGTAGGCGGGAAATTTTGGCCGACTATTTCTGATATAAGACCCCAAACTTCCGTCATCTCTGGGTGGAGTAACCATAATTCCTTCATTAGAAGCAAAATAACTAGGTATAGTCCTTGACCACAGCAGTGTGATAAAAGCACTTAGAAAGCGTACATCGACCAGCGTCTATCCTGATTACCAGAACACTAAGAAGTACATCACAAGCCACCTTGTATGTAATCTTGAATATTCAACTACTGGATATTTCAGTTGAACTCTAGTCTGAAAGGTATGCCCTGAGACTCCGGGAAACGGGCACGTGGAAGTCGCTGCATTTTGGCCACGCTATTATCCTTAACATAATTGCAGATAAATAAGAGCATTCACATCGGTGACTATGAACCCTCCCATCACCTTGATGATATTAGAGTATATTTTCCTAACAGGGAATCCTGGTTGAAAATTTGGGAAAAAACTTGCCTCAAACACCTCAAAGTAGCGAATATTGAGGGGTACCGCTATATGAAGCTACCCCAAAAAGGGAACCAATGTTGATAATTTTTAGTTGGAAGATTTTCCATCCAATTTACTTGATGGGGTCCCAGGTGAATAATTTATCGATATTTGTCCACATTTTGGTATATCCCTTATATAGCGACCAAATTTGAAGTATTTCGATGAAAACGATGTGGTTGTAATTTTGCATTCCGAAACCTTGTTTATAAACAACTTCTTCACAGAATATATTCAATATAAGACCATTTTCTATATTAATAGAACTGTGGAGTCAAAGTCTATGTGTCTAGGTCAAGGGGTCTCCGATCCCAATTAACCTGCAAAATATGCACGTTATGTGAAAACAGTAGGCCTAATTAATTTATCTGTATTTACGGCGTTTTATTCGTTTAAACTTATTAAGAACCCGCCAAATCATGCTGATAGTATCATTGTAAATATTTGCTAACAAAAATTGGACAGCCTCACAAATATTTACCCCAACATATTTGCACACGCGGTTGCAAAACTAATTAAAATAATTTCTGAGATTTCCTATTTTTAACCATAATTTAATTATTTTTCTCCCAAAAGAATAGATAATATAGTTAATATTTGTAAATATTTACGGTGTCTACACACACAATGTAAATACTCGTTATGCTCTTTAAAGTCAATGGAAAAAAATAAACAACACCAAAGTGCTGAATAAACAATTAAAGGCCACCGAAAAGAAAATGCGGTAATTGGTGTCATAAATAATATATCTTCGTTTTCTTTTTTCGTTCTGTTTATTATCAAAAATGTAGTCTATTAAAGATAATCTGATAACAAAAAATGGAAAGAAAGAATACCCCGAGTAGATAAGTGTGGCACAAGAAACCGCCAACAAACACGCAATACAATAGTGGTAGCAATGCCTACCTATTAGCTTCGAACATGTGTAAATTGTTATGTAAATATGAAAGTGGTGGCTCCAGTAGGCTCAACTGTTGTGTTCAAACATAATTGTTGTTTTTTACACAACTACGTGATAATAATGTTTTTCATTCAAAATTGTCACCAGATTTTATTGAACGATTACAATTATCATTAAATTGTGTACTATTAGGTGGAGTGCAAATGCTCGAACCATTAGTAGAGAGAGTAAAATTCTATTAATAGTAATTGATAGACTTAATGATTCATAAACTCCAGGCGACATGGCTAAAGTTACAATCTTAAAATTTGGGTTGAGGGCCACTTTTGGTCCGAAGGTGTCAGATAGCGCTGGATTTTTGAAAATTCGTACGAAAAGTAATGAATAAAGTCGGAATATTGAAATTTGAAATTATCTTTACCGTCGGAGTGTAGGATTGGGATATGTAGTCAGTTTTGGAAATTGGTACTAAATTTCGTACAATTTGGAATCGATAGTGTTGGAATCCAAAAATCGGGGAAAACATTTATATTGCTTATATAATATAGGCAGTTTTGGAGATTAGTACTTATATCAAATGGTACTAAATTGTATATAAATATGATTTAGGAGATTAGATCGAGCTGGAATGTAGGGTGGAGTGTAGGGTTCGGATATGGAGAAAATTTGAACATTCGTATTTATGTGTACTTTTTCGCAATAAGTACAAAATATAATAAATGGTATGACATTCAGTATAGAGATAGATTTCTGTTGCGGCCAGTATTAGTGTGTAGTGTTGAGATATGTATATCGCCACATTAAAAGCAAACGGACGTATGCACACTTTTACTAATTTTACAGGAGAAGCAATATTTTCCTCTTGAAATTTTCCTATTTGAAATTTTTGTTTTTTCGGTTTTTAAGGTTTTATGTCAGTTACGTCTTTATACCCTACACAACTATGTTGTCAGGGTATTATAGCTTTGTGCAGCCCCAAGAGTTTGTAACGCCGCGAAATATTGGTCCTAGACCCACCTTTAAGTATACCGATCGTCATATCTCGACTAGCTGAGTCGATCTAGACATGTGTGTCCGTCCGTCCGTCTGTCCATTATATGTTGTAAACACGATACAGGCCACAGTTATGGACCAATCTTCACGAAATTTTGCATGTAGGATGGATTCTGGCCAATAAAGACCCCTATTGTTTTTGGTAAAGATCGGTTAATATTTAGGGGATGAAATGGACCAAATACATAATTTTTATCGGTTTTTCTGGTCGCTCTAGAGGTCGCAATTATGACCCAAACATCGAGAATTTTTACATAGAGAAGGGGATCGGGCCAAAGAATAAGCATGCCTGTTTTGATAAGGATCGGTCAATATTTAGCGGGTCAAATGGACCCTGACTTTTGTGGGAAAAATGACAAAATTTGTGTTCTATAGCGTATAGATTTAACCCTGAAGGACATAGTCCCGAAAAGTTTTTGGTACATCCAAAGGCAGTGGTTGACCTTTAAATTGGTACCAAATATATGGTCGTATGTACTCAGATGTGGGAGTTACACTTAAATATTTACAGGTGCTTATGTATTCAGATATTATTTAGTAACCCTTTACTACACTAGAGGGCGGAAATTTAGCGCTGATCGCTTTAAAATGTTGCGTGAAGTTACAGTTATGGTCAAGGATAACGCCTACAATTTTCGATGAGGATCAGATAATTATATTGTGATGAAGTGGACCGAAAACTTAATTTTTTGTGTTTTTTCGAGTCGATATAGGCTTCAATGGAAATAAGAAGATCACAACACAAGGGAAGGGAATCTGGACAAGTAATTAGAAGGGCTCCACTGAACATTACTATTAATTGTCGGCCTCTAGTTGGTCCAGATGTTTCAAAAATCTTCGAAATATTGCCCAAGCTCAGAATATAGATCCACAGAAAGTTAGTTTTTCGTGGAAGTTGTGTAGGGTATCATATGGTCGGCCCCGTCCGACTATACTGCTCCGCTCACTGGTTTTAACATGATATTTTCTGAAATAATAATACGTAGCATTCGATTGAGACGAAAATTTGTAGAGCGTACCAAATTGAGGGTAGAATTACGTGTGTAAAGTTTAGTGGAAATCGGTTCAGATTTAGACATAGCTCCGACACATATTTTCGTCCGATTTTATTTAAATGATGGATTAAAGCCACTATATTTCTTTTGATTTTCACGAAATTTGGCATAGCGTACTGAATTGAGTCTAGAATGATGCATATTAAGTTTCTTGAAAACGGTTCAGATTTCGATAAAGCTCCTATATACATTTTCGACGGATTTTATGTAAATACTGCCCTAAAGATATAAAATATTTCTTCGATAGGGATAGAACTTTGCACAGGGTACTTTATGGAGGCCAGAATGATATTGAGTTTTTATACCCTACACAACTAGGTTGTCAGCGTATTACAGCTTTGTGCAGACCCAAGATTTTGTAACGCTGCGAACTATTGATCCTAGACCTTTATGTATACCGATCGTCATATCTCGAATTAGACATGTGTGTCCGTCCGTCCGTCTGTCTGACCATTATAATTAGTATACACGATACAGGCCACAGTTATGGACCAATCTTCACGAAATTTTAAATGTAGGATGGGTTCTGGTCAATGAAGACCCCTATTGGTTTTGGAAAAGATTGGTTAATATTTAGGTGATGAAATGGACCAAAAACTTTATATTTGCCGGTTTTTCGGGTCGCTCCAGAGGCCGCAATTATGGAACAAACACCGCGAACTTTTGGATGGAGAAGGGAATTTCGCCAAAGAATAAGCATGCCTGTTATTTAGCGGGTCAAATAGATCTACAATTTTGTGTGAAAATTTACAAAATTTTTATTCTATGGCATATATATTTACTCCTGAAGCACATAGACACGAGAAGTTGATAATATATACAAGAAAAATGGTTGACCTTTACATTGACACCAATTATATTGTCGTATGTACTCGGATGTGCGAGTTACACTCAAATACTTACAGGTGCTTACGTATTCATATATTATTTAATACCCCATTCCACACTAGAGGACGGAAATATAGCGCTGATTGCTTTGAAGTGTTCCATGAGGATCCAGGTATGGCCAAGGACAACGCCTATAATTTTCGGTGATGATCAGATAATAATTTTGGGATGAAGTGGGCCAAAAACTTAATTTTGTGTGTGTGTTTTTTTTTTTTTGAGTCAATCTATAGACCACAATTATAAGCCAGACATCACAACACAACCCACTGTGAAGGGAATCTGGACAAGAAATTAGAAGGGCTGCACTGAATATTAGTAGTATTTGTTCACCTCTAGTCGGTCAAGAGTCGGTCGCGAAATATTGCCCAAGTTCAGAATGTATTACCACGGAAAGTTAGATTTTTGTATAAATTGTGTGGTCGGCCCAGTCCGACTATACAGCTCCGCTCACTGGTTTTTTATTATTTTTTG
The DNA here is from genome assembly GCF_032173495.1 of Musca vetustissima. Classification (NCBI taxonomy): domain Eukaryota; kingdom Metazoa; phylum Arthropoda; class Insecta; order Diptera; family Muscidae; genus Musca; species Musca vetustissima. The sequence continues at coordinate 71,469 of NW_026880443.1, forward strand.
CAATGTTAACCATAGCCAGAATGTACTCTTTCGAACGCCTTTTGAATCTTTATTTCAAAAATTTTACACTTTGTGGGAAGTTATCAAAAGGTGTTGGTCTATGGGTGTGATCTTCGGACTTGATATAGGCTTGATAGAAATATTATGATGTGCAAAGTTCCGATGAAATTGGAATATTTCACTCATATGAGATTTTAGTATTCAAAATACTGATCCTTTGTAGTTCAGATTTAGATATAGCTCCCATATATATTTTCGTCCGATTTAATGTAAATGGTCCACCAAAGTCCGTATATATCTTTTGATTTGCACGAAATTTGGCACAGCGTAATGAATCAGGTCTAGAATAATGTGTGCTAAGTTTTCTGAAAATCGGTTCAGATTTAGATATAGCTCCCATAAATATTTTCGTCCGATTTAATGTAAATGGTGCACCAAAGTCACTATATATCATTCAATTTGTGTTAAGTTTCTTGAAAATCGGTTCAGATTTAAATATAGCTCCCGTATATATTTTCGTCCGATTTAATGTAAATGGTGTACTAAAGCCCCTATATATCTTTCGATTTACACGAAATTTGGCACAGCGTAATGAGTTAGGTATAGAATGGTGTGTGTTAAGTTTTGTGAAAATCGGTTCAGATTTAGATATAGCTCACATATAAATTTTCGTCCGATTTAAGGTAAATTTTGTACCAAAGTCTCTTAATATCTTTCGATTTACACGAAATTTGGCACAGCGTAATGAAGGTCTAAAATGATGTGTGTTAAGTTTCCTGAAATCGGTTCGGATTTAGATATAGCTTCTATATCTTACCAAATGAAAAATTTAGTATCGGTTGCAGAATGAACATTTTACTGGTATATTTGGGTATATTCATCTGTTGAATATACCCAAAGTGGTGAAGGGTATCATATAGTCGGCCCCGTCCGACTTTACTTCTTTCCTTACTGGTTTTTAAATCATTTTAATATAATTTTAATTCTACACATACAATTTTTCGGGAAGGATTTATGCGTATGTAATGGCAAATATCGACCAATTTGCAATGTAATAAAGTATGATAAACAAAATGAAAAACACTTCACAAATATTTTTGATAAACATTACAAACTATCATCACACCTCAGCAAAACGTATGATTGATATTACAACAACTAAGCTAAAACTTGAAAATACGCAATTTTGATGCTGATGAATAGTGTGTTTGTGTATGTAAACAAAAAAACGAACACTACCATAAAATTAATACAACAAAAAAGCTTACCAGAAAATCATTCATATTATTGCCCTCCTTTTCAATTGCCACCTACACAGTCATACGCATTATGTTCTATCTCTCTAGCTGATAGAGTTGTTTGGTCTTACCGGAAAAAAATAAAGTCAACATTTATGACTGCAGTCAAAATGCCATGAAATATGTGCGTTTATAAAGTAAAAGGAGGAATAAAACTTCCAAAATGAGAAGAAGAAGAAAGTTTACCTTACATGAATTGTCCTTACGAAGTAACATTGCTTTATAGAGATATATTTGTATGCACCTGCAATCTACCACCCGCTGTAGACACTTGAATTGTGTGTTGACGATGCTCTAGAGGAGACAAAACTTTTCTTTCTGCCTTGAACAAAAAATTGGGTGGAACTTGCTTCTTCATACATTTTGTTAAAGTTCAATGTTTTATTCTAACCCCGTTGCTGTGAAAACTTTTTCTTTTTTTTTTCTCTGCAATCGAACAGGTAGCAAAGTCAAGTCAGTTTTGAAGTGTATAAAATACTAGCAGCTTCTTTACCAATGGTAAAGTTTCAATTTTATGCAAAAGTAGTATTTTTGTAAATAAAGTGAAAACATCAAGACGAAAAGCAAATATGAAAGATGTAGTTGAACGACGACAATGCCATGCCCTATAAACTAGATAACAATATTAAAAAAAGCAGACAAATTTAGTTTCTAAGCTAAAAAATATTATTAAAAGGAAACATGTTTATATGAAGGCCAAAGAACCGTCAATACTGTTGTACAATACGAACTTTGACAAATTTGAATTTAATTTTCATATGCAAGTTTTGAATATTGAAGTTGAGATAAATATGTTAAATCGTAATATATAATTAAAGCCACATAGCCCAATATGCCTGATGTGTTACAAACGAAATAGTAAATTAATATAAATAATCACTTAAAATTACTTTCAAATGTTCACTGCCCTTACAAGGCAAAATTCAAATAACAAAAGTTGTACAATTTGGCTAAACCGACGATAAATCGCAAATATATAATATATGTGTTACAAACGGAATACTAAATTTTTATTACCTAAGCATCTTATGAATTTGGGACTACAAAGCTGGCACTATTAGATTTGTTTGGTATTGCAATCACATATTGTTTTTAACAGTGGTCCAAAATGGAGTTAAATGTTCTATACCCATTACAAGGTCGATTATATATAAAAATTTTCATTACGTATGCAACACCTCAAAACATTCACCTGACACCCCATAAAGTATATGGGCAGTATTGCCAATTTTTTAACATAGCTGAAGCCGAGATTTACCCATTTTATAGCTCGGGAATTACTTAAGTATATGAAAAAAGTGAATGGTTTTGGGTTAATTTCATGATATTGACCTCCAAACTTTATTTGGGTGGAAGCTGTGTCCACTTTAATGTAAAAAAGTGTAAAAACAGGTTGAGGTTTTGAAGCTCGATTTAAATATTTTTAGCTTTAACACGCAAACAGGAATTTCTAAAAATCAATTATAAGATTATTATAGTCGCGAATCTGAGTAATTTGATATATATTTCGTATATGTAGTATGCACAGCTTCAGAGCAATACTGATCCATCATGTATCATTTCCGTCTCAATAAATTACATGATATTGAACTTTTGCGAAAACCGAACTATAAAACCTGCAGACGAAAGAGATATGTATCCAATTTTTCTCAAAACAAGTAAGGAAAGTAGTAAAGTCGGACTGGGCCGACTATATGATACCATTCACCACTTTGGGTATAGTCGCCTGTTCGAAGGAACATTGACGTGAAATTGAACGAACTTAAATAATTGATCTTTATGTATATGTAAACCCTGTGTAAATCCCTATACATGTCATTCTGTAACCTATGCTAAATTTTATAAATCGATTTAAAGCAAACTTGACACACGCTATTTGGTATGCTGAACTGTTTAAAATCTTAATCCCATTGATTATTTGGTGTACAATTTACATTAATAGGTCGAAATTATATACGGAAACTATAATATATCTATATCTGAACCGATTTCAAGGAAACATGCCAGAGATTAATTTACATTAACTTCAGTACGTTGTGCCAATCGGTCTAGCTATCTTTAGTGTATCAACTGATTTTCATTAAACTTAGCACACATCATTCTAGACTCAATTGAGAACCCTATACCAAATTTCGCGCAAATCGGTGGATATACAGGGACTTTGGTGCACCATTTACATTAAATCGGACAAAAATATATATGAAAGCAATATCTAAATCTGAGCTATATCAAACTCTGAACCGTCTTTTCCCAATTTCAATAGGGTTCGTCCTTGGGCCAAATAAATCAGCTGTGCCAAATTCGGATCATAAATGCGACCTTACTTTGACGGACATGCATAAATCGACTCAGAAAGTGATTCTATGCATATTCTCAAATGGAATCATGTGTCTATCTGGTTTTGTTTTGCCTGTTTCAAACATATGAAACATATGAAAGGTATACAAATACTTTTCCGTAAACAATATTTCACGATATTTCCACCATCTTGGCCGATTATAGCTCAACAGCTCCACTTTCAAACCTTGGCATATTTTCCAAATCTTGTTTTCCCGATGTGAATATTTCGCCATTAAATACAAATTTGGCAACTTTTGGATTTTGCTTGATTTGACCCTCGGAATATTGATATTAAAATTTGGTCACCCCTTTACCGTGTAAAATGTGTGATGTTCTGCATATAATAATCACCTGTAGAGCGACTAGAAACGAATAAAGTTTTGGGTTAATTGCACCCCTAAATATCATCTCAACATCATCGAAAATTATAGGCGTCGTCCTTGACCATAACTGGAACTTCATGTAAAATTTCAAAGCGACATTTCCGCCCTCTAGTGGGGTAATAGTAATACTAAACAATATAATAACACATGGATACCTTCAAATATGTACGTATAACTCCCACATCCGAGTACATACAACAATATAATTGGTATTAATTAAAAGGTCAAACACTCCTCGTGGATATTCTATCAACATTTCGGGTCTAGGCCTTTCAGTTGAAAATATATTCGCCCAGAATAGAAATTTTGTCACTTTCACAAAAGTCTGGGTCCATTTAACCTATTAAATATTCACCGATCTTCTTTGGTTCGTGGTGTTCGGGTCATATTTTCTGGCTTTTAAAACGAACAGAAAAAAGACAAAAATAAAGTTTTTTTTCATTTCATTTTCTAAATATACGCCGATCATTACCAAAAAACAACTGGGCTCTTCTTTGGTCAAAATCCATCCTACATTAGTCTTGTGTCGTTCGTGAACGACCTAGTTCAATTGAACGAGTCAGTCCACTGAACGAGTGAACGACATAGTTCAAACTTGATTATTGTCGTTCACTAAACGATTTTTTAACAAAAGGCCGTTGGTCACTGAACGACTATGCTCACGGAATGTCTTTGCTCAATAAACGTCGTCGGTCACTGAACACATTAAATTTTATTCGTTCACAGGTGCACTGACTTTGGCCAACTGAAACAGGCCAAACAAGAAATGTTAAATTGAAGTCCATTGAGGTATAATTTCATGAAATGTGGTGCTCAAAAGGCCAAATGCAAATACTGCAGTAGCTAGAGGGTCAGTACATAATTTGCCGAACATTTAAAAGCAAAGTAATGCGCTGTCATACAAATTTAACTGAGTGGCCATTTGAACGATATAAGGCAACTGAACGAGGTGAACGACCTAGTACACTTTAAAAAAATTACCTAGTTCGTTCGATCACTGAACTGAACGAGATTCCCCAAGACTATCCTACATGCCAAATTCGTGACGATTGGCCGGACAACCGGACGTACACACATGTCTAGATTGACTCAGCTAGTCAACATATGACGATCAATATGGGCGGAGCTTAAGAATAGTTTTGAAAGAACCAATCTTATGGGCGGAGCTTCAGAATTAAACCAATCCTATGGGCGGAGCTTAAGAATAGTTTTGAAGGAACCAATCCTATGGGCGGAGCTTCAGAATTAAACCACACCTGTGGGCAAAGCTTAGGAATATCATTAAACTTAAGTGTCAGTAGGTTTCATAAGTTATTACCAACATGTTATCGATGCAATCGATATATAAGGCAAAACAACGTTTGTGGGGTCATTTAGTGCAATATAGATAAATTTTTAAAAATAGTGAAGGGCAGGGACAACCTTCTACCAAAAAATCCAATAACATATAAAGATCCCAACCGAAGCAAGGAATTTTTAACACACACCATGAAAAGTTCAGCCTAGCCAAACTTAACGATGTTTTAACTTTTTATACCCTTCACCACACTGTGGTACAGGGTATTATGTCATTGTGCATATGTTTGTAACCGGTCAAAGGAATCGAGATATAACCATAGTTCCTTTTGGGAATATGCATAGAATAACTTTTTAAGTCGATTTATGCATGTCCGTACGTTCGTCCATGTATTTTCTGAACAAAGTACAGATCACATTTATGATACGATTTTGATGAAATTTGGCACATGTCACTTATTTGACCGACGGTTAAGATTTAGATATAGTTCCCATATATAGTTTCGTCCGATTTTATGTAAATGGTTTTATGTAATGGATATTGATGTATGCGACGGTGTTTTGGACTTGGTTTTTCCGATTTTTTGTAAATAGAGCACTATACAGTCAATGTTCACCGATTGAGACAACATTTTGCATTCCGTATTGTAGTCACTACAGGTTAGTATGTGTATGGGTTGTTTTAATTTAGTTCAAATATCTTCATATGAACATATGAACACCTCTTGTATGTACCCAAAGTGGTGACCGGCCCGACCAACTTTTGAACTTTCCTTACTGGTTGTATTATTGTGATGTACCATTCGCATATGACCATACTACGTTGCTCAATTAGAATAGTCGCCACAGGGTCAGTATTTTTTTTTTTATTTTATCCAAATCCAAATTGTACCAATTATAGTACGATTTAGTACTTTTCGTACTCATAAGTACAAATTACGAAAATCACCTAGTTATCGCTAACCTATGATGATGTGTGACAAGTCATATTGTTCTCATTTCGTCCCACTGTTCTTTGAACTTTAAATTTATTTTCTCATTCTCAACATCCAACTTTCATCTTTCTTCATGTGTGTGTGTGTTTGTATGCCCATATATATCTTATTCGTTACAAGCTTGATTGAATGTAAAGAATCCAGGTACTACATGCTGAAGTACTATCTCCCTCATCCATCCATTGGCAAAAAAGGTATGGCAGTCAGTGAAGTAAATTTATATTAGAGAACAAACTTAGATGCACTTCCACCATCTACATACCTACTACTGGAAGAAGAATATCTGTCTGGTTGTATACACAACATACTGCTTTTTTGTACAACTGGTTTGATGTGCTCGCTCATAGTGTACGTATGTGTATGTGTGTGGCAGTGCGTTTGTTTTTCTCAACATCAACTCTGTCGAAAAGAAAATATATATTTTATCATGTCATATTAATATTTCTTTTTTCAATTTTTCTTTGGTTTATTATTTTCTCCATTTTTTGTTTTATTTTCTCTTTTGTTGCAGTGTGTGTGTGTGTGACTTTTGTTACAGGTAAGTGATTGCAGGGGCGGTATGCCAGGGGTCCACAATTGGTATAGGTTTAATATAGCACCACCAACTGATGAGGCTATAATTTGGCATTTCAGGTTGTAGGTGAGTAAAAAACATTTCCGCAAAACATTTTCAGTATATGCCCTTAATGTCTCGACGAGTGTTAGATATATTCATGAAATTCTCTAAACTAAGTAGCTGTAATTTGGTACTTCGTTTTCTCAGTCTATGAAAAAGCTTCTAGCAGACAATAAGGCCCTAATTGTGGGCCTTATTGCAGCTGATCGTTGCGAAACTTCAAAATTTATTCTGTGCATGTATGCTGGCTGTTATGATGGTAGAGGGTGGAAGTAAATTGACTTCAAGACTGTAACTCTAAGCGTTACAACTCATACGGATTTTTTTTTTATTATACCCTTCACCACACTGTGGTACGGGGTATTATGTCTTTGTGCATATGTTTGTAACAGGCAAAAGGAATAGAGATAGACCGATGGTTCCTTTTGGAGAATATGTAGAGAATCACTTTCTGAGTCGATTTGTGCATGTCCGTCCGTGTGTTGATGTTAAATTGTAAACAAAGTACAGGTCGCATTTATAATCCGATTTGAATGAAAATTGGCACAGCTCATTTATTTGACCCAAGAATGAACCCTATTGAAATTGGTGAAAAGTGGTTTAGATTTAGATATAGCTCCCATATATATTTCCGTCCGATTTAATGTAAATGGTGCACCAAAGTCCCTATATATCTTTCGGTTTGCACGACTGAATTGAGTCTAGCATGATGTATGGTAGTTTCGTAAAAATCGGAGCAGATTTTGATATAACTCCCATATAGTTTCGCCCGATTTTAGGTAAATGGTGCACCAAAACCCCTATATTTCTTTCGATTGGCACGAAATTTGGCACAGCGTACTGAATTAAGTCGAGAATGCTGTGTGTCGAACATTTACTTATACCGGACGAAACTATATATAGAACAGATTCCAACAAATCTGAACAGATTCCAAAAAAAAACTTCGCATACATAAATTTGGACCTAATTCAGTGTGTCGGGCAAAATGTTGTGCCATTCGGCCTATATTTTTCTTTGGTGCTCCAGTTACATAAGATCGGACGAAACCATATATGAAATCTATCTTGGCATGTAACAATCTAGACCCAATTCAGTACTCTGTGCAATATATGGGAGCTATATCTAAATCTGAAGTGATTTCGATAAAACTTGGCATGTATCAATCTAGACCTAATTCAGTAATCTATGCAAAATTTTGTCGCAATCGTACAAACATCGACAGTATGGTGCACCATTTACATAAAATCGGAGGAAACTATATATAGGAGCTCTATCTAAGTCTGAACCGATTTCAACAAAATTTCACATACATCAATGTGGGTCTAATTCAATACTCTGTGCAAAATTCTGTCTCAATCGGGCAAATATTAGCAGTATGGTGCTCCATTTACATAAAATCGGAGGAAAGTATATATGGGAGCTATATATAAGTCTGAACCAATCTCAACCAAACTTCGCATATCGGACAAACATTAACAGTATCGTGCAGAATTTACATAAAATCGGAGGAACCTTTATATGGGAGCTATATCTTAATCTGAACCGATTCCAAATAAAAACTTCACATACATAAATTTGGACCTAATGCAAAATTTTTGTTCCACTCGGGCTAAATTTGATTTTTGGGTACTACATTTACATAAAATCGGACGAAGCTATATATGGGAGCTTTATTTAAGTCTGGACAGCAAAACTTGGCATACATCAATCTGGACCTAATTCAGTACTCTGTGTAAAATTGTTTCCCACTCGGTACAATATTGGCAGTATGGTGACCCATTTTCCTACAATCGGACGAAACTATAAATGGGAGCTATATCTAAGACTGAACCAATTTCAGCAAATCTTGGCATACATCAATCTGGACCTAATTCAGTACGCTGTGCAAAATTTTTATGCCAATCGGCCTAAATTTGATTTTTGGGTACTACATTTACATAAATCGAAGGAAGCTATATATGGGAGCTATATCTAAATCTGAACAGATTTCAACAAAACTTGGCAAATATCAATATAGACATAATTGAGTACTCTGTGCAAAATTATATCTCAAACGGAAAAATTTTATGAGTTTGGAGCACCATTTACCTAAAATCGGGCCAAACTATATATGGGAGCTATATCTAAATCTCATCATCCAAATAGGATCATAAATGCAAACTGTACTTTGTTTAGAAAAATACATGGACGGACGGACAGACATACATAAATCGACTCAGAAAGTGATTCTATGCATATTCCCAAAAGGAACCAAGGGTATATCTCAATTATGCTTCAAAAATGTGCACATAGACATAATACCCTGTACCACAGTGTAGTGAGGGGTATAATAAATGACGTAATCAATACACAATTTCCACTCTTAGTACAAATATTTGGTATAATTCTATTTCTGACCAGTCATTCACTGTGGTAGAATATTTAGCAGGGTGCGAATAATGATTAAAATACGCTCTTTCTCACGGATGCTCACGGGCGAAAATTCGAATGTTTTCACTTTATCGCGAATGATAAAGTTACAAAAATTCACGAACGATAAAATTTCGCTGCAAGCGTCGTCGATTCATTATTTCTCGAGCATTTGTTGCTGAAGAACATTCTTTTGAAAAACTCGAAAAACAAATGTTCGATTGATTCATTCGCGAGCATTTGTTGCTGTAGAAAATTCTTTTGAAAAACTCAAAACGAAAATGTTCGAGAATTCTCGCGAGCACTGTGTGTGTAGCAGAAAGTGTGTTGTTGCCGTTTTGAGCATTCGCGAGAATTCAGGAATGTTTGTTTTCATTCGTGAGAGAATGTCAGAAAGAATTTCAACCACCAAACGAAACAAACGAACGTTGTTGTGTGTTCTCACTCGTTCGTTTTGTGTGTGCGAACATTCTTTGGCGAATGTTCGTTTGTTAAAGAATTTATCGCCATAAATTCATTCTTAAAATGAGCACAAAACAAAAAGAATATATTTTAAATCATTCGCTAGCGAATTTTTGCGCATCCTGATATTTAGTATTAATTTCCAAAAATATTTATGGATATCATTCTATTTGAAATATTTAAACTACATACAATGTTTCAGATTTAAATTTATTACGTTTCTATTCTAATTTAATATTTAAAAGCATTTTAGTACTAATTTCAAATATATATATACATACATACATAGCATTAATTACATTGTAGTTAGTTCGTTTAACTTTAGCCGCTTCGTCTGGACGTTGATGATACGTCAGTCACTAATAACACAACTCGTTTACACATATATATATATATAGATAACTAACAATGTTTTAAATTATTCAATGGTCACGATCGATATGAACCAGTTTATAATATGCAAGAATTCAAATAACTCCACCTATGTTCGTTGATAATAAAAACACATCTCTTCGAATAATTAAAAAAAAAAACATAATCACTAATTCTGTACCAAAAATGTATATTTAAGCAATGTTTTTGATAAATATTTTTAGTTTTATTCTGACTATCAAAGAGAGCTCACAGACATTAACGTCCACTATGAAGGTAATACCATAGAAAATAATTTGTCTGTAATAATAACAATTTACTTATTTTTTTTTCGTTTTAAGGTCCACTTTATATTCGCCATATTTCTTTTCGCCCTAATCAGTTGTGTAGTTTCTAGAAATGTCCCTCCAAAAAAAGGCGCTTCTGGAGATGAAAGGTGTAAACGGTAAATAATAAACAAAATTATTTAATTATGGTGTATAATGAAATATAAATTGCTAACTAGTGATGCTGAACCTGTGTATTATCCTGCCGTTCCGGATGGCCCTGCTAATATAAATACAGCCAGCGATGAGAAATCATCGGATGGAATTGCCTCAACAACAACGAGAAGACCTCTACCTGTACCCACCCGCATAGGACCAGTAAATGCACAAACATTAAAGTCTTGTACTCGTGGAGGTTAAAAATTTTGTATTCGAGAATAGTCGGAGCGAATTAATAGTATCGAAAGAAACATATTTTATAATAAACATTAAGGAATTAAAACTGATTAATGAAAACGGGTGGTTTTATAATCTCAATCTTACTGTGATCTACGGAAAATTTTGCTTTACCGAAATGTTAGTTTCAGATCCCGTGTTTCTTTGGTCCATATCCATTTCCAACACAATCGCGTAAATTTGCAAATACCCGTCCCTCCGTCTGACAGACAGACTGGTGTGCATGATTCGTGTAACTCTCATCCAAACTTGGCACATCGTTATATTTCGTCCAAACTAACTAATCAAGTTCAAGGATGAGGAATATAGATCCACTCCTTTTGGTCAAAACTTAGCTGAAAATGAATTTTGTAATATCATGCGAACGGACTTTCCGATTTCAAGTTGACTTTGTTCAGCCCAATATTTTTACCAAGCCAGTATAATGTTTGTAGATAGGGTTGTGTTTCATGTTTGTTTGTAGATGTGCATATTGTTGTATTTTTATCAAAACTTAATCGTTTTTGGAGCAGAGATCCAAAATTTTTAAAATTTATACATTTCATATGAAACGAACAGAATATTCAAATAGAGAAGATCTTGATATTTTTATCAATTCTAACTTATTCAAGTGCTTCACCCACTAAATGTCAAAATTAAAAAAAAAATGAAAAATTATAAATCAAAAAAGCATACAATATCCATTATAAATCATAGGCTGAGGTTATATATGTCGGTAACACAAACTGTCACATTTTACTTCTTATACTCCCACCATAAAGCTGTCCTTCGGTTTGCAACACCTCGAAATATACACCTGAGACCCCATATATATATATATATATATATACGATCAAAATAAAATCCTATGTCGATTTAGAGTATGTCCGTCTGTTGAAATATTTAAGGTAAAGCTTTGTAACGTTACAAACTCTTGGATTAAATTATTAATAACTAATATATTGGTATGGGACATAAATGGCATAGCGGACACAACCTACATTAAATATCGTATAAGAGGTCCTCAATGTTTCAAAACATTATATATAATATTATTTAACTTCAAAACCAACATATGACCAAGTTTTTTATTCTTTAGATGTAGATATAGCTCCCATATATAGTTTCGTCCGATTTTGTGTAAATCGAGCACCAAACTCCCAAAGATTGTCCGATTGATATAAAATGTTGTGCAACGCATTAAAATGTGTACATATTGATGTACACGAAGTTTTGTGGAAATCGGTTCTGATGTAAATATAGCTCCCATATAATTTTGTCCGATTTTTGGTAAATGTTGCACCAAATTCCCAATATTTGTCCGATCGATAAAAAATTTGACACTGCTTATTTAATTAGGTCCAGATTAATGCCTTGTTTCGTCCGATTTTTGGTTAATGGTGCACCAAATTCCCAGTATTTGTCCGATCGATACAACATTTTGCACAGCGTACTGAACTAGGCCCGTATCAGTGTGTACGAAATTCTGTGAAATTGCTTCAGATTTAGATATAGGTCCCATATATATTTTCGTCTGATTTTAAGTGCCCCAAACTCCCAAAGAATGACCGATTGATACAAATTTTGCACAGCGTATTAAAATAGGTCCATATTGATATATACAATATCCGATATTTCGAAAATGATGCACCAAACTCCCAATATTTGTCCGATTCAAACAAAATTTTGCACAGCGTACTGATTTAAATCCTGTTTAACGTATGCGAAGTTTTATTGAAATCGGTTGAAATTTAGATATAGCTCCCATATATAGTTTCGTCCGATATTTGGTAAATGATGCACCAAACTCCCAATATTTGTCCGATTCAAACAAAATTTTGCACAGCGTACTGACTTAAATCCGTTTTAATGTATGCGAAGTTTTATTGAAATCGATTTAGATTTAGATATAGGTCCCATATATATATATATATATATTTTCGCCCGATTTAATATAAATGGAGCACCAAACTCCCAAGGACTGTCCGATTGATACAAAATTTTGCACCGCGTATTGAAATAGTTCGATATTAGTGATACAAAATTTTGCACAGCGTATTAAAATATGTCCATATTGATGTATACGAAGTTCTGTGAAAATCGGTTCAGATTTAGATATAGCTCTCATATATATTTTCTTCCGATTTTTGGTAAATGGTGCACCAAATTCCCAATATTAATCCGATGGATACAAAATTTTGCACAGCGTACTAAGTTTGATGCCTGTGAAGTTTAGTTGAAATCGGTTCGGATTTAGATATAGCCTTCATATATAGTTTCGGCCGATTTTATGTAAATGGTGCACCAAACTCCCAGGGATTGTCCGATTTAAACAAAAGTTTACACAGCGTATTGAAATAAGACCATATTAGTGAATACGAAGTTCTGTGGAAATCGGTTCAGATTTAAATATAGCTGCCATACATAGTTTCGTCCGATTTTTGGTAAATGGTGCACCAAATTTCCAATTTTTGTCCGATCGATACAAAAGTTTGCACAATGTACTGAATTAGGCCCAGTTTGATGCCTGTGAAGTTTTGTTGAAATCGGTTCAGATTTAGATATAGCTGCCATATAGTTTCGTCCGATTTTTGGTAAATGGTGCACCAAATTTCCAAATATTGTGCTATGTATATTAGAGTTGTACAGTTACGAACGAACTAGTTCAAATGAACGATTCACTTAAAAGACCGATTGCACTAGTTCTTTCAAAGTCGTTCCTTTTAGTTCGTTAAAAGAACGAACTGGAGTAATCTTTCCTTTTAGTTCAAAAGTGAGCGTTTTACTGACCTAGTTCGATTTTTCGCTAAATGGAAGCGGCACCGATCGAGTTTTATTTTGCCTGTGATATTAACAGCGCTTTCATTTAGTAGACATATAAAATATGTTGCCTATATTCTGAAACCTTTCTTTAAAAATCCACAACTCATAGATCCCCTTAAACTGTTCTAAAATGTTTCTATATAATATCCTCGGCATAAATAAAACAAAATTACTTACTTACTTAGCTGGCTTGTTACAGAACGGTTGTTCCATAAGCCGAGCTTAAAAAAGATTTCCAAGCGCGCCGGTCTTGTGCGCAAGTCCACCAATTTGGAAGACCACGTTCCAAGATGTTGTTTTCTACTTGGTCTTTCCATCTAATTCGTGGCCTTCCCCTTCTACGGGAACCATCCGTAGGCTCATTTTTATATGCCTTTTGAGCTGGGGCTTCTTCATTCATCCCCACAACATGGCCTAGCCACCGTAGTCGCTGCAGCTCAATACGACTGACTATGTCGATGTCTGCGTATAAATTGTAGAGCTCGTGGTTCAATCGACGCCGATATTCACCGTCGACAGATCGGCCCGTAGATCTTTCGGAGAATTTTTCTCTCAAACACCCCAAGCGCTGCCTCATCTGCTTGCGCAAGTACCCATGCTTCTGATCCATATAATAGCACGGGTAGTATCAGCGTCTTGTAAATAAAACAAAATTGCAAAATTGTTTTTATTCACACATCACAATCTTCCAAGAACTCAAACTATCAACTGAACGATTCGGAGAGCCATGAACTATTAAAAGAACTACCGAAGTAAAACGACAGCTGAATAAAAAGAGCTTAATTGTGAACGATTGAACTACTGAACTAGAAGACCGAACTAGTTGCGTCAAAAGAGCGGAACTAAAAAGAGCGATCAGCTATCTGAACTAGATAGATCAACTCTAATGTATAGAGTTAGGTCCAGATAGACGTATGTGAAGTTTTGTTAAAATCAGATCAGATTTAGATATATGTAGTTCCCGTATATGTTCGTCCTATTTTATGAAAATGGTGATGCGAGCAGCATACGTCTATTCCATATAGACGAGAAAAAATTGGGGACAGCGCACTGTGCTGCAACATACCAAATGGAATATGCCACGATTGCTCAATTAGATCCAGGTTCCACATACATGCTTTTTTTTTTGTTCGATTTTACACAAATGGTACACAAAGATTTCAAAATGGTATATGTATGGGTTTTTTTAATTGTTTCAAATATCTATGTAGATCAAACATGTAGTTTCGCCGTTCCATTTCAATGGTCCTCCTAAGATAATATGTCTGTTCTATCTACAGGATATTGTATTTATTAGCATCTCTTGTAGGTATCCAAATTGGTCAAGTGTATCACATAGTCGGTCCCATCCGATGTTTGAACTTTCCTTACTGGTTTCTGTTTTTTCAACTACTGCTACTCGGTTAACTTCCAGGCTTGGTGTAAATTGCAAAAGTTTTGAGCTCCAAGATTGTTTCCACAAATAAATGACCATAGTTTTTCTTGGGTTTCTTTGGTTTGTGTGTCCGTTGCTGAATGTTGGTACATTGGCTGCTTGACTGGGATGTCATAATTTTGTTGTTTTTTTTTTTTCTTCGGTTTGTTTGTATTTCTTTGGCTTTTCATACACAATTCAATTGAGCGCATTGGCCTGGACTTGTGTTGGAGAATTTTGTTTTTTTTCAAATTCCCAAAAAAAAAAAAAAATCCAACAAAAAATTTCACAAACTTTATACAAAATTGAAGTTTATACAATATCAACACCAACATATATTCGTAACAATTTCCTCTTCTATTGGGTATGCAATTACCCTCCAAAAATAATATTAGAAAAACTGGAGCTACCACACATAAAATTTCTTGTTGTTGTTTTATGTGAAGGAAAAAACTATAAGTTTATAGCAATTCCAACCTAAAATTGATTCCAGAAGAAAAACCCCATACCCCTTCCTTCCGAATATTTTAAACCCGTTGCTTTACCTCCCACAAAAACATTTCAAAACTATATTTTTTTGAACAAAAACAAACTTTATTTGTTACGCTTGGCTGCAGGTGTTAATTTAATAAATTATGTGCTCTTTTGCACTTATCACACTAATATTCACACACAAACCCACACACACACACACCCAGCCAACTAAGTTTTCTTCTATTTCATAATTTTGTTGAATGTTTTCATTCGAATGTTGGGTTGTTGGTCTTTTCTTTCTGTTAATTTTGTGAGTTTTAAGTGCCGAAATAGGATAAAAGAAAAAAACCCAACAACCAACTTTGTTAATAAATTATTGTTCTTTTCACAACTTCTTTGTCTCTTTTTTTGTTGGTGTGTGTGCTTGAGTATGGATAATTGAAAATGTTCTTTAATCAACATTTTCATGTTCAATTTAATCATGATGGTTTTATGAAGTTATTATTCAAATTTTCGTTCGGTGTTAAACAAATACAATAAATATGGAATTGTATTTCAAGAAATGGGCAATAATTAATTATGGTTTCCTTAATACCTTACGTACAACTGAAGAACAATATTTTCCAAATAACACGACAATTTCTTAGTTGTCGAAGACGGCAAATAGTAAATAAATCGAGATTTTTAATACATTGGACTGAAACATATTCATGTAGCTAAACTCAAAAGAGAACACATCGTTTTTTGCGGAAAGTACTATAACATTCAATGAATTCTAAAATTTATTGACAGCCAATAATAGGATGTGGCTTTTGTATGGATCTTATTCCAAAACTAACCCAAATATATGCAAATTCTCTAGATCTGGCCTTTAGAGACTATTCCCTGTCCTCGACATTCAAAAAAATTGGATGAAATACATTTTTATCCAATAAACGGAGACCTACTTAGCATGTCGAATTGTTAAGCATTTTTCTCGAAATCAAACCAAATAGATTTGCTTCATAAACTTCTTACTCGACATCTTTACTTTTTTCCGTTCGACAGGGCCAAACTAATTATGACATGAGGTGTACATTCAAAAACCTAATTGGGTCTTCCGGGATAAAGTAATATATCAAACTACAGACATTAAGGTTGGTATACGACCAAGAACCTGGAACGTTAACCCTTTCAGTGTCAAAGAAAAATTTTGTCGGAAAAAAATCTAAAATTTTGTATTTAAAATCATATAAAGGAACATACTTTAGAAAAAATAGCAATTGTCATTTTAACCCTCGGCCAGTTTCGTCTGTTTTTCAGCAAAAACTAAAACATCAATAGTAACGGTACATAGGATAACCGAAAAATCGCAAAGAAAGAGAGTACTTTTAAATGTCGAAGATATTCGACAAAAACACTGAAAGGGTTAAATTACAGCTTAGTGGCGTGGGACCTTTTTATTGCAAAATGTCACAAAATGGACGTGTAGCGAATATTTTCAGCAAAAAAGTTTTTCACCTGGCCCATAGTACCAGGAATCCAATCATTTCATATAGAGAGGAAAACCCCTATATACATATCATATAATATGACAACCACTATATTTGAAATCTGAAAACTTTGAACACCAGTAAAATTCTATAACATTGTGGGTCACGGTTTACAAATGACATGAGGTCAAAGTCAAAATTTCATATTTTTTTGTGAATACAATTATACCCTTCACCACACTGTGGTGCAGGGAAACGAAATAGACCCATGGTTCCTTTTGAGAATATGCATAGAATCAATTTCTAAGTCGATTTATGCATGTCCGTCCGTCCGTCTGTCTGTCTGTCCGTGTTAAATTGTAAACAAAGTACAGGTCGCATTTATAATCCGAATTGGATGAAATTTGGCACAGGTCAATTATTCGGCCCAAGGGAAAAATCGGTTCAGATTTAGATATAGCTCCCATATATATTTTCGTCCGATTTAAGGTAAATGGTGCACCAAAATACCTATATATCTTTCGATTTGCTCGAAATTTGGCATAGTGTACTGAATTAAATATATAGTGATATGTGTTAAGTTTCGGGAAAATCGGTTCAGATTTCGATATAGCTCCCTTATATAGTTTCGTCCGATTTGAGGTAAATAGTGCACCAAAATCCCTACATATCCTTCGATAAGCACGATATTTGGCATTCGATATAGCTCCCATATATAGTTTCGTCCGATTTGAGGTGAATAGTGCACCAAAGTCCCCATATATATCTTTCGATTTGCACGAAATTTGGCACAGCATACTGAATTGGGCCTAGAACACAGAGTGTAAATCGTTTCAGATTTAGATATAGCTCCCATATATATTTTCGCTCGATTTTAGGTAAATGGTGCACCAAAGCCCCTTACTATCTTTAGATTTGCACGAAATTTGGCACAGCGTACTGAATTAAGTCTAGAATGATGTGTGCTAAGTTTCGTGAAAATTGGTTCAGATTTAAATATAGCTCCCATATATAATTTCGTTCGATTTAAGGCAAATGGTGCACCAAAGTCCCTAAATATCTTTTGATTTGCACGAAATTTGGTGTGTATTAAGTTTCGTGAAAATCGGTTCAGAACATATATATGTTCGTCCGATTTAAGGTAAATGGTGCGCCATAGTCCCAAAATATATTTCGATATGCACAAAATTTGACATAGCGTACTGAGTTGAGTCTATAATGATGAGTGCTAAATTTCGTGAAAATCGGTGCAGATTTATATATAGCAAAGGTGATGAGTATCGCATTAGTCGGCCCAGTCCGAATTTACTACTTTCCTTACTGGTTATTATTTAAAAATGATATGACAAATGATCGATATCATTTGGCGTCATTAAAAACCTTCAATAGTTGTTTCAAAATTTCGAAGCAAACCATTAATTTTGGTTTGGCCTTCGCTTCAGCCTTCTATATATAGACCAATTATATTCTTGTAATGTTTAGTTTTCATTTACTAAGAAAGGTATGCTTCTTCCTATGGAATCACAAAGTACACATTTGAAGAATATATGGGTAATGTTTTTAATTTTTTAACATAGCTGAAGCGGAGGTTCACCGCTTTATATCTCGGGAATTACTTAAGTATATGAAAAAAGTGGTTAATTGATCTGTCGTTGCAAACTTTTCATGATATTGACCTCCAAACTTAATTTGAGTGGAAGCTGTGTCTACCTTAATGTAAGAAAATGTGTAAAAACAGGTAGAGGCGAACCAGTTTTTGTATGTTCTCTATCGATTTGTGACCAATCCACTCATTTCAAGGTCTTCGTGTCAAAGTAAAACTAGAAGCCTATAAAATGGGGACTACTTCTCTTATGTGTCATTTGTCAAAATTTTAACTGCATCGCGAATCTAAGTAATTTGATATATACTTTATGTGTGTAGTATCACAGCTTCAGAGTAAAAAGGTGAACATTTTGTGCGATCAAATTTCTAAAAACCCTCATTTTCGGGACAAATTTGTCACTGCAAAGGAGGTCTTTTGTTGATTATAAACATTTTTATATACTGTGTGTGTTTTTTTTTTTTTTTTTTTTTGTATATTTTAAGACTTAACCTGAAAGTATTCAAAGTTGGAAACCTAATGTGGACCCGAAAGAAAATCTATAATATAAACATTCTTTATTATTTCCCTTCTACTATTATATGTTTTAATAATTTTCCCCGCTCCAATTTTTAATAGTCATGTTTTTTTAATAGTCATGTTTAATTATTCACAATCAATAGTGCGTTGCTTCTATTTAAGAAAGTGAACAATATACGAAAAATAAAAAAAAAAACATTTTCACCCTCAAGAGTTATTGCATTTCAAAACTCAAACATCGCAAAACCGTTTAAGGCCATTCAAGCGTTTAAACGTTCACACACAATAAATGCATTTTAAAAATCAGAACATAAACATAAAGTCAATGTAAAATAAATAAATACCCATCAAACTGACCTTGTCTTATAAATAACAAATGCAAAGCTGACGCACACACACACATACGCACATGTACACACTTCAAAGGACTAAATACTGCATGCATACATACATTCATATTTAAAGAGTCAAATCACTGTGAAACTCAATGTATGTACTTGTCCGAATTCTATGAACTCATAGGAAAGCACTTATGGCTGAATGACCGAATAGAGCATCAAAAGGAGAGGATGGTAAAAACGACGCTTGAAATACATTGAATGTGCGGAGAATGGTGTCTGCTGACATGCTTAAGGTGATGATGGTGTTGCTTGATTACAGTGTAGAGATACTAGGTTCTGATGATAATGATGTCGATGAAAATTAAGATACCGGGTATTTGTAGAGTAGCTAAATTGCATTTTGTATTACATTTAGCTGAGTATGTGTGTTATTCAAATATGTTAGATATGAGTGTGTGTGTGTTAATAGATAAGATTTTTCGTGATTGTGGTAATGAGCAGTCTCAAAACAAGGCAAATGGGTAAGAAAGGGAGATTTTTATGCTATAGCCAATATGTAATTTCCATGAAGTGAAAAAAATCGGAATTTTATTCTTATACCCTCCACATTGTAATACTTCGAATGTTATTCAAAATATTATTAGTCGGAGAGCCCATATATTAGAGTTTTTAAATTGTATTGAAAATATTGGTTTATGTTTTGGTACAGCACACACATAAAGGTCTTGCCTCATGTTTAATATTTCAAGACATTCATTTCAAGACATATAGGTTCCGGCCCATTGTTATACCCTTCACCACACGATATATCTACCTGATGTTCGTCCGATTTTAGGTAAATGGTGAACCTAAGCCCCTATATTTGGCCCAAGGACGAACCCCATTGAAATTGGTGAAAATTCGTTCAGATTTAGATATAGCTCCCATACATATTTTCGTCCGATTTTAGGTGAATGGTGAACCAAAGCTCCTATATTTCTTTCGATTAACACGAAATTTTGCATAGCGTAATGAATAAGGTCTAGAATGATGTGTGTAAAGACTCCTGAAAATCGGTTCAGATTTAGATACAGCTCCCATATATATTTTCGTCCGATTTAATGTATTTGGTGCACCAAAGTTCCAAATATCTTTCGATTTGCATGAAATTTGGCACAGCGTTATGAATTAGGTCTACGATGATGTGTGTTAAGTTTCGGTTCAGATTTAGATATAGCTCCCATATATATTCTCGTCCGATTTAAGTTAAATGGTTTACCAAAGTCCCTTTATATCTTTCGGTTTGTACGATATTTGGCACAGCGTAATGAATTAGGTCTAGAATGATGTGTGTTAAGTTTCCTGAAATCGGTTCAGATTTAGATATAGCTTCTATATCGGACCAAATGAAAAATTTAGTATCGGCTGCAGAATGACATGTTTATAGATCCAATTTCGTTTTACTGGTCCTTTAAAAATGCGACGTCTGTTAGGATTCATCTGTTGAATATACCCAAAGTGGTGAAGGGTATCATATAGTCGGGCCCGTCCGACTTTACTTCTTTCCTTACTGGTTTTGGCATAGACCCGATTTAAGATATTTTCCTGATTATGGGCACATTCTGTATTTAGGTTTTTTCCTGGGTAAACATAAATAGAGATCCTGTCACAATACAAGTAGGTATACGAGGTGGCTATAATAAATAGCACTGCAACCTGCTCCTCACATAAAACCCACGCCCTATTAAGGGGACCCCCCCCCCATTCTCGGGGTCAACATTTTTTTTTTTTTGATTTAATTCGATTCTAATTCAAGAATGTCCCTACAAAATTTCAAGTGAAAATCTCAAGAACTCTTGAAGATATAGCCGATTTATTGTGTCAGCATCAAGTGACGGCTAAAGGGCTTCTCAAACTTAAAACACGTTTTTCTCTTTTGCGAATGGCGGGCACGATAACTCAAAAACTAATAACCCAATCGATTCCTAATTTTTACACGTTTCTGTGTGAGTGTATAGCTATCGTATGAACTAGGATAAAGCTAATCGGTGAAGATCTTCCTTATTTTTAACTTGGTTTTTGGTCAAAAATTGGCGATTTTCCAAAAATATTTTTACGAGGTCCGCCATTTTGTTAATTTTAGAGCGAAGTCAATAATCCTAGTTCATACGAGAGCCAGACATGTACTCTTTCTAACACCGTTGGAATTATCGGATTCCGATGTTCCAGATTTTCGTATATTATAAATCTCCTTTCCCTTCTATGTAAGAGAACTTCAATCATCCGTGTCTGATTTTTTTTTGTTTATAAAAATATGCTTGTTTATTTTTGTTATTTTATTCGCATTTTCCACGCCACTTTACTTTTGATTTTTTTTCTTGCATTTTTTTCTCGTGGCCAAGAAATAATATGAAAACTTATTCTCTTTTATTCCAGCAGTTATAAGAAAAACTCACAAATAAGTGGAAATGCAAATTATGCTGCTGCTGTTGTTGTTGCATCAGCAACATCATCATCATACCAACAAACTGGCTGACTGCCTCATAAATATTTGCATACATGCGTGTGCTTGGTGTGGTGTGCACACGATTATTTTTTAAAAGTATCTCGTTTACATAATAACAAAACGTGTAGTGATTCGCTTGAATAAAATGCAATATAAACAAACAAACAACAACAATAATAGGGCGTTAACAATTTATTTATGTAGCTGTATGTAATGAGAGTGATTGATATTTAAGATGATGTTAGTTCAACGCAGTAACATTGGTTTGATTGTATAAGGGAGGATTTATTGAAAGGTTAAAGATAAAAATTCTGATGTCAAAACATAGTTATGTGCTTAAGATCAAGCATCTTGATCATGTGGACATCTTAAGATTACGCATGTTGATAGCATAATGTGTATAAATGCTTAATGTCAAGCATCTTGATATTAGACAAACATATTCTTGTTCTACTGAAGTGTCCCCAGATATTGAACAGGTAATGCATCAAGATGGCGGTCAAATGGCGTTTGGTACCATATTGGTTCCTGATTTTGGGCAAGACTACTACGAACAAACCCATCACGCACGAACCATAAGCTGGTTCGCTTTTATATGCCTTTTGAGCTGGGGCATCTTCATTCATTCTCACAACATGACGCTGCAGATCGATACGACTGACTCTGTCGATGTCCGCGTATAGGTTGTAAAGCTCTTGGTTCATTCGACGACGATATTCACCGTCAACGTGGAATGTATCGATGTGTTTTTCGTGGGTCTTTTCAAGGATTTGGCGCAGTGTGAAAATCTGACAATTCTGAATGGCATTTTGTGTTGGTAGTGTCTGCAGGGTTACCTATACGCTGCGTTTTTAATATCAGTAGCATTACGACACTCCTGATCATACCACGGATTTCTTGATGGTGGATTTTGGTACCCAAGTGTTGCTTTTGCTACAGTTTGTAGGTTGTGGACTATTATTTGGCATTGTGATTATATATTATTATCGGGACAAGGAGTGATTTCGCCAAGCAGGTGGGTAAGCTGAGCGGAGTAGTCTTTTGCTTCCTGCTGTATTTTTTGGACTTCGAGTATCCGTGTTGTTGCTACAAGGTAATGGTCTGAATCGATATTCGCTCCTCGGATCGATCGAACGTCTACAACACTGAATTAATGCCTTCCGTCTATCACACTTGTTTCTCGTTTTTCGATTGGGGATTTCTCCCGATCGTAAAAGGTGGCCTTGTGTATATCGAGATGCTGGAATATGGAGTTGCTAACTACCATGTTTTTTGCTGCCGCGAAGTCAATCAAACTCATGGCGTTGTAACTCTAGAGTACATGCGCCAAAGCAAAAACAGCGCCTGTTCTGTGCCACGTTTGCGAAGGTCGTCAACATTAGGAGGGTTTGGTTTTCTTTTTCGTTGATTTTTTTCTCAGTAGGGGGGTTTTCCGATTGTGGGCAACTAACCCGACGCCTCAGCCCATTTTTATAGTTAAATAGTTTAAATCATGTTAAAATAATTTTTGGTAAATCACTCCTAGTTGACCCTTTTCTACTATTACAAAACCCAATGTGATTACAAGAAATAAAAAATTAAATTTGAGTAAAAACCACGTGAATGGTATAGCTGTTTTATTGCGTTTATTTATTCTACTCGCTCTACCACAAATAACTGTTACCCCAAAGCCGTTCATTTTAAACGCGAAAAAAGTTACGCATAATAAAACCAGTAAGGAAAGTAGTAAAGTCGGACTGGGCCGACTATATGATACCCTTCACCACTTTGGATATATTATACATATGTATCCTAATATATAGGGACTTTGGTACATAATTTACCTTAAATAGGACGAAGACATGTATGGGAGCTATATCTAAATCTTAAATGATTTTCACGAAACATTGCACACATCATTATCCCTGTACCACAGTGTGGTACAGGGAAGAGATTGCGGGTGGCATAGTTGTTTGTTGCATACACTACAGCGGTATTATGAATAATTCAATATATAACCCTGTTTGGTCCAGGCGGGACCAGCCTTTAAGAGTAACTATAATAGCAGCTACTATTGAAAATTGTGAAAATCAGTTCAGATATCTACATAGCCTCCATATATGTTAGGCACATCATTTCGGAATGTGTAACTCTACTAAAAAGTGTACATATATGACCAAGTTTTCGTAGCAAAATTCGCAGAAAAGTTCTTGTAATATTGTGTTCACATTTCCACATTGTAGGGCATTGACGAAGTCCTACAAATTCGCACACACATACATATTTATTTGTATATTTTTAAAAAAATAATAAAAAAAAGTAAGTTAAGGCTGCATCAGCTTTACCGAATGCTCGCATGAACACGTAAAAAGCATTTTCACCATAATTCCATTTCAATACTTTATGTTATGATGGTATATATTGCAAACATATGCTGAAAACACACACACAAACATGCACTCACACACACCATGGTGCCTAACAAATACACCCAGTAACGTTATACCAACATATAACATTTGTACAAATATGGATATGGCTTATACATATGACTTTTTGTTGTTGTTATTATTATTATTTGACAGAAATATATTCATTCAAATGAGAGTACCTTTATTTCGAGTGAAATAGTGTACGATTGCCGAATATTTGTATGTGTACGTACATTTGACGGTATGACAAATTCAAAATAATAGTCACATTTTATTGGAGATTTATATATATATATACATATATATGTGTATGTGTATATGTATGCATGCATATAAAGTAAAAAATAACAATCAATTTTAGGTGCAATTTTGATGAAACAAATTTAAGTTAAGCACGAATGACTTGAATATTTTTGTGATCAAAAAAACAATATATATATAGGTCAGTTGTCAGGCATTTTAAAATAAATGTATTAGCTATGGATTTTTGTAATACTAAAGTTTTAAAGAAGTAAATACTAAAGTAACATTTTGTAAAAAGTTCGACACAATCGATCTGAATTAAATGTTATTAATTAATTTGTAACAAAATATTAGTTTGATAATTTGAATAAGAACGGGCTCAATTTTGACGGGCCCTTAGTCCGGATGAAGGTGATATGAAGCAACAAAGTTGAATATTACCACTAGATTCGACAGAGACAATTTCAAATTAGTGAGAAAATGTTACATGACCTGCCAAATGTATATCCATTAGATTAAAAGGCAGGCTAGAATTTTCAAAAAGACCTACCCTTCGGCTTTGTACAAGATAATTAGAAAATATCTTTCATAGTAAGTCATATTTCATTTTAACTTCGAATACATTACGAAAACTACAGACATTTCACATTATCCATAATTGTTAAGACATGCAAAACAACGCAACGAGAAACGACCACATATGAGATGAATACACTCCCCAAGGGATAATATGGCCTATAAAAATAATTAGCAAACTATTTTTGATCCCCAAAAGTTTTACAGTTCACACAAAAAAACACAGACACAAACTCCTAACACACATTGAAGTAAATATCTGTCTCCTGCTAATTGACATAAATGGCTCATTTGACAAAGTAGTTGCGGCAAAGGAATTAAAATACATACTACACACATTCACATTCTGCTGCTCAGAATGCCGAAAATTACAATCTTTAAAATATATGAGGTCTCATACACATACAAGTGCAGTAGTTATTGGTGTTTTTTCTAGCAAATAATAAATCAAATAAAAAATGTATCATACTAAAAGCATACGTTCATATATAGCATACGTTCAAATAAATATATCTACATGTTGGTATATTGATATAAACATGCATATCTTTAGATTTCTATAACCATGGTGAGATGCAAGTGCATGATAAACACCACATGCGTTCACGATGCTGATGTGAAAGGTAACAAGGGTATAGTAACTGTTCTTGAGATAGGGTTACCGCTGACGGTAATTTCAAACTAAAAAACAGTGAGTGGAGCAGTGTAGTCGGACGGGACCGACCATACGACACCCTACACAACTACCACGGAACTTAAATTTTCTGTGGATGTTTATTCCGTGATATTTGCACCCTCTTGCCCGATTAGAAGTAAACAGCACCTCTTCCTCACACTGACATATTTTCCGAATATTACGAATATTCAGTACAGCTATTGTCCAGATTCCCTTCACCGTGGGTTGTGTTGTGATGTTCAGCTTTCATTTGTGGTCTATAGATCGACTCGAAAATTACACAAAAAATTAAGTTTTCGGTCCACTTCATTCCAAAATTATTATCTGATCATCAACGAAAATTATAGGCGTTGTTCTTGACCATAACTGGAACCTCATGGAACATTTCAAAGCGATCAGCGCTATAGCACCGCTCTCTAGATTGATAATGGGTTACTGAATAATATACGAATACGGAGATACCTGTAAATATTTAAGTGTAACTCCCCCATCGAGTACATACGACTATATAATTGCTATCAATTTAAAGGGCAACCACTCCTCTTGGATATACTATCAACTTCTCGGGTATATGTCCTTCATAGAATACAAATTTTGTCATTTGACCCGCTAATTATTGACCGATCTTTATCAAACCAGACATGCTTATTTTTTGGCCCATTCTCCTTCTCCATGTAAAAAACAAAGTCAGGGTCAATTTGACCCGCTAAATATTAACCGATCTTTACCAAAAACAATAGGTGTTTTCATTGGCCAGAACCCAAACTACATGCAAAATTTCGTCAAGATTGGTAGGGGAGACTGGGGCACCTTCGGCACTTTTTTTTAGAGCTCTATATCTCAGTACTTATTCAACATATATATCAACTTTATGGCTGATTTTTGTCCTCTGACACTTAATTATAAAAAATAGTACCAAAAAGATATAAAAAAATAGTATTAGTTAAAAAATTTTACAGTTTTGTAAAAAAAGTCAAATTTGCCGAATGTGCCCCAACCCGGGGTAGCTTCGGCATTTGATGGGGCACATTCGGCACCATAGTCATAGCCGGGTAATTGTCATCGCTATCAGTCTGGTTGAAATTCTGATCCTCTAAAGGCTCTATTAGGTTTTAATACGCCACACAATGTTTGAATTATATGGCTTTATTTTCGAGAGGCGGACGTTTAAATCTCAAGGTCGCACACACCATCAGAAATAGGGGTTTTCTATCGCATTTTCGTCAATACAAGCACGTTTGATCTTATATATGAAATTTCGAACCATATTAAAGGATTAGTTTTAAAAACAAACTCAAAAACCTTTTACGGAAATAATATTGCACTATCTGTATATGGCCGAATGTGCCCCACTTTGAAATGCCGAATGTACCCCGAATGTACTTTTTATAGTTTTTTTCATTTTTTTCGATCAGATTTGTAAAAAGATTATATTTTTAAATATTTTTATAATAATACACATCGTAGTTAACCACTTTTTAATAATATTGTCTTAAAAATTTTAAAAGTTTTATACACGAAATACTTACGAAATGGAATTGAAATATTACAGAAACATCTATAAAAATACAAAAACCTATGTATCTAAATAAGCTTATTAGCTAGAAATTTCAAACTTTGCGTCAGTTATTTATTTCGATATTCGATACCTATGTATCGAAACTAGTGATGTACGGTGAGAACTTCATATCGAAAACGCGATTGCCGAAGGTGCCCCGATGCCGAAGGTGCCCCAGTCTCCCCTACATAACTATGGCCTCTATCGTGTTACAAATTATAATGGACAAACCTCGTGGAACATTTCAAAGCGATCAGCGCAATATTTCCGCCCTCTAGTGTGGTAATGGGTTACTAAATAATATCTCAGTACGTAAGCACCTGTAAATATTTAAGTGTAACTCCCACATCCGAGTACATACGACTATATAATTGATATCAATTTAAAGGGCAACCACTCCTCTTGGATA
Source organism: Musca vetustissima (assembly GCF_032173495.1). Taxonomy (NCBI): domain Eukaryota; kingdom Metazoa; phylum Arthropoda; class Insecta; order Diptera; family Muscidae; genus Musca; species Musca vetustissima. The sequence continues at coordinate 99,346 of NW_026880443.1, forward strand.
TACTATCAACTTCTCGGGTATATGTCCTTCATAGAATACAAATTATGTCATTTTTCACACAAAAGTCAGGGTCTATTTGACCCGCTAATTATTGACCGATCTTTATCAAACCAGACATGCTTGTTTTTTGGCCCATTCTCCTTCTCCATGTAAAAAAAAGTCAGGGTCCATTTGACCCGCTAAATATTAACCAATCTTTACCAAAAACAATAGGGGTCTTCATTGGCCAATGGACAGACGGACGGACACACATGTCTAGATCAACTCAGTTAGTCGAGATATGATCGGTATACTTAAAGGTGGGTCTAGGACCAATATTTCGTGGCGTTACAAACTTTTGGGGCTCCACAAAGCTATAATACCCTCACAACATAATTGTGTAGGGTATAACATATATATATATATATATTATTTAAAATATATGTCATGATAAAATGTTGCTAAGAACAAATGAAACCCAAGATCAGTTATTGGAGTAACACACACCTGCCACAGATAACTAACTTTCTGCGGATGTGTATTCCGTACCTGTACCGATTAAAGATCAACAGCTACTCTTTCTTACCCTGGAATATTTTTTTGCAATATGTTTCCCCAGGCAACCATTTATGTCATAAGATGCGAATTTTATAATTTCACACAGAACGGTCTGGGTTAATTTGACCCGCTGAATATTGACCGATGTGATGTTTGGCATTTTTTTTTGGTTCATCTCATCTCGTAAATGTCATCTAACCATCTCCGAAAATTATAGGCGTAAAATAAAATTAAATTCGATCTGCGAGAAATATACGCCCTCTAGTGTGGTTGTGGTAACCACAATAGGTAGATCTCTGTAAATATTTACGTATAAGTTCCACATCCGACTATATACAACAAATTCTGGACAGTGTCTGCCGTGTTAGAAATAGAATATCGTCGTCTGGAAGGTCATGCCGGAATATATCGAGTTCAATTTCTCCAGCTGCATTCGCCATGGATACTTTCCGCGTACTTGGAAGTGTGGACGATTTCTTGTATTATTTATCCTGCTCCTTGTTCGTATCGGGTCTTTTTCCAGTTCTTGAAAAAGAGCTGGAGAGGATTATGGTCAGTTTTTACCGAGGATAGAGGTACTGTGGACGCGTGGTGGCACGTCCTTAGCATATTTGTGGATTTTTAAAGGCTCATTTGGCTTTTTTATGGGATAGCGTGCCTGGAGTGAATTGGAGCGGAGGTGGCAACCGAAATGATGGTTCTGAATGATAATTTGGTGCACAGCCGCCCTCCCTTCATTCGAACTGGTGAACGTGGCATAAGGTATTCGAGTACTGTTAAATATCTCGAAATAACGGTGTCCGAGCGGTTGAATTTCCTCCTATACTTCGATCGATATATTTAGTATCGATATATTTAGTACCGAACATTTTATGATATATAGCAATAGAAACCCTGAAGTACAAGTTATCATATGCAACATACGTATGTATGTATCGTATTTATCCATACACATACAGAGTATGAACAAGCACTCAATACGGTTTGTATTTCGTAATTAGCACTAAGCAGTTAGCTTGAGTTCTTATAGTAATGGACGAGGCTTATTTCGTAGGAATGCATTTGGTAGGGTTTGATTTCTGATGGTGGCCTATTGAGCGAAAACTGAAAAAAATAATCTTCTGGTTCTTTAAACGAACATAGAAAGTTCTGTGTGGATCCTGGACCCATATTTCGCAGCATTATAAATTCATTGAGAAAGACAAGCTTTTATACCCTTACTAGCATAGGCCCGCTACGTTGTTAGCGAAACTTTTTATAGTTAAATAAATAAACATTATTTTAGCTACGCAATATACTTTTGGATTAAGTAAAAATTTGAAACATTTTTATTATAGGTTTTATATCTTAATATGTTTGTTTTAATCTCAGATCTTACTCCGTATTTCTTTCGTACAGAAACGTTAATGCTTCTATCCTACTAAATCGAGTACAAGTTCTGTAAGTTTACTATTTTCTCGATCGTCCCGATGGACTGATGTAAAAAGTTCTATAATACTGTGTTAACCTTTTTTGTTCCTTCCGGTAATTTAATACTAATGGTAAAATATCTAGTTCGTTTTAGTACTGATAGTAGTACCCTTATAGTACAAATTACAATTTTGCACAGCGCATCATTTTTTATTCAGAGACCTGCCTTTATAGTGAAGATTTCCATTAAAATTGCAGAAATTTAGTATTTCTGGTGCGTTACGTATTACAAAATACTCAATGGTATTGTCGGTATTTTTAGTATATCCTCATAATAATGATCCAGCCCATTATTCATTACATCAAAAGATCGATCCAATGTGGTTGGAAACATCATTGGAAATATCAGTATTGTTATTTTAGAAAATTTGGAACTTTAGCATTTAAAATTGACTACACTTTAGTACTTGTGATGTTCAGCGGCTTATTGCATAGTTTCACTTATCTGTTTTTCACTACACTATTTTAACCAAAATTCACATAATCATTCCCTGTAGTATAGATTCATGTGGGATTCGAAACTATATTTCATATAACCGTATATATTTCTATTAAACATTTTATTTACCATAGTCAAAGAGTAATACTAAAATTCGGATATCTTTCTCTAACATTTTCTATTTAGTACTTTTTACTAAAAATTAAAAAAAAATACTTTTTTTAATTTGTTTAAACAAAATATACATACAAAATTTCAGGACTCTACCTCTACTCGTTCTGTCGTATAAAATATTTAGTACTTTAAGTACAAATGTCAAACAATATTGCCAAAAGCATTGTTTTTATATCCACCCGTACCGCCGTATACAATGTGTTGTACTTTTTAGTACATTTTAAAAGTTATTAATGCAAAATTTTTATGTATAAATTGTTATTGTCATAGTTCCAGATAATTATTTAATAACAGGTTCCTATCTTCATCCATTCTACCGTATACAATATTTAGTACTTGTATTCGATTCGTATTCTATTTGTTTATAATATACAAAAAATGTTCCCATACTGTGCAATATTTTGTATTAATGATGCCATTTAGTACGAATTTTCAATAAACCAAGTCTGTTAATTACACTGTGCGACACGAAAATTTTTCAGGGGTTCTAATGTACCAATTCTGTTTAGTTGAAGTCCCTGGACCACGAAAATACCTTTGGTTTTTCTGGGTCACTTCGAAAATTAATTTTATAACGGTAAATATAGAGAAAAACGCTGTTTCAAGGATTTTCCATTTGAAACTTAAATAACTTATTTACTTTATAACGGATTTATACTATTCTTTTTTTCTTTCGAAGAGTACAATTTTTCCTTTCAAACAAGATATATATTTGGTAAATCGGTTGAGGATTGGCTGAGTTACAGCGGTTGAAATGTGAAAAAATACGCATATAGTGACAAAATTTATTTTTCTTCGGACTGTACGATGAAATTATGATATCAAGTTTTTTTATATTACGGGGATGAAAATTAAATTAGCTTTCGAAAATGATAAAAATCAAAAAAATCGGTTAAAAAATGAATGACTTATACACATTTTTGTATTGATTCTATGCATATTCTCTAAAGGAAATATGGGTCTGTATCGTTTCCTGTTACAAACCGTTATGTTTGCAACAGGCAAAGGGAAACGAGATAGACCCATATTTCCTTTAGAGAATATGCATAGAATCAATACAAAAATGTGTATAAGTCATTCATTTTTAACCGATTTTTTGATTTTTATCATTTTCGAAAGCTAATTTAATTTTCTTCCCCGTAATATAATAAAACTTATATGGCTTGATATCATAATTTCATCGTACAGTCCGAAGAAAAATAAATTTTGTCACTATATGCGTATTTTTTCACATTTCAACCGCTGTAACTCAGCCAATCCTCAACCGATTTACCAAATATATATCTTGTTTGAAAGGAAAAATTGTACTCTTCGAAAGAAAAAAAGAAAAGTATAAATCCGTTATAAAGTAAATAAGTTATTTAAGTTTCAAATGGAAAATCCATGAAACCGCTTTTTTCTCTATATTTACCGTTATAAAATTAATTTTCGAAGTGACCCAGAAAAACCAAAGGTATTTTCGTGATCCAGGGACTCCAACTAAACTGAATTGGTACAATAGAACCCCTGAAAAAATTTTTTTTGTTATTTTGTAGCACAGTGTTATAGTTGGACATTTTTGTACTCTAAATTTACATTTATATTTTTTACCATTCACTATGGTACAATATTTAGTACAATTTTGTGCATATCGGTCTATTTGTAATAGTTAAGCTACATACTAAATTTCAGATCTCAATCTATGACTTTTCCATTATAAGTTAATATTTTGTACCATTTAAGTACAAATTTCAAAAAATATATTAATATATAGCATAGTATTTGTAATAATTAAATCTATGTGCCGTGTTTCAGATTTCTATTCCTACCGGTTCCATTATACTACAGTATTTAGTACTAATTCCAAAAAGTTATGCTTAGAGTAAGCTACATACAAAATTACAGATTTCTATTTCTACCAGTTACATTGTATTTACATATTTAGTACTTTTTATCGCAACTTTAGTGCTAAATTCAAAAAAAAAATGGCATAGTATTCTATTTTTAATAGTTAAAGCTATATGTGAAATTTCAGAACTTTTTAATATATTCTAGTACTAATTTAAAAAAAAAATATGTTTGCCCATCATTCTACTTATAATAGCTTAAGTTACATACCAAATTTCAAATATCTATCCCTACCTGTTTCATCGTAGTATAATATTTAGTACTAATTTGCAAAATTTGTTCACACATTCTGATTTGTTTATAAATGACAAAGCAGCATACCAAATTTTAGAGTTGTAGTTCCAACCGTTCTGGCGTAATACAGTTTTTAGTACTATTTAGTACCATATTTGTTCTAATTTCCAAAAAATATTTTTTGTACATCATTTTATTTTTAATGACTTAAGCTACATACCAAATTTCAGACATCTATCTCTACATTTTCCATCGTAGTATAATATTTAGTACATTTTAGTACCTTTAGTACTAATTTCCATAACTTGTTCACAAATTCTGATTTGCTAATCACTGACAAAGCTGCATACCAAATTTCAGAGTTCTACTTCCAACCGTTCCGGAGTAATACAGTTTTAGTACTTTTTAGTACCTTTTAGTACTAATGTCCAAAAAATATTTTTGCACAGTATTCTCTTTGTAATGGCTTAAGCTCCATACCAAGTTTCAGTTATGAATCTTCACCAATTCCATTCAAATACAATATTTAGTACTTTTTAGTACATCTAAGTACTAAATTCCAAATTTTACAAATTCTAGTCCGCTCGCCATAGACAAAGCTACGTGCCAAATTTCAAAGTTCTACCGTTCCCGCGTAATGCAGTTTTTAGTACTTTTTAGTACCTTTTAGTACGAATTTCCAAATACCGCGCCTTATCACACGCCTACGCACCAAACCCGACCTACATGCCAAATTTCAAGTTTCTAGCTTTAGCCGTTTCGCCTGGGCGTTGATGATCAGTCAGTCACTTATAACGCAACTCTTTTATATATATAGATAACAAAATTATGCAGAGCATAAAAGTATCCATATCACAGGTTTCCTAACATAAATACAGAAATTCGGAAATGCTGGTCGTTTTAAGAGATTTGCCTGTTTCAAACATACGTTCCACAAATATTTAACAGTATCTAACCCTTTCGTGAATTTATGTTCAAAACATATATACGATAAAATACCTGTGATTTTACCTATTCGATACACATGCATTCATATTTTACTTCAATATAACCTCTAAGTACTCCTATTTGTCGATAGTTAATAAGTCTAAATGATGTGTATAACACAAATGGCAGAGATTGAGTCACTCATGGCCAGAGATGGAAAATAATAAATGTGAAAAGAGTACTTTTTTAATAAAAGGGTATACTTTTTATACTCTTCACCACACCGTGGTACATGGTATTATGTCTATGTCCATATGTTTGTAACAGGCCAACGGGAATCGAGATAGACCCATGGTCCATATATTTTTGTGAACAAAATGCAGATCGCATTTATGATCCGATTTGGATGAAATTTGGCACATGTCACTTAATTGGCCCAATGACGAACCCTATTGGAGAAATAGATTCGTCCGATTTTTGGTAAATGGTGCACCAAACTCCCAATATTTGTCCGAGTGAGACAAAATTTAGCACAGAATAAGGTCTAGATTGTTATATGCCCAGTTTTTATGAAATTGATAGTTTCATCCGTCAATATTGGTCCGATTGAGACAAAATTTTGCACAGAATACTGACATAGGCTTAGATTGATGTATGGGAAGTTTTGTTGTAATCGGTCCAGATTTAGATATAGCTCCCATATATAGTTTCGTCTTATTTTATGTAAATAGAGAACCATACTGCCAATATTGGTCCGATTGAAACAACATTTTACACAGAGTACTGAATTAGGTAAAAAATTATGTATGCGAAGTTTTGTTGGAATCGGTTCAGATTTAGATGTAGCTCCCATATATAGTTTCGTCCGATTTTAGGTAAATGGTGCACCAATTACCTATTGGAACAAAATTTTTCACAGTGTACGGAATTTAGTCCAGTTTAACATCGATGAAGTTTTCTTGAAATCGGTCCAGATTTAGATATAGCTCCCATATATAGTTTCGTCCGATTTTATATGAATGGAAAATCAAATAGTCAAATTTAGGTCGATTGGCACACAATTTAGCACAGCCTACGGAATTAGGTCCAAATTTATGTATTCGAAGTTTTGTTGGAATCGGTTCAGATTTAGATATAGCTTCCATATATAGTTTCGTCCGATTTTTGCTAAATGGTGCACCAAAATATATACCCGATTGGGACAAAATTTTGCACAGCGTACGGAATTTAGTCCAGTTTGACAGGATTCATCCAGTTTAAATAGATACTCGTATTGCATTAGAGAATTTGCATGTATGGATATCCGCAAGGATATTGTATTTAGGCCCTAGGACTACTTCCTTTTAAAAGAGGAATTACAATGATACTGAAATGGTCATGATTCTAAAATGTTACTAATAAATACCATTGTACTGAATTTTCCATCCCTGAGTCATGGCTAGGAGTGTGAGTTGATATTGGAAGTAAACGCAATGCTATTTCGGCAAAGAATCAATGTATGAAACTTAGCCAATATACATTGCTATTAGGAAATAAATGCGAGCGCATACACGGGCATGTAATATAAATTTCCTGCAGAAGGGATAACACGTGAGTATTGCTACAAAACTTCATGGTAATGGTGGGTGGTATGTATCACGTGTACAATGAATGTGCCATACGCCACAAAAATGTTGTATAGATTTTCATGTGTGGAGTTTTACTCCTCAACACATATTTGCGAGAAGTTGTTTCGAAAAAAAATTACGATTGCATAAAAGCAAGAATTTAAATTTTATAATGCTTTAATTTGTTTGATGACATTTACGCAAACAAGTTTTTTTTAATATACCAATCATTACACAGAAAAACAAAATAATGACTATTTTTATAATTTCATTCATTGCTTATTTTTTCAATACTGTACATTTACCTCGCTAAAAATACAATTAAATATTCTTATAATCATGAGAAAACCTCTATTTTCTTCCAAAATATGTAAAATGTCATTAATATCAAAACATATTTCATACTTCGCTCTACTTTATCACTATTTGCTCTCTCTCCCTTTCTCTTTTGCCTAAAACACAGGAAAAGAAAAAGCTACCACAATTCATTGTTCGGCTGTGTTTTGTTTCGGCATCGTTCTCTGTCTCTCCCCTCTTTTTGTAGTTGTAGTTCAGCAACCAGTTGTTTGTCTACTGTTTCTTTTATTACAACCGCTCCACTCACTTGATTGTGGCTAGGTTTGCATTTCAATGTTTCTATATTCTGCATTGGTGTTATAAAATTCACATATGCATTCTCCAAGTTATTTCGATATAAATGCCAAATACAATATAACCAAAAAGTATTGATACGCTTAAGCTTAACCGAAAGTTTAATATTGTAAAGGATTTTTATTATGATGCAAAATAAGAACATGTAAGTATGTAAGAAATATCGAGACAAGACAAAACAATGAAGAAAACATAAAATCAAAATATTAAAATCAAAACCACAAATAGTTTCTGTGTCATAGGAAGGTGGCGGGTCTGACAAGAAACCTGTATTTAAAGTTGTATGAAGTGCATTCATAACATGCAGAAATCCGGACATTGGCAACACTTTCTAAACACTATTCATATTATATACCAATTATTATTACCTTTTTTTTTGTGGTTTATTTCGAAGCCTTCCATTTTAGAGGTAATAAGTAATTTTCATTTAGAAAATTATTTTACTTCAATTTTCAACATTTACCCATTTATTTCTGTACTAGAGTTTTAAGATTGTCATAGACTAAGAAGACTATAACTAACTACAACTATCATCGCTTATGCATATTCATATACTACATATGTACTCGTACAGTTGAGAAATAAATCATTCACATGACTACATATTCATAAAAGGGACTTTCATATGAAAAATGCATTTTGTGCTGAAGTTGCAAATGATGCATAAATAATCAAAACTCATTGCTGAATTACGCTGTAAGGGGTGTAGTTTTTTCCTACGTTGTTTTACCAAGGGAATTCTATTTAACAGAGGAGCAAATCAGGGTGAGGGTGGCGGTGGGTTTACTGTGTCATAAGATGGATAAGAGGATTTTAGCTTTATGCTAAATTTACCATAAATAAATGATTCTCGTTACTTTACATATTTGCACTGGTGTGTATGCTGATATAAGCGGTACAAGGAAGGGAGTGGGTGTTATAATGAAAAAGCTACTTGAAAGAAGTTAAAATCGAGTGATTATTGGAAATATGTTAATTTGTGTGTTCCACACAATCGAACGGAAATGAAGTTATATTCGAGAGCAACATATTATGTGAAAAAATCCACGCCTTGGGCCTAGATACTGTTGGAAAAAAACTATTTAAAAAATCCACGCCTTGGGCCTAGATACTGTTGGAAAAAAACTATTTAAAAAATCCACGCCTTGGGCCTAGATACTGTTGGAAAAAAACTATTTAAAAAATCCACGCCTTGGGCCTAGATACTGTTGGAAAAAAAAACTATTTAAAAAATCCACGCCTTGGGCCTAGATACTGTTGGAAAAAAACTATTTAAAAAATCCACGCCTTGGGCCTAGATAGTGGTTGAAAAGTTCTATTTAAAAAATCCAAGCCTTGGGCCTAAATTGTGGTTGAAAAATTCTACTTAAAAAATCCACGCCTTGGGCCTAGATAGTGGTTGAAAAATTATATTTTAAAAATCCACGCCTTGGGCCTAGATAGTGGTTGAAAAAATCTATTAAAAAAATCGACGCCTTGGGCCTAGATAATCTCTTGTAAAAATTAAATCCCTACATTAAATTTTTCATCTACAGTTAATATAATTTACTTAATAGTTTATTTTTATGTAAATAATTTCCAATTTTATCGCAGGATTTAATATTATCCACTAACTATTTTTTCGCTCAATCCCTGCAGGTGGTCTTACGCACATATCTATGCAAAAACTATAAATATACGAATAGAATAAAAAGAGCGAAGCAAACTTACAATTGACCATATTATTTTTAGCATATTTTAACTATGTTAACTGTACAATGTACATATTTATATGGCATTTATAGAAAAAAGTCCGTTTCCCCTTCATCATATTATCATAGCAAATATTTGAGTGAAAAAACGATTGTTCGAATAGTTTATGCTCACCATTACAGAATTTTTATCACAGTAAATGGTGATGATAGAAAAAACAATAGGAATATAATATGCGGTTGGAAAAGGATATAATTGAGTGGAGTGATAGAAAAAAATATTTATACAGGATTAAATTACAAGAAAAAATTCTAAACTCCAGCTTAGCTAACCTAATGAACTTATAAGTTATTTTTTTCGTTTGCAACATATTAGTTTGGGGAAAAAGAAATCCATTATTTTTTCGACAGATGTCTGTACTGATAGATTTCTCGTAAGGTATCGTTCAAACAATTTCAGATTTATGCTCGTTGGAAGGGTGGCATTTCGAATCAGTTGTGATTTATGAGGTGTTAAAAATGTAAGTGAACAAAGACAACATTTACAGTTTAGCTTTGACAAAAGCAAAATTTTGAATGGCGTTTAGGGTTCCGATACTGTAATAGCCATAATGGATTTCTTTTTCCCGAACCTATAATGGATTTCTTTTTCCCGAACCTAATATTAACAGGTATCTATGTGTTATGATATTGTTTAGTATTACCCCACTAGAGGGCGGAAATGTCACGTTGATCGCTTGATATTCGATGCCCAGTTCCGGTTATGGGGCATCGAATATCAAGCGAATTTTTAAAAAATCTTTCTTCAAGGAAATCAAGGTCTATAAGCGTGGATTTTTAAAGAATCTATTTTCAAGGAACTCCAGGTCTATAAGGGTGGATTTTTAAAGAATCTATTTTCAAGGAACTCCAGGTCTATAAGCGTGGAATTTTAAAGAATCTTTTTTCAAGGAACTTCAGTTCTTTAAGCGTGGATTTTTAAAGGATATTTTTTTCAAGAAACTCCAGGTCTGTAAGCGTGGATTTTTAAGAATATTTTTTCAAGAAACTCCAGGTCTGTAAGCGTGGATTTTTAAGAATATTTTTTCAAGAAACTCCAGGTCTGTAAGCGTGGATTTTTAAGAATAATTTTTGAAGGAACTCTTAGTCTATAAACGTGGATTTTTAAAGGATATTTTTTCAAGAAACACCATAGCCATATGCGTCGATTTTTAAAGGATATTTTTTTCAAAAATGGTTATTTTTTTCAAAAAACACCATAGCCATATGCGTGGATTTTTTAAGAATAATTTTTCAAGAAACACCATACCCATATGCGTGGATTTTTTAAGAATAATTTTTCAGGAAACACAAGGGTTATAAGCGTGGATTTTTAAGTAATATTTTTATACCCTACACAACTATGTTGTCAGGGTATTATAGCTTTGTGCAGCCCCAAGAGTTTGTAACGCCGCGAAATATTGGTCCCAGACCCACCTTTAAGTATACCGATCGTCATATCTCGACTAGCTGAGTCGATCTAGACATGTGTTTTTTTCGTCCGACCGTCTGTCCATTATAATTTGTAAACACGATACAGGCCACAGCTGTGGACCAATCTTCACGAAATTTTGCATGTAGGATGGGTTCTGGCCAATGAAGACCCCTAATGTTTTTGGGAAAGATCGGTTAATATTTAGGTGATGAAATGGACCAAATACTAAATTTTTGTCGGTTTTTCTGGTCGCTCCAGAGGCCGCAATAATGGCCCGAACATCGTGAAATTTTGCATGGAGAAGGCGATCGGGCCAAGAATAAACATGCCTGTTTTGATAAAGATCGGTCAATATTTAGCGGGTCAAATGGACCCTGACTTTTGTCTGAAAAATGACAAAATTTTTATTCTATAGCGTATATATTTACCCCTGAAGGACATAGACCTGAGAAGTTGATATTGTTGAATAACTTGTTTGTAATCTACTCCAACATGTATGTTTTATATTTTGTGTTTTGACCTAAGTAGGCTTTGAAATAATATTGTGAAATTTTCTTATTCTTAAATATGTATTGTAAATAGTTTTTAGTCAGTCAATAAAACGATTCAAAACTTAACAGGTTATGGGACCAGCGTTCGTGTGTTAAAAAAAAACAAAAGTTGTTATACATAATTTTTCTGTGAAAATGAATTCAATTTGCCAAATTGAAAAGCTGGAGGATGGAAATTATGAAAGTTGGCGAATCCAGATGAGAAGTGTTCTCATTCATTGTGGACAATGGGGAATTGTCAATGGGGATATAAAATTCGATCCAACGAAGAAAGATGCTGAGACAATAAAATTGATAAATGAAGACCAGAAGGCTATTGCAACAATTTTTCTTAGCGTGAAGCCATCTCAACTGAATACCATCAAGAATTGCAAGTCATCGTTGGAAGCGTGGTTGCAGCTACAAGATGTTCACAAACCACAGGGACCAATGCAGAAAGTGGCGTTATATAAGAAGTTGCTGGGATTAAAAATGAAAGAAAGTGGTAACATGTCGCAACATCTGAATGAATTTGTTGAAATTTCGGAAAAATTAGCTGAAATTGGGATACCGATCCAGGAGGAGTTACTAAGTATCATTCTTCTGACAAGCCTTCCAAGACAGTTTGACAATTTCGTTGTGGCAATAGAAACTAGAGACAAATTGCCAAGTTTCTTATCGTTAAAGCAGAAACTGATGGAGGAAGCCGAGAGAAAATGCCACGTTGAAGATGACGAATTTCATGGGCAACAGATTTTTGCTGCAAAAACGAATAGCCGTCGAGAAACAACTGAGGGGAATAAATCGAAAAATAAATTCCAGGGAAAGGGATGCAGTAAGAAACAATTCAAAGGGAAATGCTTCTCTTGTGGCCAATTTGGGCATTATGCTAACAAATGCGAAACAAATCAAAAGAGGGATAAAACTAAATCATTTACGATGTTAGCTGTTGCTGAAGCTGGAAGACTGAATAAAGTATTATGGTATTTAGATAGCGGTGCAACTGCACACATGTGCAATGACAAAGGAATGTTTTCTACTTTTGAGGAACACGAAGAAAAAATTATATTGGCCGGTGATAATTTTTTGAGAGCAGTTGGAAGAGGATATGTTTTAATCAAAACAAAAGAGAGCGAGTTCAAACTGAAAAATGTGCACTATTCACCGGAACTACAGGCAAATTTTATTTCAATCAGTAAGGCAGTGAATCAAGGATTAAAAGCAATATTTACTCAAGAATGTGCTGTAATTAAAACAAAATCCAATGACATTATATTGAAGGCTCCAAAAATCGATGATATGTTTGTTCTGGAAAATCATCAGGAAAGGATATTTATTATGACTGAAACCCTTTGGCATAATCGGTACGGTCATTTAAATCACAATAGTTTGAATGAGCTCTGTTCTAAAGAAATGGTAAAAGGTATGAAAATCGTCCAAAATTCAAATAATTCGAATTGCAAAAGTTGTATGCTGGGAAAAGCCCATACGCTACCATTCCCAAAAGAAAGTATGAGTTCAGCAAAGGAAATATTGGAAGTCATACACAGTGATGTTTGTGGTCCGATCGGATGTCCATCACTTGGGGGTTCTAAATATTTCTTAACTTTCATAGATGATAAATCTCGGAGAATTTTTATATATTTTTTGAAGTCAAAGGATGAAATTATGGGAAAATTTAAAGAATTTCAAATGCAGGTTGAGAGACAAACCGGTAAGAAAATCAAGGTACTTCGTAGTGACAACGGTGGTGAATATGTCAACAATGATTTTAATGAGTATCTAAGGAACAATGGCATTCAAAGACAGTTAACCGTTCCTTATAGTCCTCAGCAGAACGGAGTGGCAGAACGTGCCAATAGAACTCTGGTGGAAATGGCAAGAACTATGATGTTGCATGCAGGTGTGGATGACAATTTATGGGCAGAAGCAATAATGACTGCAGCTTATTTGCGAAACAGATGTCCCTCAAAGATTCTTAAAGATAAGACGCCTTATGAAGTATGGCATGGAAAGAAACCTAATGTAAGTCATTTTCGAACATTTGGTTCTTATTGTGTAGCTTTGAATAAAACCCATAAGAACAAGTTCGAAAAGAGGGGAGAAGAATACATTATGGTGGGTTATTCATTAGTCTCAAAAGCCTATAGACTATATGATGTCAAACAAAGAAAGATAATTGAAAGAAGAGATGTTATTTTCGACGAGGAAAAATTTCAAGTATACGACAAGGAAATGCCATGTGGTAGAATGTTTCGGAAAGGTATAAAGCTCGTTTGGTAGCGAAGGGATGTAGCCAAAGATATGGGATCGACTAAAACGAAACAAACATGGGGAGGTGGAAAGGTATAAAGCTCAAAGTAGCCAAAGATAGACTACAAAGAGACGTTCTCTCCAGTGGTAAGATATGCTACTTTAAGAATGCTATTGGCTATTGCAGTACGAGAGAAAATGTACTTGCACCAAATTGACGTAATAACAGCTTACCTTAATAGCGAATTACAAGAAGACGTGTACATGGTACCCCCTGAAGCTTCAGAAGTTAACAACGATAAAGTTTTGAAATTGAAGAAGGCAATTTATGGATTAAAACAATCAGGACGAGCATGGAATGAAAAATTAGGTACTGTGTTGGAAAATTTTGGATTTACATCATTCGAAAATGAGCCATGTTTGTATAAATTGATGAATAACAACGAAATTATATTGGTGGCAGTGTATGTTGATGATATCATCATAGCATGTAAAAATGAGCAACAAATTCTTCAAATAAAGGCGATGATAGCAGAAGAATTCGATATCAGTGATAAGGGACGATTGCAATATTTTCTTGGTATGCAGATTGAACGGAAGGATAATACGGGTTCTATAAAGTTAAGTCAAGTTCAATATATTGAGGATATGCTAGACCAATACGAAATGAAAGGATGCAAATCGTCGTCAGTACCATTGACAGCGGGATATCAAGTTCAATGTAATGCAAATTGCAAGAAAGCCAATCAACATGAGTATCAGTCATTAATTGGGTCATTAACTTATCTCGCAATTACTACGCGCCCTGATATTCTACATTCTGTGAATAAATTAGCACAAAGAAATGCTGATCCACATGCAGAACATTTAGTAGCAGCAAAGAATATTCTACGTTATTTGGCGGGAACCGTAAATTATAAGTTGGTATATAAAGCTGGCCAGAAAGGTGTATATGGATATGCGGATGCTGATTGGGGAAGTAGTACGAGTGATAGAAAGCCATATACAGGATATGTATTTTATCTCAATGATTGTCCTATATCCTGGGAGAGCAAGAAGCAAACGACTGTGGCTCTTAGCAGCACTGAAGCTGAGTATGTGGCAATGTCGAATGCTGCAAAGGAGGCAGTATACTTAAGAAGGTTGTTGAAAGAAATGGAGTACATAAGTGGCGATCCAGTAATATTAAATGTCGATAATCAAGGAGCTTATAAGTTAGCGCAAAATCCAGTTTTCCATAATCGAACGAAGCATATTGATATAAAATTTCATCACGTTCGAGAAGTTGTTCGGAATAAAGAAGTGGAGCTAAAATATTGTCCAACTAATGATATGGTGGCGGATATATTTACGAAGAATTTGTGTAAAATCAAACATGCTAAATTTGTTAATTTAATTGGTATATCTTATGATTAGTTAATGTTAATTGTAATGGAACATCCATGTTGAGGAGGAGTGTTGAATAACTTGTTTGTAATCTACTCCAACATGTATGTTTTATATTTTGTGTTTTGACCTAAGTAGGCTTTGAAATAATATTGTGAAATTTTCTTATTCTTAAATATGTATTGTAAATAGTTTTTAGTCAGTCAATAAAACGATTCAAAACCTAACAGATATTATATCCAAGAGGAGTGGTTGACCTTTAAATTAATACCAATTATATTGTTGTATGTGGCTCGGATGTGGGAGTTAAAACTAAATATTTACAGGTATCTCCGTATTCGTTTATTATTTAGTAACCCATTATCACTCTAGAGAGCGGAACTATGGCGCTGATCGCTTTGAAATGTTCCATGAGGTTCTAGTTATGGTCAAGGACAACGCCTATAATTGTCGGTGATGATCAGATAATAATTTTGGAATGAAGTGGACCGAAAACTTAATTTTTTGTGTTCCGTGGTAGTTGTGTAGGATATCGTATGGTCGGCCCCGTCCGACTATACTGCTCCGCTCACTGGTTTCATGATATAATTGGGCCATAAGCGGAATGAACTCCAGGATCTATAAGCGAACTCTAGGTCTATAAGTGTGGATTTTTTAAATAATAATTTTTTAATAAACGCCAGGTCTATAAGCGTGGATTTTTATGCAATCTCTATTCACTATAGAGATTGCAATTTTTAAGATAGAGCTCTGAATGTTCCCCAATGTTCAGTATTTTGGGGATTTTGGGTTATGATTATATAGGACATCCTTGAACTAAAAATTATTAATTTTGAACTCCATTTGAGGGTAGAGTAACTTCGGGTAATGTGGACTATGCGTCTAATGTGGAACACCCCCATATCTAAGAAAATGCTTGAAATATATCAATGGCGCCTTGATATATGTTTTCCTAATTAGTAAAAACAAACGTCTAACATGCTTTTTAGTACATAATTGCAATGTTAAAAATTTAGTTAAGCTCTTATTAAAATCTGTGATTTGAAAAGTTTTTTGTCACAAGAGTCAAACAATTAGTTGTTCTCAGTTATAAAAAAGTTATATAGAACTTTATTATTTTCAATAAAAGTGTACGTTTAGCTGTAATTACAATCGGCTAGTTTTTATTTTTATTTATTTTTTAAGAAAAGAAATATTTTAAAATAAAAAAATGCAAAGTCGGGTAATTTGGACCACTATGAAAAACGGGAAATTTTCATAGCGACAACTTCCAAACATGACCCCATATTAAAAACATTCCTATGAGAAGGTATTCTATGCTCTGAAAACTCGATATGCGAAATAACAGCTGTTAGGTTGGATATTGAAGCTAGGACCTTCAAAATACCGCAAATGGGGGCTATTCCAAAAAATATATGGGTTCATACCCAATAATGAATTGTTTAATGAATGTTTTTGTAAGGAACATTTGTGGAACTGTGGAATTTTTAAAGACTTGTTAAGGATCGTCAATGCTACAAGGTTTCACCACAAGGACAATATGAATATATAAATATTGGTCAGCATCGGCCTCTGTTGAGTACATCGGCATTCTAAAACGTGTATAATCTCTACCATAAGGTCAGCCTTCAAAATATTCAGGTATCTATTTTGGTGTTGTGTCCTACATTAAATATTTTTGCATTGTATCCTCTGAAAAATAGAAATTCTAAATCCATATAGGATGGAAAATGCGTTCATGACATTTGAAATCCAACAATGAGCCGGAAACTTTATATGGGGTCTATGTATAAACATGGACCTAAATTAAAATTTTCTTACAAAGATGTGTTCCTCAAGAATCAGTAATACCAAATTACTGTAGCTTTGGTTGGAAAAATGCTAACACATTACCAAAATGAGGCGATACTGTTATAGAGATGTTATACCAAAACGTGAACGGATATATAATTTTCTTAATGTCAAATATATGGGACTAGTAACAATGTATGTGAAGATTTTTAAATTCCAGTCCTAAATATCATGATTTCAACAAACAGGCAGACGGGCCGGTCTAAATTGACATAGAATTTTGCTATGACCAGGAATATAAGTATATTATTTTTGGGTACCCTAATGAATATTTAGATACGTTGTATATGGAATAACAAATTTCCATCAGACCAATTTAATCTTCCTCCACATATAAACATTTTTCTATAGCAAATTATAACAAAATCAAATACAAATATTATTTTAGTAACTTATTTCGACACACTCGCACACACAAAAAAGGATTGAAATAATAAAACCCATGCGGGTGAAAGATAACATACACGCACACACACAAAATGCATGGAAAATATTATGATTTACTTATGCATGAATGTGTGTGCATTTAATATTTTATGATAATAACTAATGTAACTGAATGTGTCTTCAAGCTATCCCTGGCATCAGATTTTTGCAGCATCATCATTGCTATCACCAAGGTACCCCGAGATAATTCAACTAAAAAAACCCCAATGGAAACTATATAATTTAAAAAACATATTTTAATTTATACATAAATAGTATTCACAGTAGTATTGTTTTAATGTAATATTAACTGCAAAAAATATTATTATTATGAACATAATAAATTGAATGCAAAACGCGGTTTCTGTTTTTGAAACAATTATTTCAAATAACAGTTGCAAAAAAGCTGACCATGATGAAAATCTGCATGGAACAATGATGAAAAAATTAATGAAAAGAGAAAGAAACAATTTCACATATTTACTTTGTGTTAAAATGTGAACATTTCATATTTGTGTAAAATTATAAAAATATACATGAACAAAATTCATATGTGTATATTTAACAGAGTTGAATAAATAAAGTTTTTTTTTTATATATCCTATATATAAAAGATTGGAGTTTTTACGAATATGACAACGAGTAAAGCTATTTGTATTATAAGTTTATATACTATTACTTTTTTTGATAAAAAAAAATGATACACTTTTAAAATATATAGGTTATTAGCGGAAAATTCTGATTGCTGAAATCCTTTTTGCAACTGAGTGACAATGCGAATTTATTTGTAAAGCGTAAAATTTATTCAATTGAATATCTCAACATAAGCCATATCGAAAGATTTTTGGGGACTACATATAACGTAAATAAAACCAGTAAAGAAAGTAGTAAAGTCTGACGGGGCCGACCATATGATACCCTTCAGATGGGAATCCAACAGATGGAATCCTAACAGGCGTCGCATTTTTGAAGGACCATTGACATGAAATTAAACAATTCATTCCACAACCTATACTAAAGTTTGGTCAGATATAGAGTTGCTCCTTACAATGGGACAAAATTATGTAAATAAATTTTAAGCAAAATATCGAAATCTAAACCGATTTCATCGAAACTTGTCACATGTTAGGTTATACTAATCAGTATGTTTTTTTGCATTCGGCCACATTTTGAACTCTTCATTTACTTATAAATCCAAATTTCGGGCAAATCCAAAATCGGACGAAAATATATATCGGACGAAAATATCTATCTAAATCTGAACCAATTTTCACGAAATTTAACACACATCGTTCTAGGCTTAATTCAGAATGCTATGCCAAATTTCGTGGAAATCGAAGGATATATAGGGACTTTAGTGCAATATTTACCTAATATCGGACGAAAATATATATGGGAGCTATATCTAAATCTGTACCGATTTTCACGAAATTTAACACACATCGTTCTAGAATTAATTCAGTACGCTGTGCCAAATTTCGTGCAAATCGAAGGATTATAAGGGCTTTTGTCCACTATATACCTAAAATCGGACGATAATATATATGGAAGACATATCTAAATCTGAACCGATTTCCTCCGGGTTCGTCCTTGGGCCAAATAAGTGAACTGTGCCAAATTTCATCCAGATTGGATCACATATGCGACCTGTACTTTGTTAACAAAAATACATGGACGGACGAACGGGCATGAATAAATCGACTTAAAAAGTGATTCTATGCATATTCTCAAAAGGAACCACGTGTCTATCTCCTTTCCTTTTGCCTGTTACAAACATATGCACAAAGACATAATACCCTGTACCACAGTATGGTGAAGGGTATAATTAAAATCGATCTTGGCAAATTGCCTGCATATAAGACGTTTACGCTCTGAGAATATTGCAGACACTCTGGTTGGGAAAGTGGGAAATAGGGGCTATTTGAAAACATCGGCCTATTTAAAGTTTTTTTATTTTCTTGGCTGATGTTTGTTTTTTAAAAATTACAAAATTCGAATCGGTTATGAAAACAGGACCTATATGAAAACTAATTGGGAAAAATTTTTGTTATCTTCCAAAAAATCAGATTGCTAAATTACAGCGACTTTGGCGGGTCAATGCAGCAAAAACATTCAACGTTTAGGAAAAGCGGCTGGACAATCGTATAAAGAAACGTGGAAAACGTAAAATGTCTGAATGTACTCAATTTGTTGCCATTTCATAGCAATTTGAATTTTGAGCATTTGATGTAAGATGATGGTTTTGAAAGTGTGTACGAAAAGTACAATTTGAATTTGGGTGAATAGAACTGTACGTAATTCAGTACGCTGTGCAAAATCTTGTCTCAATCGGACACATATTGTAAGTTTGGTACATCATTTATCTAAAATCAAACGATACTTTATATGGGAGCTGTATTTATATCTGATCCGATTTCAACAAAACTTCGCTGACATCAAACTGGACTTAATTCAGCACGCTGTGCAAAACTGGGTCTGAATCGGACAAAACTTGGGAGTTTGGTGCACCATTTATCTAAAATCGAACGAAACTTTATGTGGGAGCTATATCTAAATCTGAACCGATTTCAATCAAACTTCTCAGATAACAAACTGGACTTAATTCAGTACGCTGTGCAAAATCTTGGTTTGGGTGAATCGAACTGGACGTAATTCAGTACGATGTGCAAAATCTTGTCTCAATCGGACACATATTGTTAGTTTGGTGCACCATTTATCTAAAACCGAACGATACTTTTTATGGGAGCTACATTTATATCTGATCCGATTTCAAGAAGACTTCGTTGACATCAAACTGAACTGAATCGGAAAAACCCTGGGCGTTTGGTGCACCATTTATCTAAAATCGAACGATACTATATATGGGAGCTATATCTAAATCTGAACTGATTTCAACAAAACTCAGACATCAAACTGAACATAATTCAGTACGCTGTGCAAAATCTGGTCTCAATCGGACATATATTGTGAGCTTGGTGCACCATTTACATAAAATCGGACGAAGCTATATATAGGAGCTATATCTATATCTGATCCGATTTCAACTTCAAACTTCACAGACATCAAACTGGACTTAATTCAGTACGCTGTGTAAAATTGTGTATCAATCGGACAAACCTTGGGAGTTTGGTGTACCATTTAAATAAAATCGGACGATCCAATTCCATCCAATTCGGATCATTAATGCGACCTTTACTTTGCTCAAAAAAATATATTGTACCACAGTGTGGTGAAGGGTATAGAAAAGAATTCTAAGCGCGTCGATCTTGTGCGCATTTCATCGAATTTGAAAACCCATTTTCGGAGAAGTTGTCTTCTACTTGATTTTTCCATCGGATTCGTGGCATTCTTCGTAAACATCACTTGGCTCGCTTTTATATGCCTTCTGAGGTGGGGCATCTTCATCCATTATCACAACATGGCCTTGCCAACGTAGTCGCTGCAGATCGATACGTCTGACTATGTCGATGTCAGAGAATAGATGGTATAGCTCACGGTTAATTCGACGACGAAATTCATATCGGCACACAGATCTACCGGAGAATTTTTCTCTCCAACACTCCGAGATCTGTCTCATCTGCCTGCGCAAATATCCATGCTTCAGATCCATACAACAACAATTGCTTAACTTTGAGTTGCTTACTCAGACCATAGTAGCATATGTTGGCCAATACTATTCTCCTCTGGATTTCAAAGCTGATGTTATTAGTTTTGTTAATGGCGGTACCAATGTACTGCCAGGAGAATACTATTCTCCTCTGGATTTCAAAGCTGATGTTATTAGTTTTGTTAATGGCGGTACCGAGGTATACAAAATCATTTACTACCCTGAAGTTTTCAAGTCAAACAGCTGTTCCGAGTCTACTGGACTCTTGCGCATTGATACCAACAGCTAAGTCTTTTCGCCATTTACTGACAGTCCCACTTTGGCAGACTCCTTCTCCATTCGTCCTATGGTGGTTGTTGCCGCTCGCAATGCTCGACCCATTATATCGATGTCGTCGGCGTAAACGAGTAACATGTGTTGTTTGGTGTACAAAGTGTCATTTCTGTTCACCTTTGCGTCTCGTATGTCCCTTTCCAGAAGGATTTTAAAAAAAGCACACGACAAAGTCTCACCTTGTCTAAATCCTCGTTCCGTATTGAAGGGCTCCGATAGGTCCTTTCCGAATTTAACTGCTGAACTTGTACCAGTTAAAGTTATCCTGCATAGCCGTATTATTTTGCAGGAATGCCAGCTTTATAGTCGACGAATAGGTGGAATGTCTCAATGTATTTTTCGTGGGTCTTTTTCAGGATTTGGTGGATTTACCAGGCCAGAAACCTGGTATGGTCCAATAATGTAATTCAATCACAGAGCACGCTAGATAGCACTTTATATTTCAATTTCCAAACGATATGACTATATGTAGACATTTCAGATTTTCAGACCAACGGCAATAAATTTAATATTTCTTTATTGAATATTTTTAATTTTGTCAACATTTCGACACAGCCCCTACATGAAAAAAAATCAGCCACAAGTCCGGTGTGCTGAAGACACAGCCAACCTTAGTTTCCTAAATTTTATATTTTCGATGATAAAAACTCCTGGGAATTATCACTGTCCTACAGATTTTAGACATGTTGTAATGGCACATGATAGCGAAGTTTTACAGTTTTTAACGCAGTCCTCAATAAATTGTAAATCATTTGAAAAATTATAATTTATTTTTGATATTATTAAATTTATTCAGAAAATAAAAAACAATTTGTTCATTGTTGTGATGCCTTACAAAGTATTTAAAGAATTTCAAATATTTCTCAGTCTAACGAGGCAAAAAATCTCACATCATCATTCTATCTAAGTTTCTGCATTCCATTCTCACGACATTCTCAACACACAAGAAAAAATTGCATCAACATGACATTATTGTGTTTTCATTCACACTTTTACATTTATACACTTCATCACAGTGGGAAAAGGGAAAAACAAAGAAATACAATGGAATTTCAACTGAAGTGTCCAGAAAAAAATTTAAACCGGACAGGGTGTAATTGATACGTTGAGAGTGAAATTATATGTTGATATACCCATGTCCGTCTGTTGAAATCACTAGCGAACTTGTAATATTTAAAACAGAACTATTAGTTAAGGGTTTTCCCCATCATAGCAGAGAATATTAAATATATCGAATATCGATTCGGACCACTACCTTGTATCAGCCAAGGCTCACACTTGCCTTAATGTAGCAACAAAAGTGCGATCTAACATAACACGGAAACTCGGCGTCGAAATGCTGCAAACACAACAGGTAGCAGAAGACTACTCCGCTCAATTTGCCCACCTGCTTGACGAATGCACTCCTCGTCCCGAAAATAATATAGAAGCTCAATGGCAATGAATTGTCCACTCCCTAAAAAGCTATTGGTACAGGCACATCTCTACAGGAGGTGAAGATGGAAACCTGATGACAGATACAGATATAGTGTTGAGGATCTAGAAGGAGTATTTTACAAAGCTTCTGGTATCAAATAGTGGCGGTGAAGAAGATACCACCTAGCCATGATGAGATCAGAATACCAATTAATCGAAGAATAATAAGAAGAATAATATCTGCAGTTGCCGTTGGATTGCCAACGGAACTATTCAAGACCGGAGATACAATTTAGCTAGAGGAATGTATGCCTAAAGATTGCAACCTCAACATCCTGTGTCCCGTGCACAGAAAAGGAGACAAGACGATATGTGCCAACTATAGAGGGATTAATATCCTTCTAGCATAGCATATAAAGTCCTATCAAGCGTGCTGTGTGAACAACTGAAGCCAAGGGTTAATGACATGATTTGACCATTCCAATGCGGCTTCAGGCCTGGCAAATCGACACATTTCACCTATTCGCCGACCATAAAGCCGCATTCGACAGTCCAATCCTCTCAGAGGTGTTTAAAGCCATGTCAGTGTGACAAAGCCAGCAGTTTAAGTCGGAAAGGACCTCTCGGAGCCCTTTAATACCGAACGAGGATTCAGACAAGGTGACAGTTTGTTGTATGATCTTTTCAACATCCTGCTGGAAAAGGTCAAACGGGAGGCAAAGGTGAACATGTTACTTGCCCACGCTGGCGACATCGACATAATGGGTCGAACATTGCGAGCGGTAACAGCCACCTTTGAACTATTTGAGAAGAAGTCTGCCAAGGTGAGTACATGGTGTATGGATGCTGGTGCATTGATGGGTGCATGGGTACTTGCGCAGGCAGATGAGGTAGCTCTTGGAGTGTTCGAGAGAAAATTTCTTCGGAAGATCGATGGGCCGATCTGCGTAGACGGTGAATATCGCCCACGATATCCATGGTTCCTTTTGAGAAGATGCATATAATTACTTTCTGATCGATTTATGCATGTCCGTCCGACTGTCTGTCTACGTTAAATTGTAAACAAAGTACGGGTCGCATTTATGATCCGAATTGGATAAAATTTGGCACAGCTTATTTATTTGGTTTAAGGACGAAGCCTATTGAAATTGAAAAAAAAATCGGTTCAGATTTAGATATAGCCCCCCAATATATTTATTCATCCGATTTAATATAAATTGTGCACCAAATCCCCTATATATCTTTCGATTTGGACGAAATTTGGCACAGCTTACTTAATTACGTCTAGAATAATGTGTGTTAGGTTTCGTGAAAATCAGTTCAGATTAAGATATAGCTCCCATATATATTTTTGTCCGATTATAGGAAAGGGATGCACCAAGGACGCAAACAATGTCCGATAGGCACAAAACGTGCTGATATTAGAATAAAACAAGTTTCGTTGGAATCGGTTCAGATTTCGATATAGCTCCCATATGTAGTATTGTCCGATATTAAGTAAATGGTGCATCAAAGACCCCATGTTAGGCCGATTGCCACACAATTTTGCACAGCGTACTAAACTAGGTCCAGATTACTGTCTGCAAAGTTTTGTTGAAATTGGATCAGATTTAGATATTGCTCGTCTGATTTTAAGTAAATGGTACACCACCACAAAATTTTGCCAATATTTTGATAAATATCGGTCAATATTTAGCGGGTCAAATGGACCCTGACTTTTGTGTGAAAAATTACAAAATTTGTATTCTATGGTGTATATATGTACCCCTGAAGGACATAGACCCGAGAAGTTGATACTATATCCAAGAGAAGTGGTTGACCTTTAAATTAATACCAATTATATTGTCATACGTACTCGGATGTGGGACTTACACGTAAATATTTACAGGTGCTTACGTATTCAGATATTATTTAGTAACCCATTACCACATTAGAGGGCGGAAATATAGCGCTGATCGCTTTGAAATTTTCAATGAGGTTCTAATTATGGTCAAGGACAACGCATATAACTTTTGGTGATGGTCAGATTATACTTATGGGATGAAGTAGACCGGAAACTTTTTTTGTGTTTTTTCGAGTGGATACCAATAATAAGCCAAAACTCACAACACAACCCACGGTGAAGGGAATCTGGACAATTAACTAGAAGCGCTGTACTGAATATGAGTGTTATTCGGAAAATATGTCAGTGTAAGGAAGAGGTGCTGTTGACCTCTAATCGGGCTAGAGTGAGCAAATATCACGAAATATTGCCCAAGCTCGGAACACACATCCGCAGAAAGTTAGAGTTCCGTGGTAGTTGTGTAGGGTATCGTATGGTCGGCCCCGTCCGACTATACTGCTCCGCTCACTGGTTTTTATTTGTATTGAATCCCTCTAATCTCGACCTGAACACTTCAAAATAAATTTAACTGTCTTAGTTTTCTAAAAATTTCCGTTACAGAATATTTGCCATGAAATGTTGAAAACATATCTTTGCTTGTTAGTGATATGAAAATAAAAAAAACGAATAGATAACTCCAGTAAATACCACACACACACACTCAAACATTGCCCGAATAAAAAACCTCAACAACAACAAAACCAACTCCTCTTGTCTGCCTCTATTCAAGCATTAATAATCTTATGTTGCATTTGTGTGCAAATTTTATTTTCATTTTAGGTTCCAAGTTTTCTGCTTCGTCTCAAGGAATCTTCCTCGATTCCTTTCGATGCCCGGCAAATTTTACAAAAGCTTTTGTTTAGCTGTTTCCGCTGCATATTGCAGGGAGCTCGATGGTGGCGGCAGTGGCGGCAGTGGCGGTGACGGCGGCGGTTTCTTTACGGTTTTAGATGCTGCTGAGGCTTTTGTGGCTTCTTTTGCCGTCTATGCTCCGACAATTCATGACTGTTCCTCTGTTTTAGAGTCTGGCAGAGTTTAAGTGGCGCCCTGTGTGCATCCTCTATATAACTTTAGATTATGTTGTCGATGTTGTTATTGTCGTCGTTGCTGTTGTTGTTGGAGTTCTTCTTTGCATTGCATTGTTTTGAAATGGTTTTCTTATTTAAAATTTCCGCTTTCATTATTTTTTCATTGTCGTTTTTTTTTTTTGCATCTTCTTCTTCTTCTTTTCAACGAGTCAACTTTCTTTTACATTTTTGTAGAGTAGAACACAGCGAGGCGTTAACCATGGCAAAATAATTTTATTTGAATCGATGTTGCCAAGAAACAATAAATTTCTAGTAAATAGTTTTGGATTTGTTGTGTGTGTGCTTGTGAGTGTTTATATGATGAGGAAGAGGAAAATTATTGTGCAAGCGAATTACAATCATTACATGTGTAAATTTAATCTGCCTGACTGACTTAACGATTCATCAACGCCCAGACGAAACCACTGAAACTAAAATCTTCAAATTAGTCCGAAGGTGTCAGATTAGGCTAGGTGTCAGATTTGGAAATAGAACGGCACGAAAAGTGCTAAAAAGTACTTAATATGGCACCAGTTTCATTTGGCGAACCGGTAGAGCTAGAACTCTTAAATTTTAGAAGAGGATCGTTTATGGTATATAAGATAGATGTGATAAATTTTTGGGAAAATCTATATGTAAGTATTCGAAAAGTACTCAAATGTACTAAATTGGTTACAACTTCTTAGCATATTAACAAATAGATATATAAGCTTGTAGTTTGGAATGCGGATCAAGGTGAGAAGTTAGGTCGATATAAAAAGGTTTTACTTTTGAAATCGTTTACTCATGTATATGAAAAGTACTAAATTATACTATATTTAGTACAATTTTAATTCGGATATCCGGAATAGCTGGAATCCTGAAATTAGAAATTACCGTCGGAGTGTAGGGTTGGAAAATGTAGGTTCTTTTGTAAATTGTTTTTGTTATGTGTATGAAAAGTACTAAATCGTTCTATAATTGGTACAATGTGTATTGGAAATCCATATTTATATATACCAAATGGTACTAAATTTTGTACAACTTGGCTTTTTGGGTGAACCGATAGAGCTGAAATCCTGAAATTTTGGAGTTAGAAATCATTGTAGTATTGGGCTACGTAAAAAGTTTTGGAAATTCGTACCAAATTGTACTAAATGTTACTAAATTTGGTATAATTTGGATTTGGGTGAACCGATAGAACTGGAATCTTGGAGTTAGGATCACTGTTGGGGTTTAGATTTAGGCTATGTAGGAAGTTGTGGAAATTCGTACTTATGTCTGCTAAATGGTACTAAATTTGCTGGGAGCTGGGATCTTGAATTTGGAGTTAGAATGATTGTGGGGGTATAGGATTGGGGTATCTAGGAAGTTTTGGAAATTCGTACTAATGTGTACTAAATTTGGTACAATTTAAATTTTGGGTCAGCCGATAAGGCTGGAATCCTAAAATTTGGGAGTTAGGGCATAGGTTTGTGGTATATAGGAAGTTTTGGAAAATTTGTACTAATGTGTACTTAATGGTACCAAATTTGGATTTGGGTGAACCGATAGAGCTGAAATCATGAAATTTCGAGTTAGGAATCATTGGGGGATTGGGCTATGTATGAAGTTTAGAAGTCGTACTAATGTGTACTAAATTTGGCAGAACCGATAGAACAGGAATTTTGAAATTTGAAGTTGGGATCACTGTCAGGGTGTAGGATTAATTTGACATATTTAGTTAAATCGCTAATGAAGTAGCCGATGTTTATAAATATTGGTACATTTTTAGAGTAATACCTATATAACGGTTCCTCCCATTTTTATACCCCTCACAACACTGTGGTACAGGGTATTATATCTATGTGCATATATTTGTAACAGGCGAATGGAAACGAGATGGACCCATGGTTCCATTTGAGAATATGCATAGAACCACTTTCTGAGTTGATTTATGCATATCCGTCCGCCCGTCTGTCCGTCTGTAGATGTTAAATTGTACACAAAATACAGGCCGCTTTTACGAATTGGATGAAATTTGCCATAGCTCGTTTATTTGGCCCAAGTTTTAGCTCCCATATATAGTTTCGTCCGATTTTTAGTAAATTGTGCACCAAAGAGATACGCCGATTTGTATACAATTTTGCACAACAGTTCAGATTTAGATATAGCTCCCATATATATCTTCGTCCGATTTAAGGTAAATGGTGCACCAAAGTCTGTATATATATTTCGATTTGCACGAAATTTGGCACAACATACTAAATTAAGTCTAGAATGATATGTGCAAAGTTTCGTGAAAATCGGTTCAGATTTAGATATAGCTCCCATATATAGCTTCGCCCGATTTTAGGTAAATAGTCCACTAAAGTTCCTGGAAATCTTTTAATTTGCACGAACTTTGGCATTGAGAAAATCGGTTCAGATTTAGCTATAGCTCCTATTTGCCGATTTTAGGCAAATAGACCATTAAAGTCCTTGGAAATCTTTTGACTTGCACGAAATTTGGCACAGCTTAATGAATAAGGTCTAAAATGATGTTTTCCAAGTTTCGTGAAAATCGGTTCAGATTTAGATATAGCTCCCATATATATCTTCGTCCGATTTAAGGTAAATGGTGCACCAAAGTCCCTATACATCTTTCGATTTGCACGAAATTTGGCACAACATACTAAATTAAGTCTAGAATGATATGTGCAAAGTTTCGTGAAAATCGGTTCAGATTTTGATATAGCTCCCATATATAGCTTCGCCCGATTTTAGGTAAATAGTTCACTAAAGTCCCTGGAAATCTTTTGATGTGCACGAAATTTGGCACAGAGTTATGAATAAGATCGAGAATGATATGGGATCCTCATTGGGTACAAAATTACTCTACACTAATTTTTCAACCAAAATTACTGTAATTATATGTTTTTATTATCATTGGGTAGAAAACCACTGTACCAAAAACTATTAATTTTGACCCTAGGTTGCAGGTTACGTTTTCCAAATTCTAATTTTATATGCTTGGTACGGATTGGGTGTCAAATCTTGCAACAAAAATTATCAACATCTGTCCTCGTTTTGGTATAGCGATCTTTGGTATATGTATCTATAATTTTAGGTATTTCGGTCGCAGCTCATGGTGTAGGGTAGATCTATTCGAATTTCACGACATTTTTTTTTGTATTCTGACAAAATTGTATAGTTTATTATGGACTCCAACATGTTTCCAATTGAATTGGATTAAATTAAAGAACATCGCCCATAAATATAATCTCTACAATGTCATATATAACCCACAACAATATACCACATCCTCAAATATGCTCCCTCATAAAAAAATCTCCACTAAAAAATTTAAAGCTTCTTTACGATGTATAAAAACTAAATAAAAAAGTGGCGAAAAAATATCCCATAAATACCTTCTTCAACAAATGAAGTCGTCGTCTTCGGTAACATTCCTCTACTTCTACATGAATATCATGTTATCGTGGCATAGAATTGAAAAGAGAATTGTAGACAGAAAATCTTACGATACGATATTGCCTGTCACGAAAGAAAGGGAACGATAACAAGAAACGAATGGAACAAAATAATTGTTTTAGCAGGAAACGCGTGAAAACCGAACCGAACCAGCGAACAAAGCACCATAAAAAAGCAAAAGGGGTACCTGCTACAATGCTATGGAATGGAATAAAGCTGACGGAAGGAAGTGCAATGTTGCCTTGCACACACACATACATGTATAGGTGGTTTTGGTGATTTACAAAAAGTGATAAGTTCACTTTTATTGTAAATTAAGGAACAAGAGAACTTGCGACGATTTTTATCACAGAAAAAGGCGAGGATTTTTTTAATATAATTTTCTGAAGAATTATCACAGCAATAAGCGAGGGTTTTTAAATAAAATTTTCTTAAGAATTATCACAGCCAATGACGTGGATTTTTTTATAAAATTCCTGAAGAATTATCACAGCAAAAGGCGTGGATTTTTATACCCTTCACCATACTGTCGTACAGGGTATTATGTCTTTGTGCATATGTTTGTAACAGGCAAAAGGAATCGAGATAGACCCATGGTTCCTTTTAAGAATATGCATAGAATCACTTTCTGAGTCGATTTACGCATGTCCGTCCGTCATTGTATTTTTGTTACCAAAGTACAGGTCGCATTTATGATTCGAATTGGATGAAATTTGGCACAGCTCATTTATTTGGCTCAAGGACGAACCCTATTGAAATTGGAGAAAATC
Organism: Musca vetustissima; assembly: GCF_032173495.1. Classification (NCBI taxonomy): domain Eukaryota; kingdom Metazoa; phylum Arthropoda; class Insecta; order Diptera; family Muscidae; genus Musca; species Musca vetustissima. Next base: position 129,387 of record NW_026880443.1, read on the forward strand.
GGTTCAGATTTAGATATAGCTCGCATATATATTTTCGTCCGATTTAATGTAAATGATGCACCAAAGTCCCTAAAAATCATTTGATTTGAACAAATTTCGGAAAAACGTACTGCATTAAGTGTAAAATGACGTGTGCTGAGTTTCGTGAAAATCGGTTCAGATATAGATATAGCTCCCATATATACTTTCGACCGATTTTAGGTAAATAGTGTACCAAAGTCGCCGAAAATCGTTCGATTTGCACCAATTTTGGAAATGCGTACTGAATTAAGTTTAGAATGATGAGTGTTAAGTTTCGTGAAAATCGGTGGAGATTTAGATATAGCTCCCATATATAGTTTCGCCCGATTTTAGGTAAATGGTGCACCAAAGTCCTTGCAAATCTTTTGATTTGCACGGCTGAAGAATTATCTCAGCAAAGGCGTGAATTTCTTAAGAAAAATTATCTGAATAATTATCCAAGCAAAAGGCGTATTTTTTAATAAAAATTTCTAAAGAATTATTATCATTTTGACTTAGTACATTTCCAAAATCACCTCCCGATTTTGCAAAAATCTTCGAAGGACATCACAAACATACCACCAGCCAGTCAGCCAATCATGTATACATGTTGAAGGAATGTATATTTTTTGTCGACTACTTTTATAACCGGGAAAAACTGTATTAACAACAGCCAGAACTACAATACAGCAATTTTCTTTAACAAAGACAACAACGACGACAATACAATTTAAGTTGGAAGAAGAAAAAAATCTGCATATTTTTCTCGTGAATATTCAGTAACATTTGTTCTGACTGGCAATAACAACATACAAAGAACAAAATAATCAAAAAAAAAATTTTCCATGAATGCGTTGAAGATATGTAGAAGAAACACTTATGCTACAGAACAAGATGCAGTTATTGGAACTTCAAAGGGAAAGAATTTGAATGTTATAGAAATTGAAGAAAGGATGGAATTCGGACCACTTCAGGAATGTATAAACACAGAATTCTGATGTATAATTGTTAATGCCATCAGAACGAAACATCGGTCGAAGTCGAATATCTCATGACTGACTCACTCCTAAAATGTATTAGTTTCGTGTTTTGGATAAAAAATTGACCTGCACTTTACTAGACTGAAAATTCCTTTTGAGGATGAAGTTTATTAAAACCCAGAAGAAAAAAGCTTATGTTATATATTGGTGATTTTTTGCTGGTTATCCACAAATTCATGAAAATTCTTTATACCTTTCTTTACGGCTCAGTCTTTAGTCGAAACGAATAAAGGATATATCATACTTTCCTTAACGATTATTTTTTTATGTTATGATTGGGTAGAAAACCACTGTACCAAACATTATCATTCTCGTACCTCGAGTCCTTGTGCGTATCTTACATCCTTATGTTTCCTAACCGCAAAATGAATGATATAGAGGAGATTTTTCGGCTAAATATCCCAGAATGTTTCGTTTCGGATTATTTGCGTCCGAGCTGGGATTGCAACCCCACGGACCGTGGTTCTGTTCGGTTTGCGACAAGATCATTCACCACATTTTCGGTGGGGGAATTAAGAGGAATTACGTTGTCTCATGTTGCTACAGCGCAATCCCCACCGAATCTTTGTCCACAATGTCATCTTCGTCGAAACTCCCCAGCAGTTTCCTCAACAGCAACCCAAATTGCAGCGTTTAGTGTCACACGTTACTGTTCCTACATCTAATGGTACATCTTACCTACTTAGCTGGCTTGTGAGAGAACGGTGGTTCCGAGCTTAAAAAATTCCAAGCGCATCGGTCTTGTGTCCATCTTATCCAATTTGAAAGACCATGTTCGGTAATGTTGTCTTCCACTTGCTCTTTCCATCTTATTCGTGACCTTGCCCTTCTTCGTGAATCATTAGCTGGTTCGCTTTTATATGCCATTTGAGCTGGGGCATCTTCATACATTCACACAACATGTAGTCGCTGCAGTTCGATACGTCTGACAATGCCGATGTCCGATTATAGATGGTACAACTCATGGTTCATTCGACTCCGAGTTTAGTCTGGCGGGAGGTGGCCTTGTTTCTAAACTGCTTACTTAGACCATAGTAGCATCTGTTGGCCATCACAATCCTTCTCCGAATTTCAAAACTGATGTAATTTGTTTTATTTATGGCGGTACCAAGGTATATAAAATCTTTGACTACCTCGAAGCTGGAGTTCTCAAGTTCCACAGTTGGTCCGAGTCTACTGGACGTCTTGCGCGTTAATCAACTGCCAGACCCACTTTGGCAGACTCTTTCACAATTGGTTCAAAGGTGGCTGTTACCGCTTATATCGATTTCATCGGCGAGTAACATGTGTTATTTCTAGCAGGATGTTTAAAAGATCACATGATGCAAAGAATTACTCAACCATCGTGTAAAATAACTTTCCATTCCTTCTGATTTCAGGAAGTCATTGCAGCAATTAGATTTTGTTTTTCCAGCTGGTTGAATACTCGAGATGAGTCCTACTTTCCCAGCAGAGACAGCAAATGAGTGTGATGTCGATGATGATGATAACCTCGCTGATCCGAAGGTCAGGAAATTCAGATTGGAAGTCAGCAGATTATAAGCGGAATAAATGTATAGAGCATCGTACCATTGGAGCGGAAGAAGGATGAAAGTGCCTCAATCACATTTAACGGAACTGTAACTAATCTGAAGACATGCGTCTGTTATTTTAACCGACAGTTTATCGAGAATGACACCTCAAAGAGGAGAGTAGTATGTCGCATAAAATCTCTTCCCGCCGAGAAGATACCACTATATTTTACAATGATGGATTTTGCAATTGTCATCCCCAGACATAAATCTGAGTCTAAGTAAAATACTAAAGTTCTCCATAGCCGCCCACATCCTTAGGGAAGCCTTGATAATGGACAGGATGGCAACGATACTGAATAATGCCAACAAAAATTAATAGTACAGGCCGATCTCACTTTTGTCACAAGTAGTCTAGACTCTAGAGGTGTTACTTCTCCCCAGCATTAGAAAAAGCTATCTTGTAGCGGATCCTCAACATGGGTTCCGTACGAAACAAAGCCCAATGACAGCGTTGTATGCCTTATCCATACATCCACCTCACATCGTCGATGATTAAACCAGAACTGGACATGCCATATAACAGTGTTGGTAACCTTTTACCTATCAGTAGCCCTTAAACCTTAATTAAAATATATTTGTAGAGTCTAGTCGTACATAGATTTCCGGAATAAGTTTAAGTTCCGTATTGTGAGTTTGGATCTGTACTGCTATATTATCCCCTACATCTCGCCCGGAGACAGCATTGAGATGGTTATACGATCATAACATCGGGTCCTATCGCTGAGCATAAATATGTAAGGTTGAACAGCTATCTTGTCGATTTGGCAGCCTTCTTCCACGCAAGGAATATGAAAATATCCATGGATTGCGGTTATAATTAATGTGTGTACGTCGAGGAACATATCATTACGAACACGAATTACTCCAATATTCTCGGGGTTACATTCGATAGAATTATTAAATCGTCCCCGCAAACCGCAGCTATCTGCGATAAGTTGACAAGTAGGAACAATGCCCCCACGTCGCTTGCCGACAGCATTTGGGGTCAGGTCAGGAAACCTTGTTGGCCTCTTATAAAAGCGATGTGCAAGCGTGCAAATGCAACAAGGCGCCGGTGGACCATCTACATGAGGAGACGAAGATTTTTCCCTTGCACCAGCATAGCAGCATATGCTATAGTTGCAGTACCTAATTGGGTTCTTCAAAGAGTATCATCCTAACCATCATATTCTGGATAGAACTTCTCCACTCAGGCATGTCAGGAAGGATCTACATGATCCCGAGAGAGGTCTAACGTTTTAAACATGAACCTCTATATCAAAATGACTAGCTCTGAATAGCACTGATGGAGTTGACACCGTGCTGAATAAATAAAGAGTGAATACCGCCCACAAGCCTCCCCTCTTAAGTCTGGTAAAAATATTATATTGTACAACGTTTGTTTCAATTTAGATACACCTTCCGAATTATGTTATACATTCATTTTTTAACATCTCGTGGGGGACTTATAAGAAATAATTGAACGATATTCCCTATCTTCAAACACGATTTAAATTTGTAAATTCAAACCAATGAACGGAGCAGTATAATACATAATAAACATATTTTCAAATGTAGGACCAATATTTCGAGTCGTTATAAACTCAAACAAAGCTATAATACCCCGACAATATAGTTGTGTAGGGTACACAAATGGATCAAATCGGTTACTCCCTTTGAGATTCATTGTATTCTGCAGTAAGTCGACTCCGGGAATACTTGAACGCAACTTAATTTTGAAGATATAAACATTTCGCGGCTCCAATTTAAATCATTTTATTTACGCCCTAAAAACAAGTACTTAATAATTTTCCGCATTTTCCATTTTTTCCCCGCTAAATTTTTACAGGCTTATCACAACACATACATACATATTCTACTTTAAGTCAAAAAATCTTTGCAAACTTACCTTCATCACGTGCCAATGTTGTTGGTTGTTGACGTTGTTGCACTTGCCATTGGTGTTGGCGTTGCACTTGACCGCCAAGCAAGTGTTGTTGTTCTTCATTTGACTCCAGCTCTTCATCGCCAGTTCTGTTACCAACTACCGGTTTCCCATCCATCTCTTGTGGTTATACGAATAGACGTGGCGTACGCCTCAGCTCAGGGTATACTTTAATTTGTTACGAGTGTAATTTGATTTGGTTGTTGAGTTTTTGAGTGCCCGGGTCGACACAATGACGTTGTTGTTTCTCAAGTCTACTGTAGGACAGGAGGTGGTTTTCTGTTTGAACTTCTTGAATGTTTGTTAGACCTGTTTTTGCCGTACGTTAATCCTTTCGTCCCTAATACCAGTGTCGTGTCAATGCAGAAAGAGATTTCCTATTGAGGTTGTTGGTTCTTTGGTGGCCTTTGTATTCTGGAAATGAAAAAAAAGGAGTTAATAGGAGCTAATATTAGCTTTAATCTTGTGATCGTGTAACAAAAGAAAACTGTTCTTTCTTGGTTATTTGCAGTTGGATATTGTTGTTGGTGAAACCTGTGAAACTTGTTGCTTTTGTGTTTGTAATGTATAGCTGGAATCAATATCAAATGTTTGGTAAAGGATTTTTGTTTTAGAGTTTATTGTTGTAGTTTCTTAAGGAGTTGAGGAGGATTGATCTGACTATGGAGACTATTATGGTGTAGAATGTTTGTCATACCCCTTGTGAAATTTAAATCGTGAATAAATAATTTTAAATGTATTATTTGGAATTTAGGGTTCTGCAATGAAAAATAACGAATTTGTGAAAATATGTATTTATTTTTCATGATATATAAAATTCACTATATTTTGAATAGCGCTTATAAAATTTTGTTTTTGCAAAATAGTATAAAAAACAACTATTTATTGGTGGGTAATGTATGACATTGTTCGTCGATTTTTGCGATTAAGGTGAGTGAGAAGGCATCTGTTGCTGAAACGCAGATTGGCATCTCTAATGTTATTCGGCCTCGTGAGCTCTGCTCAGAGTATGAATTTTCATTTACACTTAGATAGGATGAACGGGATGTTGACAACGGTCGTTATTACCAACTGGGGTGTTATAAGGGCGGACCTGAGTTTCATCAGGCATTTGGTGATTATCATGGTATGGAAAGCTTGTTGTTTACTCAATATACGCCTGTGTGGTACAGAACCTGTGCGAATGTAATGCTTTGGAGAACCTCTTGTCGTTTCAGCAGTCTGCCGGTGTGTCGAGCCGTCTCTACACGTTGAATGTGATATCTATAACAATAGAATTTGTAGTTATTTTTAGACTCTATCGACCATGCAAAATTTTTAGGTGCAATATTTATACTATAGTTCACCTCTGGAATTTCTATAAATATTTGAGTTGTATATTGTCTAATAAGATGGAATATCTATTTTATAGGATGGAATATCTATTTGCAAGGGACGACCTTTTTACTACTCTATTGTTGTCTTCGTATTTTTAATAATAATTATGTATTTAATGAGTATTCCCGACCATGTTGTAGGGTGTCAAGTGATGTGACAATTTGAATTTCACAATAATTATACGTATATTTAAATCGCTAATGACCATTCACAACAAAATTTGTCATTGACATCGAACACTGTTATGTAATCTCGATCATCAATCAAAAAGAATTCCAATTGGAACGTGTAGATACTCAATATTATCTGTGACGTTTACAGAGAAGATACTCGTCAAGCACAAGTCAGCAACAAGTGTGTGCTTGTATGTATGCATTTTAATCGGTAAAGGTGATCAAAACAAAATAGGAAAAACACAGGTTTTGATCTGAATACTAGAGTTGCCGTTGTATTTTTTTTATTCTGATTGGTAGCCATAGGTTTTGTACCAATGTTGGTATCCCAACGCAATAACTCAAAAATTTGATATTTGGAGAATTCTGTCTCCATAAGGAATTTTTCATCCACAAAGAAAAAGTTCGTTTTTTTATCACTGTGTTATTGGTATTTTAATGATTTTGGTTAAATTTACCAAAATTATCTGTCATTTAACATTAAAGGTTCTAAATTTGGTAAACATTATGACTATTATTTAGGAATAGCCTTAATATACATTTTTTCAATACTTTGATGATTTTGGTAACGATTTGCAATCCACATGATATATGCCCCCATATGTAATGGTAAATGTTTCTTTATAAAAAATTCCCATTTTAGACGATTCGATTGAATTACAAAATGTTCGCCTGGCTGGTACGGAAATAACTATCAAAGGGATTAACTGATTTCTCTAAACATTGCCAATATTGTCTGGTATTTTTACCAAAACTAAATCAATTCCGAAGATGGAGCCCATTGGACCAAACATTTTATCAAAACTTTAAGACTGGCAAATTTATCAAAACTTTACGGATAAATCATGCGAAGATTAGGCTTATCGATTCACCCCTTCTAATACCTCCCCCTTAAAGTATGAACATTTTAAAATCTCATATGGCACGAACGGAATACCCAATCTAAATTTTTTAATCCATTACCAAGTGAACAGAATGTCCGACTTGATCTAAACTTTGCACATCGTGTATTTTTGCCAAACCTTAATAAACCAAACATTAAAAAATTAAAATTTCATTTTAAGCTGGGGAGTATCTGATTTGATCTGCTAAGCGTATAAAGTACATGAGTCCGAAATGAAGTCTATATATAGATGGAGTCAATTTAGATTAACTTGGCCATTCTATACGGAACGCTTTCGTCGCAATTAGACAACCATTGAGAGTTTGGTGTATCATTTACATTAAATCGGTCGAAAATATTAATGGGAGTTATATTGAAATCTTAATCGATTTAGACAAAACATTAAAATTTCAACATTGGGATCTTGTTGAGCAATTTAAACTCGGAATATATAGGAACTACATATATATCTGAAGCTATTTTCAATAGGGGATTTCATTTCCTTTATTTCAATATTTTCACATTATTTCAAGGCTATCAAGCCCATTAATGAACAGAATTACAATATACATCGCACACAATTAACATTACCATAAAGTATAAAACTACTGTACAAATTCACTACGAATCGGATATGCCAAGTTATGGCCACTTCGTTGAGAAAATCTATAATTAAAAAACGGGGCGAAACCTTTATGTGGGATTATATCGAAACTTCTACGTATATAGATATTTCTTTGCAAGAATTTATGTTTACCACTTATATGCCGGAATGCCAAATAACAGCCACTACAATGGGAAAATACCCCTAAAACCTTCAAAATGATGACAATGGGTCTCTAACCTTTTATGTACGCTATGTCCAAACATGGGCATATAGTAATCTTTTTCTGTATATATGTATGTCAGCCTACAATAACGTTTCATGATAAATGAATGTAATATATGTGGGAAAATGCTGCTAAAACTTTCAAAATACCGAAAATGGTAATGGTAACGTTATATGGGAGTTATACCAAAACGTAAACCTATATTGAAAAAATTTAGTAGAAAGATTTGACACCTCATAAGAACCTGAAAAATCAAAACGTGCCCTAAAGTTTGATGGTACCCCAAACAACTACCACGAGTCTAACTTTCTGCGAATCAATATTCCGAGACTCAACAATATTTTCCAATATTTGCACTCTCTTGAATACTTAACACAAAGTTCTTGGCATATTTGACCTCCTAAATATTGACAGATCATTATCAAAACATCCATTGTGAATAGTAGACAAATTAGTAACCGCGACAAAAATGAAATGATTTTTCGATTCATTTTATCCCCTATATATCATCTGATCAATACCGAAAATAAAAAATAAAAATGTATGTAAAATTCCATAGAGACCAGCGCTATATAATCGCCCTTCTAGTGTGATAATGGGTTACTAAATAATATCATAATACGTAGACACCTGTAAATATTTGAGTATAACTCCCACATCCGAGTATATATAACAATATAATTAGTATCAATTTAAAGTTCAACCACTCCTCTTAGATATACTGTAAACCTCTTCGGTTATGCATATAGAACAATAATTTTGTAATTTTTCACATAAAATTATAATATGAACCAACCTTTACCAAAACAACAGTGGGCTTCTTTGTCCAGAACCTGTCATACATGCAAAATGTTTTGGCTCTTAACTCTAGTTTAGTAAAAACGATCAGATTTTTCTGAATTTTTTTCCAGAGGTAGGTATTTTTACCCTAATTATGGGAATGTTTTTTTTTCTTGGGGGACGTACCCGGTTATTTGACCCGGAAGTTCGGGTATGGGTACCCGGTTATACCCGGTTCTACCGTTTTGGAGATACAGCCAAAAAACTGGATTTTGGACCCCTATTTTTCTGAAAAACTCCCTAAAAGTCGAACTTGGGTCCATTATAGTCCCTCTCCAAAGCCGACTCAATTTGACCTTTCCAAAATGGTGCGATATGAGGCTATATCTGCTGTGGATCAAAAGATATGGGCCGTAGAACCCTACAAAAACAAGAAAATTCTGTCGCGTAGTCGGTGTTGGTATCTGTCCATAGGAGAAAGTCTTAAATCCCCGGCCGAAGGCCGGCAACCCAGAAAAATATTCTATATAAAAGGAGATTCTGTCGCGTATGCGGTGTTGGTACCTGTCCATAGGAGAAAGTCTTAAATCCCCGGCCGAAGGCCGGCTACCCAGAAAGCTATTCCCATTTAAAAAAGGTATATATGTATTCAAATTAAAAGCATATTTATTAAAAATAAAAATATATTCTCAAATTTCTAATTCTATTTTAGTCTCTCTGGACTCCACCAAAAATGTTTTCCTCTCTTCCTCAGCTTTTGGATTTGTGGGATCATACAACCTCCCCGCATATTTTAAGAACTGTATGAACCTGTCCTTTTTGCACATGTTGCAAAAAGGACAGGCCGAAGGCCGGCTACCCAGAAAACTATTCCCATTTAAAAAAGGTATATAGGGTAGACGCACCTAATTCCGGCATGTACCAATAGTCGGCATCTGTTTTATATATCTTCAAATAACTAAAAAATCATATAACTAAATATGAAAAATACCTTGAATAATCTTCAATAACACTCCAACCTATCTCTGGATAAAATTTAATTGAGCTAAGTACATTTATTCAGTCAAAATTTGGCATTTAGTCAATGAGGTTTGTCAAAACTAGCGAAAATTCATGTTTCTTAAGAAAAAATTAGTAGGCATGTCGATTTCAAAAGACTGTAACTATATTAAAATTATATATTTTTCACAAGAATCTTCTTCGTAATTGTAAAGAACATAGAGGAGAATACATTAGAATTTAAAATCATTAAAAAATATTTGTGATTATGATATTTTTATCGATGCCGCCCTTAGGAACAAATTTTTTGAAGGTTTTCCTATAGTCGACATATGGGTGAATAAAAAGCACCTTTCCGATCATTTTGGCTCAAAATTGGAAAACATGTTAAATAAGTGCTCTAAATAACGATTAATTTATAAAAAAATCAGTTTTGAGTAGTTTTACATAATGGAAAACTTTGTTTAATCTTTAATTTTTTTATCCTATGAAATGTCTTATTTAGCCATGCCGAAAATAGGATAACAGATTCCCAAAGTCGGCACCATATTTTATAATTGTAATATTTTAATAAATAATATTATTTTATATAACTTTTTCAATACCATACCGATATAAACGTCCTGTAGTAATAATTTATTATTGCAAATAGCAGAAAAATCGAATAAATATATAATTTTTGTTTAACTAAAATGCGACATGCCGACTATTGGAACATAACATGCCGACCATTGGGAAAAAGTGCCGACTATTGGCACAAAGGCACTATTTTACATAATTATTAATTTAATCTACTTTAATACAAATTAATTAAACAAATTTGTATTCCATTAGAAACAGATGAACCTAAGTACAACATCGTGGAAAAGATGCACTTGGAATGGTGAAACGTTAAAAATTCTTAAAGTGCCGACTATTGGTGCACTTACCCTATGTATTAAAATTAAAAGCATATTTATTAAAAATAAAAATATATTCTCAAATTTCTAATTCTATTTCAGTCTCTCTGGACTCCACCAAAAATTTTTTCCCCTCTTCCTCAGCTTTTGGATTTGTGGGATCATACAACCTCCCCGCATATTTTAGGATCTGTATGAACCTGTCCTTTTTGCACATGTTGCACCATCTTATAAAAATAAACTTCTGGAGATAGCCGTTAAATAATAAAAATAAAATAAAATACTCAGGTAAGGGCGCCTTCAAATGACGCCACAGACTTTCTATAGTATTTGTGTGTTGACCCGTTACAGGGTTCGACATTTAGGGAGTTTTTCAAAAAAATAGGGGTCCAAAATCCAGTTTTTTGGCTGGATCTCCAAAACGGTTAGACATAACCCTATCATATCACCATTGGAAAGGTATTTTTATAACCTTTAAAATGATACCCATTTTGTATTAACCGGATCCGTAGAACCGGGTATAACCGGGTACCCGTACCCGAACTTCCGGGTCAAATAACCGAGTACGTCCCCCAAGAAAAAAAAAAAAAAACATTCTCATAATTTTGGTCAAAATACCTACCTCTGGAAAAAATTTCAAAAAAATCGGGTCGTTTTTACTAAACTATAGCTGTTCCCACTACTCTACTCTACCATTTTTTAACAAAATCTAATTAATTAATTTTAATCATTTCATTTTAATCATTTTCATTAAACAATTTTTGATCGGTTTCCATCAAACCCGTAATTAATGCAACTAAAATCGGTATTGGCAACCCTGATCACTGTAAGCAATGATGAAAGCAAAAAACAATGACGTAGTCAATGTCGGCACAACAACCACTTGTATCTAACACGTTTTTTGTTTTTGTATTGTTTGTATTTGTTGCTTACCTCAGTTAACAGCTGTTTTTGGTGGCTAACAAACAAATCATCTGTAATTTAGTTACTAAATGCATGGGCAAACAAAACATCGCCACTGATAACACCTTTAATTCATTCACTATTAACTTTGTTAAATAAAAACACTCTTTTTATTTTATTTGTTTGCTAAATTAATTTACAACCCACTCGGCGTTATTGTCACACAAAACCATAAAACACTTTAAGGTGAATGAATTAAAGAACTCCGCACAAACACTTTTCTTAAATAAATAAACAAAAAAACGACCACAAAGAATTATTTCTTTAGCATTTCACTTGAATAACATTTCACTGATTTTATTTATCCGCTTTTTAATTAAAACCGAACGATCGCCGCGTGCTTTTCTCAACGCTTTAATTGGAAACTAATTGTTAGCGAAATTAATAGAGAACTATTCTGTGTGTGTTGTTTTATTTTTCGGTGGCCGTCTTCTTTCTGCTACTTTATCGTCTCTTTTATTGTAGTTCTTCAGTTTGTTTTGTTTTTGTTTCAACTTATGAATTGAGCACAATGTGGATTTTGTTATGAGTGGCAATTCGGTTAATGTTTTCATTCATAGACAGTCACTCAATTTTGTTTAATGAATTAGCGAAGGTTTTGTATACGTTGTAAAACTCAATTTCGTTGCATATGTTAGGGCTGTGTGTATTTCAGTGTTCCGTTTATGGTTGGCAACGCAGCCCCATGATAAAAATAATGTTTATGTTTAGAATTGTAGCACATTTTAGGGGTGTACATCAAATTTGAAATCAACAAGTGTTGCCACTTTCCATTTTGTCGTATCACGTTTGGAAAAAACCGACCAAGTGATTCTATGTCGGACCGTTCGACTTTCTATTGAAATCACGATAATTATGATAGAACATTAAACTTCTAAATACTTCACCTTATGTTGGAGGGTATAACAAAACCAGTTAGCGAAGCATTATAGTCGGACGGCACCGACCATACGATACCCTACACAACTACCACGGAACATATATTCCGAATATCCCCCATATTCAGTACAGCCCTTCTAATTGCTTATCCAGATGCCCTTCACTGAGGGTTGTCTTGTGATTTTCGGCTTGTGAACGACTCGAAAAAACACAAAAAATTATGTTTTCGGTATATAATTGGTATAAATTTAAAGGCCATCCACTCATCTTGGATATACCATCAACATATCGGGTCTATGACCTTCAGAGGTAAATATATACGCCATAGAATACGAATTTTGTAATTTTTTACACAAAAGTCAGGGTCTATTTGATCCGCTAAATAATGACCGATCTTTATCAAAACAGGCATGCTTATTCTTTGGCCCGACCCTCTTCTCAATGTAAAACTTCGCATTCGGGCCATAATTGTAGTCTCTGGAGCTACCACAAAAAGGACAAAAATTAATTTCATCACCTGAATATTACTCGACCTTTGCCAAAAATAGTAGGGGTCTTCATTGGCCAGAACACATCATTCATGTTTGTATCGTATTTACAAGTTATAATGGACAGACGGGCGGGCACAAATGTCTAGATCGACTCAGCTAGTCGAGATATGACGATCGGTGGCTCTTGGGGCTGCACAAGGTTATAATACCCTGACAAAACAGTTGTGTAGGGTATAATTAAGATGCAGACCTTAATGACCCTGTATCGGTAGATGTCGTTGATTTACCAATAAACATTGCCTCGTCCCTATCCATCAATCGTGGGCGTTTGGGTGTCTATGCATATATAGTCGATGTTGGAACTACAAACACAAAGCCAATAGGTAAAAGCAAAGGGAATAAGCAAAAATCTGTTCAAGGGTCCTCTCCCATTCTCGATTTTAAATTTTCAAGATTTTCATTGGGCTCGTAAATGAATACCAATGCATGTTATGGTTTATAGAGAAGAAAAATAATTAGCAAAATTCGGTTGTTGTTTTTGTTCTGTTATTTTTGACGGGCATGATAACTCTTCCAGTGAGGAGTTATCATGCCAGTCAAATCGGAATCTGGAAATTCCAAGAGTATTAGAAAGAGTATGAATTAGGATTATTGACTTCGCTTAAAAATCAACAACATGGCGGACCTTTGAAAAAATGTTTTTGGAAATTTGCATATTTTTCACCACAAACTAAGTTAAAAGATAAGGAATTTCTTCACCGATTGGTTTTATCCTAGCTCATACGAGAGCTCCCAGGGAAACGTGTCAAAACTTGATTGCATTATTAGTTTTTGAGTTATCGTATCCGACATCCATAAAAACACTGCTTCGAGAAAAATGAGTTTACAGTTTGAGAATCACTGTTGCCGTCACTTGATGTTGACAAAATAAATCGGCTATTCTAGAATTAGTGTAGATTCGAATTAAACCAAAACATATTTTGACACCGAGAATGGGGCGGATCCCCTTAAGAGGGCAGCAAAGCTAAATCGATCACAAAGCTGGAAATTCTATCATGAGCATCCGGACAATGCTGTAGAGGAAGATGACAGCAGACGGAGGTACTAATTCAGGTATCACCACAGAAACGAACTCTTCAATGCAGCTCCACAAAGGGGTAAAATTGTAACTACAAGTTTCCTCCGTTTGCTGGAATATGATCGCGGGTATAGGGTTCGTTACAGAAACTTTATATTGAAGTTACCGAGAGTGAAAAAATGTAGTTTGATTTTCAAATTCAGAGTATTTCACTTTATTAAAACTTAAACAGATATACAAAGTTCATATACACAAATTGCGGAGATTGAAGTCTGAAACATCTGTCTTTGTTCTGCTACTGCTCCTGATGATCCTTAAGGTGGCGAAATTGCTGGTTGGGATGATCAAGCTCACACTGCATTCTATATAGGCCTCGACGGCTCTTCACGTATAAAACACTTTTCTATAAAGGCCCGGTTAAAATTACTTTGTAAAAAACGGCATCCAAACCAAACGAAGTTTCGAGAAGAAAAAATACTTCGAAAATGTTTTTTACAGATGTGCCATTTTCAGTGTGACGTTTTTATACCCTTCACCACACTATGGTACAGGGTATTATGTCTTTGTGCATACGGTCCGTCCATCCGTCTGTCTGTCTTTCTGTCTGTCCATGTTAAATTGTAAACAAAGTACAGGTCGCATTTATAATCTGAATTGGATGAAATTTGGTATAGGTCACCTATTTCGCCCAAGGACGAACTCTATTGAAATTGGGGAAAAAATCGGTTCAGATTTAGATATAGCTCCCATATATATTTCGATTTGCACGAAATTTGGCACAGTGTACTGAATTAGGTCCAGAACGATGTGTGTTAAGTTTCCTGAAAATCGGTTCTGATTTAGATATCGCTACCATATATATTTTCGTCCGATTTAAGGTAAATGGTGGACCAAGGCCCTATATATCTTTCGATTTGCATGAAATTTGGCATAGCTTAATGAATTAGCTCTAAAATTATGTGTGTTAAGTTTCCTGAAAATCGGTCCAGATTTAGATATAGCTCCCATATATATATTTTCGTCCGATATAATGTAAATTGTGTATCAAAGTCCCCATATATCTTTCGATTTGCACGAAATTAGGTATAGTGTACTGAATTAGGTCTAGAATGATGTGTGTTAAGTTTCGTGAAAATCGGTTCAGGTTTAGATAAAGGTCCTATATAATTTTTCTTCCGATTTTATAGAAATTGTACACCAAAGACCCAAAGTTTTTCCGATTGCCACACAATTTTCTACAATGAACTGTAGTTAATATAAGTTAATCTCTGGCAAGTCTCATTGAAATCGGTTCAGATTTTGATATAGCATCTACATGTATATTTACGTCGTATAAATGCTTCACTCTATATATCTTAAGCCGATTGCACAAAATTTTGCACGACGTACTTAAGTTAATATAACATAGCGTGTGTAAAGTTTTTAAATCGGTTCAGATTTGGATAGAGCTCCTATATATATTTCTCCCGATTTTAAGTACATGATACACTAAGAACTCAAAATGTAGCCCATGTTAATTGTCCTTCAACATTTTGACGTCTGTTAGGATTCATCTGTTAAATATAGCCAAAGTGGTGAAGCGTATCAAACAGTCGGCCTCGTCCGACTTTATTACTTTCCTTACAGTTTTTTCTGTTAATTGGTGTGACACCCAAACATTGCGCTTCTTTTTGAACCCAGCTTTGTGTAAATGGTTTTAAACAGAGTTATGGTCGATTTTTATCTGATGAGCGATGTTACGACTGCTAACATTTTTTTAGTTTCACACATAAACAACTTACTAGTAGACAAAGTCGGAAGGAAAGTACACGGCAACAAAAAACATGACAGTTAGCAGCGACAGATTGAATCATCTCGATATATCCAAGGCAACTGACATTCTCCCGATTAGGCAACGAGAATTGATCATGTTGTGATAGACGGAAGGAATTCATCCTCTGTTTTAGGCTATCGTTCGATCCGAGGAGCGAATATTGATTGTCGACATTTTTAGAAAATTCTGAAAGCACAATACGTGGTGGAGGTTCTAACAACGTTTTTAGTTCTAGTTGTTTTTCAGGCAAAAATCTAGATCTTGAGAATCTATTATATTGAAATTTTTAAATCTATTTTGATTAATTTTTCTCCCATAAAAAATAGTTTTGTTATACTATATCATAGGTGACAATTTTTCCTCTACTTCTTAAATGAAAAATAGTTATTAAATCCCTTTTCAATAAAATAACATTTAAAAGTTCGTCGTCTGTTCCGTGTCGCCCCCTATCAATTGTTTTGTGATTGATTTAGTGTTGTTCATCATATTTTCAGACATCGTCAATCCGCTCACCGCCACCACTACACAACAACACCGACAATGTCTTCTTACCACAGCAATAACAATTAAAAGCCACAAATAAATATGTACATACATACAAATATACCCACATATGACGATATGTACGTACATATATTCATCAATTGTTATTGTTGTTGTTGCAAGAGTATACGAGCATGGCGATGATGTTGTTTGTTGCCAATGCTTGAAACCAATATATTTTTTTAATAAATTGAAAATTGTTTCAACACCATCAATAATAGTTGGACAACAACAACTGCAACAAGCGAAAGAGGTGGATAAAAATGCCGAGTTGTCGAAAAAAAGAAAATTTAAAAAATTCTGGATGTCGTCTGCCCAAAAGTATTGTTCATGTTGATCACTTGCTGTTGCATGTTTGTTGCACAATCAGCAACAGAAGCCGAGCCGATGCGGTAACAGCTGAATGCAATGCACCACAAAATGTTCCAATACGTCGCAAAAAAGGAAAAATGGAATCAGCATGCCTGTATATCCAAAGGACATAATGAAAGTGCAAACACCTACAAATCGATATACAGATGGAAATGCAGCCACATATACACATGCGTGTGACTGTGTATGTATCGCATCTGCTAAAGGACTATAAACAGAGAAGGCTGCATGAAAATTACCCCGAAACGTTGATTGAAAAATATGTCGAACAACAATGCAAACGATGAGGACGGCGACTATGACGACACAACATTTGTACGCACCTACCTAACTACCCACCCGACCTACAGTGGACCAAATTCGATTGTCTATTGAATTTTTATCGACGAATAGCCGCTAATGGCTGTTGGTGACATACTAGATTTCTATGCTGTGTTTTTTAGTCCATTAAACAATTTATGTAAATATTCATTGAAGCAAATAATTTTAGTGGTTGAACGGATTAAAGACTTATTTTACCGCCGTTCGAAAAAAATCGAGTGCATAAAACATATATTGTTGTAGTTAATGTATTTGCAACGACAATTACGTTGCTAATATTTTATATTGTAACTTAAAAAAAATAAAAACAACGACAACAAAAAAGTTTATTGATTTTCCTCATCCCAAGACACGGTGCTGCTGTGTCAGCATTGTTAACACAATGACATTTATCCATATGCAAATATACAGTATATGATTAAAATATTATTATAGTGGAGGATGTCAGAGATTTGTATACGAGGGCTGATATATATATTTCTGGCCTACGAGGATAGAAAAAGGCTAGTGTCGTTGGTACAAAGATTTTTCGAACCGGCTCGAACTTTTTATACTTTCACCGTGAGATGGATAACACGGACGTAGGGGATAACAGATACCAAGAAAAGCCCAGGCTAATCTTGGTCTCTCTTTCATATCAATGGTGGGCACTTACATCCCCGCGGTGTCACCTGTGTAAGCTACATTCAGCACCCGTTGAAATATGAGCTGATATGCTCAGCATAAGAACTGTAAAAATGGGTTGAGGGGTCGGGTTAGCCCACACCAGTCTTATTTGCGCCCATGCTCCGAACGAAGACAAAGATGAGAAGACCTTAGATCGGACGAAAATATATACGGGAGCTATATATAAATCTGACCCGGTTTTCTCGAAACTTAGCACACAACATTATGGACCTAATTCAGTACTCTGCGCCAAATTTCGTGCAAATCGAAAGATATATAGGGATTTTGGTGCGTGCACCATTTACATTAAATCGGACGAAACTATATATGGAAGCTATATCTAAATCTGAACCGATTTTCTCTAAACTTGGCACACATCATTCTGGAACTAATTCAGTACTCTATACCAAATTTCGTGAAAATCGAAAGATATATACGGACTTTGGCGCACCATTTACCTTCAATCAGACGAAACTATATATAGGAGCTATATCTAAATCTGAACCGATTTTCTCGAAAGTTGGCACACATCATTCTGGACCAAATTGTTTACGCTGTGCCAAATTTCGTGCAAATCGAAAGATATATAGGGACTTTGGTACACCATTTACCTTAAATCGGACGAAAATATATATGGGAGCTTTATCTAAATCTGGACCGATTTTCAGGAAACTTAACACACATCATTCTAGACCTAATTCATATCGCTATGCCAAATTTCGTGCAAATCAAAAGATATGTACAGCATTTACCTTGGGCCAATTAAGTGACCTGTGCCAAATTTCATTCAAATCGGGTCATAAATGCGACCTGTACTTTGTTAACAAAAGTACATGGACGGACGGACAGACTGACATGCATAAAACGACTCAGAAAGTGATTCTATGCATATTCCCAAAAGGAACCATGGGTCTATCTCGATTATTTTAGCCTGTTACAAACATATGCACGAAGACATAATACCCTGTACCACATAATACCCTGTACCACTGTTGTGAAGGGTATAAAAATGGTAATTAGCAGCACCATCAAATAACGAGAAATAATATTGATCATGTTGTGATAGATGGGAGACATTCGAGTATTCGGAGTATTTTAGACGTTCGATGAATCAGAGGAGGGAATATCAACTCGGACTATTACCTTGTAACACTCTTCTTAAAGTAGCAAAAAATACGAGATGTAACACAGCACGGAAACTCGACGTTTAAAAGCTGCAAACACAACAGGTAGCAGAAGCCTACTCCGCTCAACTTACCCACCTGCTTGACGAAAACACTCCTTGTCCCGATAATATAGAAGCACAATGTCAAAGAATTGCCCACTTCCTACAAACTGCAGTAAAAGCAACACATGAGTTCATCAGGAAACCCAGGAGAGAGGTGAAACGTATTTTCTCAAAAAAAAAAAAAAAGGATTAAGAAAAACGTAAGCGGGACCAAATTGAGATGTACAGGAGTCAGAATGAAGTCTGGAAAATTTACCAACGAATGCAGACAGCGTGATGAGGATCTGGAAGGAGCGTTTTGCAAAGCTTCTGGTATCAAAGAGTAACGGCGAAGTAGGTACCCCAGAACCGATAAGAGTTGACGGTATAGAGTTTATACCACCTGTCCAAGATGAGATCAGACTAGAAAACTATCGAAGACCGGTGGTCAGATGCTGATCCGGAGCATGCACAATTTGGCTAGAGGAATGCATGCCCAATGATTGGAACCTCAGCGTGTTGTTTACCGTTTTCATACCCTTCACCACACTCGGAGCCTTTCAGCAAACGATGATTGAGACACGGTGACAGTTTGTCGTGCGAACTTTTTAATATTTTGCTGGAAAATTTCATAGGTACTCTGGTACTCAGCACATGTTACGCCGATGACGTCGGCGTGTTGTTTACCGTTTTTATACCCTTCACCACACTCGGAGCCTTTCAGCGAAGGATGATTGAGACAAGGTGACAGTTTGTCGTGCGAACTTTTTAATATTCTGCTGGAAAAGTTCATAGGAGTTGTAAAGGTGAACAGCAATTTTACTCTGGTACTCAGCACATGTTACGCCGATGACATCGGCATAATAGGTCGAACATTGCGAGCGCTAATAATGAATTGACAAGTAAATGGCGAGAAGACCAAGTTGCTGGTATCAACACGCAAGACATCCAGTAGACTCGGATCAACTGTGGAACTTGAGAACTACAGCTCGGAGGTAGTCAAATATTTTATATATATATATATATATATATATATATTTTAGTACCCCCATAAATAAAATTAATGACATCAGTTTTGAAATTCGGAGAAGAATACTGTTGGTCAAAAGATGCTACTATGGTCTGAGTAAGCAATTCAAGAACAGAGCGACCTTTCCCCTGACCAAACTCACACTCTGCCCCAGCTCAAAAGGCATATAAAAGCGAGCCAACTGATGGTTCACGCAGAAGGGGAATGCCACGAATTCGATGGAAAGATCATGTGGAAGACAACATTTCGGAATATGTTATTTTAAATTGGAAAAACTGGGCACAAGAATGACCGCCTGAAAATATTTTTATCCTCGGATTATGGAACAATTGTTCTATGTGATATCTTGCATCCTGGATTTTTGACGTAAACGATTTAAAAATTGGTCCATAATTCGAGATAGTCCAAAATACAAATATAACGCCCTATTTCATGTATTTTTAAGGTCCTATGAGTATTTTCAACCTAAATAGCTGTAATTTTTAAGTTTTGAGTATTTGCAAATATGTGCATCACCGAAATATTGGTTATAGACACTATGTGCTTTTCCGCTTTATTGATAAAAAATAACTGTTCAGTTATTTCTAAGCGTCAATATGGCCACTTCATTTGAATTTTTATTTATTTTACAAAATTTAAGATTATAGCTTTTATATGACACCACATTCATTTGAATACCAGAAATACGAGAGAACTTATAGCAAAAAGAAATGAGGTATTATATTTTTATAAACCCATCGTCAGCGCCATCTATTGGTGGGCATAAACTCACATCATGTATATCAGTTTTTTAAGTACAACCTTCAAAGTTTATAATTTTTTAAATTTAGAGAAAATCATCGGTATTTTAGATTCTTCATAAGTTTTGAATACGTTATGATACAGTTTAACAGAGTTGCCATGTTAAAAGGAAATTACAGTATTATGAGATTCTTCATAACTTTTGAACGCATAACGATAAAGAGACAAATCAAATGCAAATTTTTAACTCATACTCTCTTCTTTGAGATTTTACTGGAGTTGCCACTGTAACAGAAAGATGAAAATCCATTTTTCAAAACCTGATATTCAATAACATGAAATTTTTTAAATTTATTTAATTCACAATAAAGTATACAAATACAATATCATATGACACCACTTTCATTTTAATATCTGCAATGCGAAAAAAATGATCGGGAAAATAAATGAGGTATGCATATTTTAAGATCGCGTCTTCAGCGCCATCTATTGATGGATATGATTCAAATCAAATTGTATGCTTTTTGAAATTTTATTTATTTGTTCTTCCTTATAATGTCACCACTTACTGTATGCGAATGGATATTTCACATGTCAATCTGGCTCATCATAAACATTATGCAAAAATAAAAACAGAAAAAAATAATGTTTATTTTTAGTTAATAATTTTACCAAAGAATTTCCAATAAAAGGATTTTTTTATTTTGTTTTGTGCAGAACAAAAAAACTGCATGACTGGGCTATATTTGTGGGTTTAAATAAACTACAAAAATGGTTGATAGGTCTGGCACCGCCGAACGTACTACCATGTTAGCAACTTGTTCAGCATGTTGTTTTTGTTAGAGTTGTCAATGTCATGCAATAATAAAATAATAGAGATCATTGTCGATATTTCCCCTGATGAAGAAATTATTACTTTATAAAATAATAAATAAATAAATAAAATGGCAAATCTCACAAGAAACCTTTAGGTCTGATTTTACGAATCCATATCTTTCTCGTGATCACAAATTGGCAACTCTATATTTGATATATATCACGTTAGCCACATGGCTATCGTTTATCGAACGCATTCACAACAGGGTATGAGTGAAAAAATCCATTAAATAATAATGAAAATGTTGCATTTTTTAAATTATGCAAATTGAATGTGTGTGTCGTTTCATTTTTTTTTATAAAACTTTCACAACTTGTCCCTTTAAACAAACATTGGCATACATAAATAAATTGAACAATGTATGGGTGTGTGTGAGTCTATTCGATATTGGCTGAGCAGTGCTGTAGTGTTTGGTTACCGATTATTACAGAGAGTTTCATCTGAGTGAGTTTGTTAACGTGAACAATACATTGACCCATGGGGACAGTTTTAAATTGATCAGCTTTTTCATGCGGAAACGTGTTTTTTTTTAAGCAAAAATTAAACTAATATTTGAGGACAATTTTAAATTTTATGGAATGCAAAAAATCGGAAATTTTTGAGTTCATCATTAACCAGATAATCGGATTATGTTTTATGATTATTTTGGGGAATTGACCTTTACACAAAGATCCAAAGAAAATTTCGACCTTAACAAGATCGCCGATATCGCATGCTCTTCCCCGCCATTCGGTCCAATCACTGGTTACTTCCCGTATGAAATGTTTTTCTTACTTAATTACTTAGCTGGCTTGGAGACAAAACATTTGTTCCATAAGCCGAGCTGTGCAGCTCTTCCAATTTGAAAGACCATCAGCATAACCTGCATAGCCGTATTAATTTTGCAAGAATGCTGAACGATTACATGGATTTCAACACCTTTTAGCGGATAGAGCTGTCGAATGTTTTTCGTGGGTCCTTTCCAGGGTGACGTACGGCAGGGCATTAACATGGCAAAGCCCAGGATTATGTTCGTCCCTCTTTCATCCCAATTGTGGGCATTGACCTCCCCTTGAATACCAAAAACCGCCATCAAGAAACCCATAGTACGACCAGGAGTGTCGTAATGCTTTTGAGGTAAAAAACTCAGCGCATAGGGCAACACTGCAAACAGTAGCAACCCGTAATGCGATGGAGTATTGTCGGGAGAAAAGGAGAGAGGAGAAACGTATTTTCAGAAAAAAAGAAGAAAGAACAAGAAAAACGTGAGTGTGAGCAAATCGAGATGTACAGGAGTCAAAATGAAGTCCGGAAATTTTACCAACGAGGAAACCTGGTGACATATACAGATAGCGTGTTGAGGATCTGGAAGGAACATTTTGCAAAGCTTCTGGCATCAAATAGTATCGATGAAGAAGATATCCCAGAAACAATAAGAAATCACGGTATATATTGTACAACCTAGACAAGATGAGGTCAGAGCAGCAATTAACATTTATATACCTTGGCACCGCATAAATAAAACCAGTGAGCGGAGCAGTATAGTCGGACGGGGCCGACCATACGATACCCTACACAACTACCACGGAACTCAAATTTTCTGCGGATGTTTATTTCGAGCCTGGGCAATATTTCGTGATATTTGCACCCTCTTGCCTGATTTAAATTAATTTAAAGGTCAACCACTCCTCTTGGATATAATATCAACTTCCCTCATCTATGCCCCTCAGGGGTAAATATATACGCTATAGAATGCAAATTTTGTCTTTTTTCACACAAAAGTCAGGGCCATTTGACCCGCTAAATATTGACCGATCTTTATCAAAACCGGCATGCTTATTCTTTGGCCCAATCTCCTTCTCCATGCAGAATTTCACGATGTTCGGGCCATTGTTGCGGCCTCTAGAGCGACCAGAAAAACCGAAAAAAATTTAGTATTTGGTCCATTCCATCCCCTAAATATTAATTGATCTTTCCCAAAAACAATAGGGGTCTTCATTGGCCAGAACTCATCCTACATGCAAATTTTCGTGAAGATTGGTCCATAACTGTGGCCTGTATCGTGTTTACAAATTATAATGGACAGACGTACGGACGGACACACATGTCTAGATCGACTCAGCTAGTCGAGATATGACAATCGGTATACTAAAAGGTGGGTCTAGGACCAATATTTCGCGGCGTTACAAATTTTGGGGCTGCACAAAGCTATAATACCCTGACAACATAGTTGTGTAGGGTATAAAAACCAATGATATAAGTTTTGAAATTCGGAGAAGGATAGTGCTGGCCAATATAGAGAGCATAGAGACGAATGCTTTGAGGAAAAAACCTTGACGTGGCGGAGTTTCGTGAAAGAAATAGAGAGCCAGCAGTTGCTCTAAAAAAACAATGTAAAAGAAAAGTTGGAGTCGTTGCAGGCAAAGGATGATGAGACTAAAGTTTGCGAACTTAAAAATGAGTTGAAAGACTGCGGATAAAGCCCAGGCAATAGACAAATCATGGAAAAGAGATGTAAGGAAGCTTTTGAAAGAACTGGTTCTTTCGGAAAAGACCCGCCGATCAGCAGAGGTCGAACGCAATAAGCTGGCCAGACTAATGGTCGCAAGTGCCTGTAAGGGCCGGGAAATGGTAAGTGAAATCAAATTTGAACTTATTCGTAATTCCCAGTAATTATCTCTAGTCGAGTTGGCGATTAAGAAGGACGATAGATACCCGTTTACCAATATTTATACCCTTCAACACACTGTGGTACAGGGTATTATGTCTTTGTGCATATGTTTGTAACAGGCAAAAGGAAACGAGATAGACACATGGTTCCTTTTGAGAATATGCATAGAATCACTTTCTAAGTCGATTTATGCATGTCCGTCTGTCCGTCTGTCTGTCCATGTTAAATTGTAAACAAAGTACAGGTCGCATTTATGATCCGAAATGGATGAAATTTGGCATAGGTCACTTATTCGGCCCAAGGACGAACCCTATTGAAATTGGGAAAAATCGGTTCAGATTTAGATATAGCTCCCATATATATATTTAACCGATTTAATGTAAACAGTCCCTATATATCTTTCGATTTGCACGAAATTTGGTACAGCCTAATCATTTAGGTCTAGAATGATGTCTGCTAAGTTTCGTGAAAATCGGTCCAGATTTAGATATAGCCCCCATATATAGTTTCGTCCGATTTCATGTAAATGGTGCCCAAAGTCCCTATATATCTTTTGAGTTGCACGAAATTTGGCATAAAGTACTGAATTAAGCCTAGAGTGATGTCTGCCAAGTTTGGAGAAAATCAGTCCAGATTTAGATATAGCTCCCATATATAGTTTCGTCCGATTTGATGTAAATGGTCCACCAAAGTCGCTAAATATCTTTCGATTTGCACGAATTTTGGCATAACGTACTGAATTGAGTCTAGAATGATGTCTGCCAAGTTTGGAGAAAATCAGTCCAGATTTAGATATAGCTCCCATATATAGTTTCGTCCAATTTCATGTAAATGGTGCACCAAAGTCCCTATATATCCTTCGATTTGCACGAAATTTGGCATAACGTACTTAATTGAGCCTAGAATGATGTCTGTTTCGTGAAAATCGGTCCAGATTTAGATATAGTTCCCTTTTTATAGATTGATTTTAAGTAATTGACGTACTAAGGAACCAATAGGAACAAAACGTTCTGAAATTAGTATAACCTAACCTGTGACAAGTGTGTTTGAAATCGCTCAATATTTGGATAGAGCTTCCATATATATTTTCGCCCGATTTCAAGTAAATTGGGCATCAAACTCCTCATGTTAGTCAGATTGACATAAAATTTTGCACAACTTACAAAATTGAGCATAGAATTACGTAGTTGCGTTTTCTAGAAGTGCAGACATAGCCCAACGGATGACCTATTTATATTTGTTTGAAGTCGATTGACATTCTTTATGGATAGATCTAGGTAGATTCACATTTAGATAAATATCACATTTTTTTCATCCAATTTTATGTTATAGTCCTGTTTAATATACCCATAGTGGTGAAGGGTATCATATAGTCGGCCCCGTCCGACTTTACTACTTTCCTTACTGGTTGTTTTTTTATAATTTTGAATACGACGGTAATATTTGTATTATAGTAAAGTTGATTATAGTGGTCATAGTAAAATAGATTATTTATTTATTTGTTCAAAAGTTATACGCTTGGAAGGCTGTGCTTAAAAAACTGATTTGATCAATAGATGGCGCTGACGACGGGTTTATATATTTTGCATACCTCATTTCTTTTCGCCATAACTTTTTTCGTATTGCTGGTATTCAAATGAAAGTGGTGTCATATGAAAGATATAATCGTATACTTTATTATGAAATACTATTTTAATATTTGTTGAATATTAATATGAAATTGGAGTCTCAAGATTAGGTTAATAATTTTTTATGGAATATTATATTGTGGAATGAAGGAGTGGGCGAAAACAAACCTTTTGTTTGGCTTAGTAAAACGGGCTGTAAATTTCGTTTTTATATTTCGTTCTAATTTTATTTCGATTATATACTAAAATATTTGGTTTAAAATACAACAGTTTATAATAACATATTATAAATATCATATAGCGTATATCACTATAAATATTAAGGTCACTATTAAAATTCGTTGGAGGTGGAAATTTGATTTGATTTTGCAAAGTTCGCTCCATAACAACAATTATAATTATCTAACATCAACAACAACAACTTTACGATTTCCTTTTGATAACAATCACAAATGAATCACCACTACCACAGCCATTTCCATTGGGTCCTTCTTCAATCACCGTTTCGTGCATAAAAAAATGTTGTTTGCGATAGATGTGAGACCATGGTGTGGTTAAACAATGAGCTGGACCAAACCATTTGATGCCCGTTTTGGGATTTTCTATAATCGCATCAAAATTGCTGACCTCATCATCGTCACCAGCATTGGAGAATTGGTTTGAGTAGGATTCCTGTCCTCGGGAGACATGGTCATTGCCTTGCAGTTGTAACGGATTCATGTGCCAAATGAAAATCGCTACTTTACTGGTTGTAGTCGTGGTGGTGGCGGCGGTTGTGGTGACATTCAAGCTGTTGCTGTTTTCCAAGGAACTTTTGTGGTTAGCATGGCTGCTTGTAGCCAAAACATTCGCTGCATTGTCGGACATCGGTACAAAGGCCACAAAGAATTTTTCCATTTGAGCTGTGGTGGTGGTGGTGTGGCTGGTGGATTCGTTGCTTCGCAGATTTAGGCAGATTATGCTCTGCTGCCGGGCATCAGGGCGAACGTTGATACGTTGTCCAAACTCAGCATAATACTGATTAACAGCCAACTGATGATCCTGAGTCAAATGGGTTAGCAGTTGCCATTCATTGTGAAGAATTTTGGTTGTGATGCTGGTGTTGGATGTGTTGTCTGCTGCTGCTACTGTTGTTTGTTCTGTTAACAAATTGCCATTAGTCATTTGTAGTTGTTGCTGACGAGTTGATGCTACAACTTCTGATGCATCTGCTTGGGGCATCACGTTCTGTTGCAAGCAACATAATTTCCCAGTTGGGCACTGATAATATTGCCTTGGCTTATGCTGATGATGAAGCAGGGCTTCTTCATAAACTCGCAATATATATTTATTTAGTGTAGTCGTTGTTGTTGTCGTTGTTGGAACATTATTTACAATTGCAACTTTATCTGGCTTATAACACTCTCGACAATGACATTTTTCTGCCACTGTTGCTGCTGCTGTTGGGATAGCATCTTGAACAGCCAATTCATTGCTACTGCTACCAAAGGTTGTTATATTATTCTCAACAATGAACCGGACCGGCACCTGAACTGTCATTGATGTTACTCCTGCTGTTCTTGTTGCTGCTGTTGCTACACCATCCCTGTAATCTTGTGATGACTTCCTGTTGATGTTGTTAGCATCATCAGTGTTCACTGACACATTAACAACGGCATTTGTAGCTCCTTGTTGCTGCTGCTGCAGTGCCATTGAATGATGTGGCCGTTTGTTTTCCTGTTGACCCTCCTCCTCCTGCTCGTTGGCATTGTTTTCCGTTTCCTCTTTTTTCGTTTTGGTACGTCTTCGTCGACCCATACGCAAAGAGCTCAAAATGGAATCATGTTCCGTTTTCTTGATATCAAGATCTTTTTTGGCTTTCACTTCGTCTTGGCACTGTTGCTGCTTGGACTCAATGGCCAACTTTGGTTGATTATGAAATTCCGTGGTACACTTCCTTCTATCTTTCGGTGAGTTTTTATTGCTGTTGCGCACTACACGCCACAGTACAATGCCAAAATGTACAAATTTTCATGAAAAGAAACAAGAAGAATAGAATTGAAAGAGGAAAGAATTAGATAAGATTCGTTTTTGCTGATATTGTTGTTTTTGTATTTGTTGTTGGGATATGTTGGTATTGTTATTGTGCACGCAGAACAGGAAAATTGCGAAAGAAATAATTTCCCCTCAGAACAGATTTTAGAAAATATTTAATTTAGAATATTTTATTAAAATAGTTTTAATGATTTAAATTTTGGAGATATAAAAATTAAAGTATTAAAAGAATGATATAATCTACTAGGAAGGTTAGGTACAATATTTTAAGGTACATCTGCGATGTAAAGATCATATAAAGAAATAAAATAAAAAACATGTTAAATCGATGTTAAGTTCGTTCGACCTTTTATACCCTCCAACATGATGATGACGTTCAAAGTATCTCATCCTCAAAGGAGAAAACTAATTTTTGGGCAATGTTGTGTGGGGGTTACCCTGAAACTTGAATAAATATTATTCATTTATGGTACCGACATGTTCTATATAATTGGAACCTAAAATTCTGTTGAAAATGTGTCCAAGACCCCCAAAATACTCAATATTTGGGGGAAACCGTTGTATGGGAGCTACACCAAAATGTGAACCGATATATCCCATATTCAATACCAAACATCCTAGGACTCCGTGCACAATGTATGTACAGAGCTCTACCTAAATATTGCGTTCTCTATCGTGATTTCAATAGACGGACAGCCAGACAAATTGGTACACATAAATCGGCCTAGAATTTCATTCCGATTAAGAATATATTAGATATGGGGTCTCCGGCGAATATTTCGAAGTGACCCAAAGGGAATAACAAAGACTAAAAGACTGCGCATAAACCCTACTGGAATCGTCCCAGTTTTAGCCCAAATGGTGCGTAGGCTCATTTTCCAAATTAGGCTCATTGACAAATTAACCTAATATCCTAATTTTT
This sequence comes from Musca vetustissima, assembly GCF_032173495.1. NCBI lineage: Eukaryota > Metazoa > Arthropoda > Insecta > Diptera > Muscidae > Musca > Musca vetustissima. The sequence continues at coordinate 158,081 of NW_026880443.1, forward strand.
CAATGATAGTTACTGTACTTTTCCACACCTCTAAATACTCAAAAAGACCGAAAATGGGGCCACCCTGAGAATTAGAGGTTCAATATATTTTTGTTTTCACTAAGAAGATTTCCTATCGAATAAAAATCCAAAAAACCAAATTACAAAACTACAAATTATTAAAAAAATTAAAGATATATCAAAACTCTATCTTAAATATTGGTGCTATTAACAGATAGACGGACATATTTAAATCGACATATAATTTTATTCTGATTACGTAGGTCTCTGTTCAATATTTCGAAGTGTTGCTCGTCAAAGAGGTCCGTATACAGAATAGATGTAGATCTTCACATGGGTCCGAATATAGAATGGAAGGAGGTCGTTACAGAGGTCTGTATATAGAATATAAGGAGCTCGTTACAGAGGTCCGCATATAGAACAGAAGGAGCTAGTTACAGAGGTCCGTATAGAATGGAAAGGGTTCGTTAGAGAAGTCCTTGCAGAATAGGAAAAGCACGTTAGTGAGTTAGGGTTGCAAGAAAAGAGGATAGGACAGGACTTATAATAGTATTAACCTACTATGAGTTAGGTATCTGAAGGAATGAACTGATCTTTCTCATCTTCGGTCATCGTCTAGGTTAGGTAAAAATATTCCGTTTACAATACCACCAGATATACATTTTGAATATTATCTTTCTAGACGAATGTGTGATGTGCTAAGAGGAGTCTTAATAGAGGCGCTGAAGACAATCTTTAAAGATCTGAAGGGAGTCTTTATAGACAATCTGAAGAGATCCTCTATATACCCCCTGATGTGAGTCTGTATAGGCTTTCTGGAGGAAGTATTTATAGACAAGCTGAGGGAAGTCTTTATAGACGATATTAAAAGACAATTTATAGACGAACTGAATGGGAGCATAGGAGGAGTCTATATACGAGTTGTAGCGAGTCATCTGTAGACGAGCTGAAAAGAGTTTTTATAGACGAGCTAAAGGGAGTCTTCATAGGCGAACTGGAAGTAGTTTTTATGGTAGAAGGGAGCCTTCAATGACGAGCAGAAGGGAATCATTATAAACGAGCTGAAGGGAGTCTTTATAGACGAGGTGAAGTGAGTTTTTATAGACGAGGTGAAGTGAGTTTTTATAGACGAGGTGAAGTGAGTTTTTATAGGCGAGTTGAAGGGATTCTTTATAGGTGAGGTCTGAAGGGAGTCTTTCATAGACGAGGTCTGAAGGGAGTCTTTCATAGACGAGGTCTGACGGGAGTCTTTCATATACGTGGTCTGAAGGGAGTCTTTCATATACGAGGTCTGAAGGGAGTCTTTCATAGACAAGGTCTGAATGGAATCTGTCATAGACGAGCTGAAGGGAGTCTTTCATAGACGAGCTGAAAGGATGGTAGTCCTGAATGGAGCTAAAGGGATTCTTTATAGGCGAGCTGAAGGGAGTCTTTCATAGACGTGGTCTGACGGGAGTCTTTCATAGACGTGGTCTGAAGGGAGTCTTTCATATACGAGGTCTGAAGGGAGTCTTTCATAGACGAGCAGAAGGGAGTCTTTATATATTTGATGAAGTCTTTATATATGGGATATATTTCACAGACGAGGAAGGAAGGATATCGATCTAAAGGAAGTTTTTATGAAGGGAGTCTTTAGAGACAAGCCTAAGACAGTCTTATAGACGAGCTGAAGACAGTCTTTATAGACGAGTTGAAGGGAGTCTATATAGACGAGTTGACGGGAGTCTTATCCATCAACTTAAGGGAGTAGTTATATACCAACTGCATGGAGTCTTTAAAGACCAACTGAAGGGAGCAGAAGGGAGTCTTTGTAGACGAGCTGAAGGAAATATTTGGAGACGAGCTGAATGGAGTCTTTATGAGCTGGAGATTACATTATTTTTTGTAGGGTCATCGTCAAATAATGATCAACTATGATAAACTAATATTCAGTGTTTTGAGCTCTGAGCTCCGAATGAAAATCCATACGTTGCCTGCATGCATCCAATAGGCACCCTCGGTACGAAACACCAGAACATAAATTGCGTTACTGAAAGGTAGCACGCAAACTTTCAATTGATTATTGATTATTTTAAATTACCAAATTCAAGCTCCTCCATATAACCAACATCATGGTTATCACTATTGGCTCTAGTACACTCAAGGTTTAGACGGACATTTGGAATTCTCACTTTGAGAATGGACATTCTGGTACATTCGGATATTTTTCCGAAGGGTCATAAAAGTCATAATAGAGATATGCTACGAATTAGGCACTCAATTTCACAATGCAACATGATTTTGAGAGGTGGGGAATTCATTATGGGTATGAAACTCCCTTTAGAGTATTTTAAGAAACCAGAACAAAATCACCATAGGTTAACTTTGAGTTTTTACCTCTAACTCCTAAAATTCTTGAAGAAAAAGATTTATATCTTTTGGCAGCTATTGCAGTTTATTTTTGAGATGGCATGTCTTCGGTCAAAGCGAATGAGGGACATTTTTTCAAAACATATACTTCGACTATCTCAATTTCTTGTGCGTCCATGACCTGGATTTTGTGTCACAGTGTTATGTATCGATAGTCTCTAAAAGTTGGAGCTTTAATTTTTGAATAGAAAATCTGAATAGTTTACGAGTTTTAAGGTGCATCCTGCTGACAGCATATTCTTAGATATAATTCTATCATAAACGGAGTTTGAAAGCCTTACATCTGAAAAAAAAACTGGCACAGTAGAAGGTTTTCATCTGCCATCTGGGAATCATGTCATCCTCATATGATCAAAACTAATATTTATCTAATTTCCTAAAAGTATATGTATTTTTCAATGGTTTGCCTTTATACGCACACGTTATAAATCATCTGTATTCAAATATTGATTTAGATTATAGCGAACTTTGCTATAAATAAGCCTTGCATAATAAATTTATTCATTGTAGCCCTGAGGATATTCTGATGATTTTTTTGGGGTCATTTACATAATCATAAAGTCACACATTATTATATTTACCTAGATTTTTTCACGCATTTGTATAACCTCATAACTTTAATGTAATTAGCAAAGCAACCACACACACATCCATGCACAAAATGGTCCTGCAATTGGTCGACGGTTTAAATGCAAACATTGAAGTAAATGAGGGAAATGTGACAATACACTGGAAGAAAAACTGCAAATACTTTTTAAGCATGTTCATATAGGATAAACAAGTATCCCAAGATATAAAATAAATGACCTCATATAAGAGTCCTGAAATGTTTTAGGTGTTTTGTATTCTATCCTAATGGTGGAGGGTATAACAATATGGGCCTGCAGAATTTAACCTATTTGTATACTTTTAAAATTCAACAATGTGAAAGGTCACTCATATCCTCTTGAATTCTTAGTTTTAATTCGAGTCTAATAAGTTTTTATTTTTATTTACTCATACAAAATATATTTATAACATTATTATATTCATTTATTCTTCTCTGTGTACTCACCTCCATCACAGGGAAAACTATCCGCCAGCAAAGTAAATAACTTATCCGACAGCAAACATCTACCCCGTGGTCCCAATGGCACACGACAAACTGGACATTTTTCTGAGCGACTGCGGCAATTATTGCAGAGAACATGACCATTGCAGCACTGCCAGCCAGGTGGTTTTACAACCTAAAAACGAAACAAATAAAATAAAATGATGACGTACAAATTAAATGAAAAAAATTTAAATTTTAGGGGAATTGTCCCCTAACTGTTTTAAATAGAAGTGTGGTAGCATTAATTCTATTGCAGTTGACTTCTAAATAAACACTTAAATAAAAGCGAAGTAATATGATAAACAATGTGAATGGGACACGGGTTGGTTTGCATTTGTCCCCCAATATTAGAAATGCTTCGACGGTGGAATTTGTTATTGACACTTGTTTAAATAAATTTATGAAAATTTTGTTATTAAATTTTAAATAAACTTATTTTGCAGAATTTGATTCTAATTGAAAATAACAACATCTGTTACTATTTTCAAAGAAAACCTTTGATCTTGTTATCGTCAGTAGTGTATTTTTGCTTAGAATGAGTAATAGACTATAATGTATAATACTAAAGTTAAACCAGTAAGGAAAGTAGTAAAGTCGGACTGTGCTGTAATTTCGATGAAAATTCTCGTGTTTTGGTCGGATCCTGGCCACGTGACAAATGTAATTGTTCTAATAGTTCAAAGGTTTTCATTCCGTTTCGTGTTGTGCTTGCTCTAATAATTTGATATTTTCTATGACTTTTTTAAATTCCAATTTAACCTCGGCACAGTCCGACACCCTTCACCACCTTGGGTATTTTCTACATATGTCTTCTAACACTTCGCCTTTTCGAAAGAACATTGACATGAAATTTAAATTTCATTTAATTCGGGCAGGTTTAGAGTCGTTTGCGTACAATGGGACAAATTTATGTAAATCGATTTTATTTACATAAATATAATCTCAATCAGATACCCGGTTGTAATACATATGGAAGCTGTGTCTGCATCTGCACCAATTAAAAAAGGAGCTATATCTAAATTGGGTCTTTAGTGCACACTTTACATATAATCGAAGGAAAATATAAATGGAAGCTGTATCTAAATCTGAACCGATTTTTACACATCGCAGTTCAGGTAAAATCTGACGAAAATGTATATGGGAACTATATCTAATTCTGAACTGATGTTTACGAAGCTTAGCAGACATCATTCTAGGCTCAATTTAGTACGCTATGCCAAATTCCGCGCAAACCGAAATATACATAGGGACCATTTACATAAAATCGGACGAAACTATGTATGGGAGCTATATCTAAATCTCAACCGATTTCCCCAATTTCAATAGGGTTTGTCCTTGGGCCAAACAAATGATATGTACCGAATTTCATCCAACTTAAACTTATGCCAACCGAAAACTAAACGGGACTTTCTATGTAGGCGATTTTAAAACATCCACCTATATTGAATAATTTCGGGAATGAATTAATCCGGAATCCGATATAGAACCGGTTAAAATATTCAAAATACTGACAATGTAGGCTGTGTATATGATCATTTTCTGTGTATATGTCTAGAATTCATCTCCTCTATACCAAATTACTGTCATATCGGTGGGAAAAAAACCCTCCTTTATACCAAATTACTGTCATATCGGTGGGAAAAAAACCCTCCTTTATACCAAATTACTGTCATATCGGTGGGAAAAAACCCTCAAAATGACGTAAATGATATTTATATGTTTAGGTAGGAAGATTTGACGTACTATGAGAACCAGGAACATCAAATAAAAGCCAATTGGTTCTTGCAAAAAATTGTTCAAATCCGCTAAAACACCGAATAATAGGGGTACCATATTATTAGGTTGAAAAGCGTTGCTAATAGCCTCAATATACCGAATATTCGAAATGACCGCCTAAAATTGATATTCACCACATTGTGGGTATATCCTTGCGTGTATGTTTGTAATAGACAAATGGAAATGAAATAGACTCATGGTTCTCTTTCTAAGTAGATTTATACATGTCCGTCAGTCTATTTTTGTTAAATTAAAAACAAAGTACAGGTCGCTTCTCTGATCCGAATGAAATGAAATTTGGCACAGCCCACTTATTTGGCTCAAGGATGAACCTTATTGAGATTGGAGAAAATCGGTTCAGATTTAGATATATCTTTATACCCTACACAACTATGTTGTCAGGGTATTATAGCTTTGTGCAGCCCCAAAAGTTTGTAACGCCGCGAAATATTGGTCCTAGACCCACCTTTAAGTATACCGATCGTCATATCTCGACTAGCTGAGTCGATCTAGACATGTGTGACCGTCCGTCCGTCTGTCCATTATAATTTGTAAACACGATACAGGCCACAGTTATGGACCAATCTTCACGAAATTTTACATGTAGGATGGGTTCTGGTTTTTGGAAAAGATCGGTTAATATTTAGGGGATGAAATGGACCAAAAACTTTATTTTTTTCGATTTTTCTGGTCGCTCCAGGGGCCGCAATTATGACCCAAACACCGCGAACGGGCCAAAGAATAAGTATGTCTGCTTTGATAAACATCGGTCAATATTTAGCGGGTCAACTGGACCCCGACTTTTGTGTAAAAAATTACAAAATGTGTATTCTATGGGGTATATATTTGCACCTGATGGGCATATACCCGAGAAGTTGATAGTATGTTCAAGAGGAGTGGTTGACCTTTAAATCGATACCAATTATATTGTCGTATGTACTCGGAAGCGGGACTTACACATAAATATTTACAGGTACTTGCGTATTCATATATTATTTAGTAACCCATTACCACACTAGAGGGCGGAAATATAGCGCTGATCGCATTGAAATATTCCATGAGGTTCAAGTTATGGTCACCGACAACTCCTATAATTCTCGGTGATGATCAGATAATTTTGGGATGAAATGGACCGAAAACTTATTTTTTGGTTTTTTTCGAGTCGATTTATAGATTTATCACAACACAACCCACGGTGAAGGGGCTGTACTTAATATTTGTAAAATTTGTTGACCTCTAGTCGGTCAAGAGGGTGCAAATATCGCGAAATATTGCCCAAGCTCAGAATATAGAACCACAGAAAGTTATAGTTTCGTGGAAGTTGTGTAGGGTATCGTATGGTCGGCCCCGTCCGACTGCTCCGCTCACTGGTTCATATATATTTTTGTCTAATTTTATGTAAATGGTGCTCCAAATTGAGTCTAGGATAGAGGGTGCTTAGTTTCATTGAAATCGGTTCAGATTTAGATATAGTTCCATTTATATCTTTGTCCGATTTTAAGTAAATTGTCGACCAAAGACCTAAAATTTGGCCGATTGGCACCAAATTGCACAAGTACTGATGCTGGTATAACATATAGAGTGGAAAGTATCATTGAAATCGGTTCAGGTTTGGATATAGCTCCATTATATATACTTGTCCGATTCAAGGTAAATGGTGCACTAAAGACCCAAAGTTAGGTCAATTAGTATACACATTTGCACAACCTACTGAAGTTAGAATAACTTAACCGTTGGTAAGTTTCGTTGAAATCGGTTCAGATTTATCTTAAAAGTGTCGAATATTGGTAGTTACCATTATATGGGGCTACCCTGAAAATTGAACCGATTCCATTTTCATTACCAAACATCCTAAAAGTGCGAGAAATGTCTGTGCAAAATTTCAGAGCTTTATCTTAAATATTGCGACCTCTATCGCAATTTCAAAAGGCAAACGAGCAGAACGACTGACAACTACTAATACTAAAACTAATACAAATACTAATTCGGTTGAAAAACTTGCCCAAACTCCCCAAAATACCGATTTAAGGGGTGTACTATTATATAGGGGATATCTTCAAAAGTGGACCGATACCCATAACTTTTGGATGGAAAATTGGCTATCCAATGAGAATTCAAAAGACATTAAAGAAATTTCCCAAGCTCCCTAAAATACTGAATAATGGAGAGTAAAGCTATATTGAATATACAATAAAAAGTAAACATATATCGACTATTTTTGTTAGGAAGATTTTCTACCACATTGCAGCCAGTTCACCATATGCTGGAGGGTATAATAAATATTCCGAACTCAGCAATAATAGTTCTAAATTAAGCTCATTATGACATGTTTCATGCAATTGCTTCAAAATATTTGCACTTATGTTTTTTTTTTTTAAGACAAAAGGATTGCTAACCTGTTTTTGTTATTATATAATAAAACCACATTCAAAATATGTTTTATTAATATATTTTTTTTTAATTTCCAACGAATTTATGTTTTCCAACTTTTTGTTAGACCATCGTCGATGCCGAATGTTTCGATCAGGTTAAGGATCAATTCATGAGGGAAATTCTTGATGCCATTGTAAAATACATTGATAGAGTGGATAAAGGTCGTTTATTCTATAAACGTGGACTTCGTTTAAATGTGACGAAATTTATTGAATCACTCTTGCCAAGAGAAAATGTGAGTAAAATGTGATTTTTTATATTATACTGGCGGAAACATAAATATTGCCGACAATTGAAATAGCTTTGTCTAAATATAGGCTTTAGAAACAATTCTAAATGTAGTTAAATATTTGTATATAATTTATTTTTTAGGTCACTGCAAGCGAGGAGTGCATTCAAAATGTAAAGGATGTATTCAGAGTAATTCTGAAGAAACGTTATGGCAAATTTATTAAAACAATTGATCCTTTCTTTTAAAATAAAACATTTGTAATAGTACCAAATGAAATAAAATGTAGAAAAAATAGCACTTATTGTGGATGAAACTATTCTCTTTAATAAGTAAAGTCATTTAAAACCAGTAAGGAAAGTAGGAAGTCGGACGGTGCCGACTATATGATACGCTTCACCAGATTTTTGAAGGACCATTAACATGAAATTCGCAGAACTAAAATATGTCATATTTATCTAAATGTGAACCAATCCATAACACAACAATCCATAAACATGTAATTCTGTAATCTATACTAAATGCTTCATTTGGACAAATATAGAGACGGTTGTCACAATGGGACACTATTATGTAAATCGATTTAAAATAAATATAAATCGGACACTCGTTGATTATTTGAAGCCCAATTAACTTGATGTCGGTCGAAAAAATATATGGGCTATGCCTGCATTTGTACAAAACTTTGTACCTTTTTTCGGTCCAATGTAAGCTATATCCAAACCTGAGCCGATTTCAAAGAAACTGGGAGCTATATGTAAACCTGAACCGATTTAAACGAAACTAATAACTTCCATACGTTGTGCAAAAGTTTGTGGCAATGAGCCTAACGTTGGGTCTTTCTTGCATTATTTACTTCAAATCGGACGAAACCATATATGTGAGCTATATCTAAATCTCAACCGATTTCAACAAAACTTGACACACGTTATGTTGAAGTAACTACAGTGCGTTGTGCAAAATGTTGTGCCAATCGGCTTAGCTTTAGGTCTATGGTGCCCCATTTACTTAAAATCGGATGAAACTATATACCTGGGCCGACTTTCAATGTGGTGAATGGTATAAAAATATTCTTTAAAAATATACGACTCCAGCTCTGATAGTTCTGTGAATAAATATTCTTTAAATATCCACGAAAATATATTAGATAATTTTCTAAAAACCACGCCTCTGACCCTAATTGTCCTGTGAATTTTTTTAAAACCATGCCTACAGCTCTGAATGTCTTGTGAAAAAATATTCTTTTAAAGTCGAAAAAATTAACATTCTCTTCTGAAGACAATCTTTACAAATCCGTGCCTCTGAAAATATCTGCACCTATAGCTTGGATAATCCTTGAAATAGTATTCTTTAAAAAACAAGCGCTTTGAAATAATATTCATCCACTTTTTTAACTTTGATAGTCCTGTGAAAAAATATTTTTTAACAATCCAAACCTATGGCTTCGACAATCCTTGAAAAAATATACTTAAAACATCCAGCTTTATATTTTCGAAAATCTCTAAAAATCCACGTCCATATCTGCCATAAAGTTTGAAAAAATGTTCTTTTAAAATCCACGCCCATATCTGCCATAAAGTTTGAAAAAATGTTCCACGCCTATAGATTCGATAATCCTTCTGAAAATAGTCTTTAAAAATCCACGTCTATAGCTTCGATAATCCTTCTGAAAATAGTCTTCAAAAATCCACGCCTATAGATTCGATAATCCTTCTGAAAATAGTCTTTAAAAATCCACGACTATAGCTTCAATAAATTTTGGAGAAATTTTCCTTTAAAAATGCACGCCTATAGCCTCGATTATCCTTCTGAAAATATTTTAAAAAAATCTACGCCTATAGCTTGTCCTGTGAAAAATTAGTCTTTAAAAATGCATGACTATGGCTTAGAGAATCGCTGAAAATATTTCTTAAAAATCCACGATTATAGCTTCAATAATAATGGTTGAAAAATCCACACGTTTTGCTTCGAAAAAAAATTCAAGACACTCTTTAATTTTCATTAGAGTTCTAAGAAAATCCATTACGGACATTGTTCTGCAGACATTTTCAAATATTTACGCTTGTGTTTCATTGATTGCAATTATTGTTATATTTAATTGAACTGTTTCCAAATGACAAAAGAAAATTTGAGGAGGTTCCCTGGCTAGAAGTTAATATAAATTACCAATTAGAGATATTAAGCGTTTAGTTGGAATATTTTTACTTAGAAGGTGAACGCTAACATGAAATACCAAATTGTTTTCATTTGTGTCATAATTTTATCAACAACCTTGGCCATAACACCGGAGATGCACAGGGTCGCTGAGTTATTAATCGGAGATGAAGCTGTAAGTTGGAAAATGGCTTATTAAAAAATAATAAAATAAAAATTTTGCGTTTTCTTTAGAATCTCATTGATCCCGATTGTTTCGAACAAGTCAAAGATGAATTAATGCGGGAAATCGATGATGCCGTTGAAAAATATGCCGATAGAATTGAAGGTGGTCGGATTATTTATAAGCAGGGTCTCCATATGAATGTTAATCAATTTCTTGATGAGACTCTATTACCCAGTGTTCTTGTGAGTATTCATTACGATCATTTTACTTTTTTGGAGAGCTTATTTGTGGTTGTGTTACAGGTCAATGCCGACGAGGACTGTGTACACCATGTTAAGGACATGTTCAAAGTGATTTTGAAAAATCGTTATGGTGATTCAATTAAAACAATAGATCCTGATTTTTAGATGCATGTTTTATAAAAATATACACATACATAACAAAATAATATCGAATTTTGGAAGAATATTTTTTTAAGATTTATAGGCGTGGATTTTTAAAGATTTTTTTCAAGGCGTGGATTTTTAAAGATTTTTTTTTTCAAGGCGTGGATTTATAAAGATTTTTTCAAGGCGTGGATTTTTAAAGATTTTTTCAAGGCGTGGATTTTTAAAGATTTTTTCAAGGCGTGGATTTTTAAAGATTTTTTTCAAGGCGTGGATTTTTAAAGATTTTTTTTCAAGGCGTGGAGTTTTAAAGATTTTTTTCAAGGCGTGGATTTTTAAAGATTTTTTTCAAGGCGTGGATTTTTAAAGATTTTTTTTCAAGGCGTGGATTTTTAAAGATTTTTTTCAAGGCGTGGATTTTTAAAGATTTTTTTTCAAGGCGTGGATTTTTAAAGATTTTTTTTCAAGGCGTATATTTTTAAAGATTTTTTTTCAAGGCGTATATTTTTAAAGATTTGTTTTCAAGGCGTATATTTTTAAAGATTTGTTTTCAAGGCGTATATTTTTAAAGATTTTTTTTCAAGGCGTGGATTTTTAAAGATTTGTTTTCAAGGCGTATATTTTTAAAGATTTGTTTTCAAGGCGTATATTTTTAAAGATTTTTTTTCAAGGCGTGGATTTTTAAAGATTTTTTCAAGGCGTGGATTTTTAAAGATTTTTTCAAGGCGTGGATTTTTAAAGATTTTTTCAAGGCGTGGATTTTTAAAGATTTGTTTTCAAGACGTGGATTTAATTTTTTTTCAAACGTGGATGTTTAAAGATTTTTTTTCAAGGCGTGGATTTTTAAAGATTTTTTTCAAGGCGTGGATTTTTAAAGATTTTTTTTCAAGGCGTGGATTTTTAAAGATTTTTTTTCAAGGCGTGGATTTTTAAAGATTTGTTTTCAAGACGTGGATTTAATTTTTTTTTTTAAACGTGGATGTTTAAAGATTTTTTTCAAGGCGTGGATTTTTAAAGATTTTTTTCAAGGCGTGGATTTTTAAAGATTTTTTTTTTCAAGGATCCACAGATCAATAAGCGTGGATTTTTAAAGATTTTTTTTTTTTGCAAGGATTTTTTTCAAAAGCGTGGATTTTTAAAGATTTTTTTTCAAGGCGTAGAATTTAAAGGATTTTTTTTAAGGCGTGGATTTTTAAAGGGTTTTTTCAAGGCGTGGATTTTTAAAATAGTTTTTTTCAGGTCGCAGATTTTTAAAGGAGTTTTTTCAAGGCGTGGATTTTTAAAGGATTTTTTTTTGGATTTTTGGAGGCCCAAGCGTGCATTTTTAAAGAATATTTTTTGGAGCCCAGGCGTGGATTTTTAAAGATTTTTTTCAAGGCGTGGATTTTTATATACTATTTTCAGAGGAATACTTTTAAGGATTATCGAAGCTGCAGGCGTGGATTTTTATATACTATTTTCAGAGGAATACTTTTAAGGATTATCGAAGCTGCAGGCGTGGATTTTCATAAAATATTGTTTCAAAGATTATCTAAGTAAGAGGCTTGGATTTTTAAAGAATATTTATACCCTTCACCTCACTGTGGTACAGGGTATGTCTTTGTACATATGTTTGTAATATTCAAAAGGTTCCTTTTGAGAATGTGCATAGAATCACTTTCTGAGTCGATTTATGCATGTCCGTCTGCCTGTCCATGTATTCGGCACAGCTTATCTACTTGGCCCAAGGACAAACCCTATTGAAACTGGGGAAATCGGTTCAAATTTAAATATGGGTCCCATATATATTTTCGTCCGATTTTATATAAATGGTGCACCAAAATTCCAATACTGGAATCGGTTCAGAATAAGATATAACTCCCATATATAGTTTGTCCGATTTTATGTAAATGGTGCACCAAACTCCCAATATTGGTCCGATTAAGACAATATTTTGCACAGAGTACTGAAGTAGGCCACGATTGATGTATGCGGAGTTTTGTTGGTATCGGTTCAGATTAAGATATAGCTCCCATATAGTTTCGTCCGATTTTATGTAAATGGTGCATCAAACACCCAATGCTGGTCCGATTGAGACAAAATTTTGCACAGCGCACTTAATTAGGTTCAGATTGATGTATACGAAGTTTTGTTGGAATCGGTTCAGTTTAGATATAGCTCCCATATATATTTGCGTCCGATTTTATGTTAATGGAGCACCAAAGTCCCAATATATCTTTAGATTTGCATGGAATTTGGCACATGGTACTGAATTGAGTCTTGAATGATTTGTGCTAAGTTTCATAAAAATGGGTTCAGATTTAGATATAGCTCACACATATATTTTCCTCTGATTTAATATCATATGTAGAATATACCCAATGTGGTGAATAGTATCATATAGTCGGCCCAATCCGACTTTACTACTTTCCTTAATGTGTTTCACTGGGCTATCAAAGCCAGAGGCGTTGGTTTTTAGAGCATATTGTTTAAGGATTATCGACAAGAATTATCTAAGCTAGAGGCGTGGTTTTTTAGAGCATATGTCGTCAAGGATTATCAAAGCTAGAGGATTTTTAAAGGGCCCCATACAATATACATCATGCCGTACAGCATTTATCATAGTATGTGTTATTTTTTGAAAGTTTATTTATGTAGGTGTGACACACACTATGCATGAAGAAAATCAAAATAGTTTTGATTATGAAAATGAAACCCTTTCAATCTAGTGAATTTTATTCATTTTCAAAGTTGACAGTAAATAATTTTGAGTATACAAATAATAAAATTGTGACGAAATAAAAAATAACTGAATTTACGATTCAAAATGTTATTTTTTGGACAAAAATCGATTTTTTGGAATAATGATTGAAGAGTTTGCCATACACTAGTCAATCTCACATATACAAAAAGGGGTTCATCGGCATGACGGCATGATGTATAGTGTATGGGGCCCTTAAAGAGAGTGTGTTTAGAGAATAATCAAAGCTAGAGGCTTTAAAATACCATTTTACTTCACTTTGGAAATCAGTCATATGTTTGATAAGTAAACACAAGTTGCATGCAGACAAATATCAATGAACTCTTCTTTAAATATTTGCGAGTCCGTATTTAAGAAATGAAAACAACAAATACTAATATTTCTAAAGTCCATTCTTTGAATCATAACAAAAGGCTTTAGAGAACACAATATTTAATTTAAATGTATTTAAGAAATTGCAACCAACAATTTAACTCAGTTTCCAAATTTCGCATCGCTAAAACCATCCACATAATGAAATTTCAAATAATTCTAGCTTTTGTGATTATTTTAGCAGCTGTTTTCGTTACAGCCAAAATATCTCAAGATAAACATCATCTGATAGAATTATTATTTGAAGATGAAGAAGTAAGTCCACGTTCCAAGAATAAATCACAAGGATCATAGTTGAATAATAAATATTATTTATATTTTTTTCAGAATCTAATTGATCACGATTGCTTTGATTCCGTTAAAGAGGAATTTATGCGTGAACTTGATGAAGTGGTCGACTATTTGGTAGATCGTGTCGAAAATGATATGCCTGTCTATAAGAAACGACTCCGAGTAAACATTGCCCGCCTAATTGATGAGGAATTGTTGCCAAAACATTTGGTAAGTGTTATTATTGGAAATACTAAATGAGGTTTTTTGACTTAAAATAATTTTATTTTTCTATGTGTTTGCAGGTCACTGCCAGTGATGATTGTATTCGACGTGTCAAACACGTTTATAAAACCGTGCTGAAAAAGCGTTACGGCAAACCATTGAAAACAATCGATCCTGATTTTTAATAAGTAAAAAATTTATATTTTATTGTCAATAAAAATAAGGAGACTTGGTGAAGGTTGAAATTATAATTACAAGGCCAATTCCGTGAATTTTCCAATAAAACGCCGTATTTGAATATCCTAATGTCGATCTGTTTTTACTAGGAAGTAGTCAGTGATTAGGCAGATATCGGTTCGGTTAAATGGCCTGAGTTCTACGCTGTATTTCAAAGGATACTAACCAGAAAGTGGCACGCACTTTCACAGGAATATTTGTCGACAGATAAATTGTAAAGATATAAAATGAAATATCGGCATGTAATAGGAAAACAACAACGTACTATGTTACGTCGTTGGCGTAGAAAAAGTTCTTACATCGATCTCAGCTTAAAACAAAGTAAGAATTTGTTACAACTTTGGATTTCTCTGTATACCATACATATGTTTTAAGGATATAACAAATGATATATCCTTACATGGTGATTCCTTTATAGGTATTTTCGTGGGTCGTATGCACTTTTAATACCCTCCACCAAAAGGCGCAGTGTATATTAAATTAATCATTCCGTTTTGCTACGCATGAAAATATTCACCGGAGACGTTATAAAATTAATATATTCGTCGATTTATGTGTGCCCGTCTGTTTTTTTTCACAGGACAATCATGGCTAGGGCGCGCATTTGGTTTCTCAATGGGTATACATTTTTTATACAACCAATCTCAATATTGGGCACGTTTTCGAATACCCTATATATGTACCTCCCATATTTAAGTATTTAGGAAAAATTTACAAGAAGATGGAGAGTATATTAAATTTATATTCTTGATCGGAATAAAATTCTAAGTCGATTTATTCATGTCTGTTGAAATCATGATATAAATCGCAATACTTGTGATAGTGATTTGCTCTGACATTGCTATTACCGATATACCCCAGTTGCAATACGAGGGCGGTTCGGAAACTTCTTAGCCTATCAATGAAAGAGAGTAGTTAGTTTTTCAAAAAATATTTTTATTTTTCAATATAGTCTTCTGAATCTTGAATACACTTAGTCCAACGCTTTTTTGAAGTAAAACGTAAGGATTTTTTTTTTTTTAATTTGGGAACAAGTAAAAGTCACTGGGAGCTAAATCAGGAGAATAAGGTGGGTGGTCAAGCAAATCGAACTTTAATTCGTTGATTTTAGCCAATGTTAAAACACTCTTGTGCCATTGTCTTGATGAAAAATTATTTTTTATGTTGTAAACCAGGAGGTTTTTTCATATTTATACATTTAATTGATCCAAAAGGTTGAAATAGTACTCTGAATTTATTGTTTTACCCCTTTGCTGATAGTCAATCAATAAATTGAAGTCCCGAAAAACCGTTGTTTTATCAACAGTTATGAAACGACGATTTTAATTCATTTTGTTTCGCTTAAAACGATCCAAACAAGCTTGAGAAATGTTCACGTACGTGACCGCATAATTTGATCGACTTTTTACAAATGCGGCACCCATCTTGCAGAACGCTTTTTCATCTGTAGTTTTTCATGCAAAATTAACATATTATCTTATTTTCATAGAAAACTTCATATATCAGAAAAACTAAACGATCCACACATTAATATGGACCATAAATTAAATTTTAGTACAAAATTTCACAATTCGAGCTTTAATGGCTCACCCAAACCAAATTATACAAAATTCAGTTTCATTTAGCACACATTATTTCCATAAGTACCCTCCTCAACCATCCAACAAAACTTACTGCATACCCTGATCCTACACCCCTACAATGATTCCTTATTCTAATTTCAGGATTCCAACTCTATTGGTTCACCCAAAATTTAAATTGTACCAAATTTAGTACAAAATGGTACGAATTTCCAAAACTTTCTTAATTGTATCAAATTTAATAATTTAATTTCCAAAAGCTCCTTCTTACCCCAATCCTACACCTCCACAGTGATCCTAAATCAAAATTTCAGGATTCCAACTCTATCGCTTCCACCACAATTTAATTGTATCAAATTTAGTACAAATCTCTAAAACTTCTAGCATATCTCAATCTTCCACCACAACAGTGGTAATGACTCCAAATTTCGTGATTATAGCTCTATTGGTTCACCTAAAATTGAAATTGTACCATAATTTAGTACCCATAAGAATTAATTTCTTAAACTGAATCCTGACCCCAATCCTACACCCCTACAGTGATCATAACTCCAGATTTCATTGTTCCTGCTCTATCGGTTCACCCAAATCCAAATTGTACCAATTATAGTACGATTTAGTACTTTTCATACAAATGAGTAAAAATTTCCAAAACTACGTACATATCCCATTCCTACACTCCGACGGTAATGTTAATTTCAATTTTCAGGATTCCAACTAGATTTGAACCTCAATACTACGAAATTGTACCAAATTTAGTACATTTTAGTACTTTTCGGATACTTATAGGTCGAATTTTCAAAAAAAAAAAAAAAATCTTTCGCTACATCTATTCAACTCTTCATCAGTGACCCTCATTTCGCCAAATACAAATAATACCACATTTAGTACTTTTGGTACCGTTCTAGTACGAATTTCCAAAAACCCAGCATTTTCTGACACATTTGGACCAAGAGTGACCCAATCACTTTATTTTTTTATTAGTATAGATTTTGATGGTTTGGATGATTCCTTTTGAGGGAAGACGGTTTTTTAAGAGTTAAGTTCGGCCGAGGCGAGTGGTAAATCTAATTTAGGTCACAATAATTTATAACAACCAGATCTGCAGTAGGGGAGACTGGGGCACCTTCGGCACTTTTTTTAGAGCTCTATATCTCAGTACTTATTCAACATATATAACAACTTTATGGCTGATTATTTTCCTCTGACACTTAATTATATAAAATAGTACCAAAAAGATATAAAAAACCAGTGAGCGGAGCAGTATAGTCGGACGGGGCCGACCATATGATACCCTACACAACTACCACGAAAAGTACACTTTCGGCTGTTCTATATTCAGAGCCTGGGCAATATTTCGTGATATTTGCACCATTTTTACCGATTATAGATCAATAACTCCTTTTTCTAAGTCTTGCATATTTTCCAAAATGTTTTTTCTTGAAGTGAATTTTTACGCCATAACATAAAAAATTGGTCACTTTAGGTTTTGGTTGATTTGACCCTCGGAAAATTGACCGATCATCATGTAAACAGCCGCTCTAAGTATTTGGTCAATTGTAAAATATGTGATGTTCTGCATATAATATTTGCCTCTAGAGCGACTAGAAAATCTGACAAAATTAAAGTTTTCGGTTCATTGCACCCCCTGAATGAAATCTCAACTTCACCGAAAACTATAAGCGTCGTCCTTGACCATAATCGGAACTTCATGTACAATTTCAAAGCGATCAGCGCGACATTTCCATCCTCTAATGGAGTAATAGTAATAATATGCACATAGTCACCTTTACTTAATTACGTATAACTCCCGCATCGGAGTACATACAGCCATATAATTGGTATCAATTTGAAGGCCAACAACTCCTCTTGGATATACTATCAACATCTCGGGCATATGTCATTCAGGGACAAGTATATACGCCCCAGAATAAAAATTTTGTCATTTTTCACACAAAAGTCAGGGTCCATTTGACCCGCTAAATATGTACCCATCTTTTTCTTAGGCCCGATCCCCCTTTCCATGTAAAATTTCACGATGTTCGGACCATAACTGCGGCCTCTGGAGCGACCAGAAAAACCGACAAAAATTTAGTATGTGATCCATTTCATCCCCTAAATATTAACCGATCTTTACCAAAAACCTACATGTAAAATTTCGTGAAGATTGATCCATAACTGTGGCCTGTATCGTGTTTACAAATTATAATGGACGGACGGACACACATTTCTAGATCGACTCAGCTAGTCGAGATATGACGATCGGTATACTTAAAGGTGGGTCTAGGACCAATATTTCGCGGCGTTACAAACTTTTGGGGCTGCACAAAGCTATAATACCCTGACAACATAGTTGTGTAGGGTATAAATGGTATTAGTTAAAAAATTTTACAGTTTTGTTAAAAAAGTCAAATTCGCCGAATGTGCCCCAACCCGGGGTAGCTTCGGCATTTGATGGGACACATTCGGCACCATAGTCATAGCCGGGTAATTGTCATCGCTATCAGTCTGGATGAAATTCTGATCCTCTAAAGGCTCTATTTGGTTTTAGTACGTCACACAATGTTTGAATTATAGGACTTTATTTTCCAGATGGCCGAATTTGCCCCACATTAAAATGCCGAATGTACCCCGAATGTACCCCCAATGTACTTTTTATAGTTTTTTTTTTCATTTTTTTGATAAGTTTTGTAAAAACATTACATTTTTAAATATTTTTATAATAATACACATCGTAGTTAACCACTTTTTAATAATATTGTCTTAAAAATTTAAAAAGTTTTATACACGAAACACTTACGAAATGGAATTGAAATATTACAGAAACATCTATAAAAATACAAAAACCCATGTATCTAAATAGCTTATTAGCTAGAAATTTCAAACTTTGTGTCAGTTATTTATTTCGATATTCGATGTCTATTTATCGAAACTAATGATGTACGGTGAGAGCTTCATATCGAAAACGCGATTGCCGAAGGTACCCCGATGCCGAAGGTGCCCCAGTCTCCCCTATATGTTTTCCTCCCACCACGAATATTTTCAACCGAATTTTAACCTTTTAAAACCGTAAAAAATAATAACTTGGAATATTATTCATACTCACATTTCTGAACATTATTATCAAGCACGTAATGCTTTTACCCACAATACACTTCTATTCCAAATATGTTTAGTTCTGTTTTATCTACTATTGCTATAGCTTGTTATAGACATGTATTTTTTCTACATCAACGGTTTTATATATTTCATATTAATGGGATATTCAGCGGAAAATTTGGATGTTTTTGCACGTATGGTACGCAACGGTTGACCAGAGGCATATACATTAAATAAAGAAATTAGTGTTAAAAATATATATTTTTTTAAATCAATTAATAAAAAAGGAACAAAAGAAGTAGTTATTGTTGTTATTTTAAAATAAATGGATAATAATAAGAATTTGAAATTGTTATAATTTGAGTGATGGTATAAAGTCATGTGCTTATTAAGAAATTTTTGGAATAATATACGGTTTTTACTTTTCGTAGAACATCCGATATCTTACACATTTTTATCATTAGAAAGTTCTCGTCATCATGAGTTGTACAGGCTATTAACCCTTTCGAAAATACATATATAAATGCCTATTGTAGCATTCATTGTTCTAATAAATAAAAAATGGCATATATTTCTTAAAATGTTTCAATATTTTCATTTCGGAATACAATTGTGTAAATATGCAGTCATATTCACATTGGATAAATCGTTTAAATAAAGTCTAGAAAGCGATTACTGCTATAGTCTAGAATTATCATTGGCAAATTGATTTAATTCATTGAGCGTTTTGTATTTTCTGTATATTAACAATGAATATAAAATTATTTTTTATAATGCTTGCTGTCGTCGTAACAAAATCGGATACATTTATGGAGAAAATTAGAGGAAGTGCTGCAAATACCTATCGAAATAATCGTGATCATTTGCAATATAGTAAACAAACTATGAATTGAAATATAAGAAAAATAAATGTTATGAAGAAAAATTATTTGTTGTGTATTACTTATAAACAGTAAGAAAAGTTCTCCAACCTAAGGCATAGCAGACAATATACAACGACATGGTATTAAAACAAGTGAAAAAGCGGTAAGTTCGGCCGGGCCGAACTTTGGATACCCTCCACCATAGTTATATTGACAGGTACTATAAATGAAAATATAGGAAACATACCAAAAAGTGGACCTATACCGACATTTCTAAAAACGGATTATGTAAACCATAATAAAAATTTTCGAAATTTTTAAAGGATAATTATACCCTCAGCCTTATGGCTAATGAGGGTGTACACATTTTAACACGATGAAAATGTGCCTCATCGAAATATTGGTACTAGACCCCATGTTTCTTTGGACCAAATCCGTTTCAGAAAATTTAGATTTCATTCGTACTTTGCCCATCTTATTATTTCTCCCAAGCTTAGTTCAAATTCGAAGATGGGGAATATCGGTCCACTCCTTCTGGAACCTCCAATCAGGGGCTAGGTCTAAATGCGGCTATATTTCACTACCGAACCTTACGTTCTAATTTTTTATCTCTCTATCCTCCGCAGTTGAAATGATTACAAAAGGGTCTTAGAACCAAACCCAAAACGCGCAACAAATCAGATAACGATTTTAATATAAAAAAGGGGGTTATATGGGGACTACCCCAAAAATATACGACTACAAAATACCAAATTGCAGCAAATTTGGTTTAAAAACGCGCTCAAGAACCCCAAAATACCGAAAATTGGGGGTATCCTTATATGGGGGCTATCCGAAAAAACGGAATGAATATGAATATAATATTTTGTGGAGAGATTTGAAAACGATTAAGAACTCAATGTACCAAATTTCAGCGTATTCGGTAGAAAAACCCGCTCAAGAACCCCAAAATACCGAAAATTGGGGGGTACCCGTATATGGGGGATATCCGAAAAAATTGACCTATATTTATATTTTTTTGTGGAGAGATTTTGTGCCTATTAAGAACCCAATGTATTAAATTTCAGCGTATTCGGTTGAAAAACGCGCTCAAGAACCCCAATATACCGAAAATTGGGGGTACCCTTATATGGGGGCTATCCGAAAAAATGTACCTATATACATAATTTTTTGTAGAGAGATTTGGTACCTATTAAGAACTCAAAATACTAAATTACAGCCAATTCGGTGGAAAAATACGATCAAAACCCCCAAAATACTGAAAAGTAGGAGGTACCGTTATATGGGGGCTACCAGAAAAAGTGGACCTATATTTATAATTTTTTGTGGAGACATTTAATACCCAATAAGAACTCAATGTACCAATTTTCAGCGTATTCGAAAATTGGGATGTACTGTTATATGGGAGCTATATTAAACGTGGACCGATATATCCCACCTTCGAACTTGACCTGCCTGCAGACAAAAGACAACTCTATGCAAAATTTCAGCACCCTATCTCAATCCCTTCAGAAGATAGCGTGATTACAACAGACGGACGGACATGGCTAGATCGTCTTAGAATTTTACCCTGATCAAGAATATATATACTTTATAGGGTCGGAAATGAATATTTCGAAGAGTTACAAACGAAATGACAAAATTAATATACCCTCCATACTATGGTGGAGGGTATAAAAAGGTACAAACTTTTTTAAGGGGAACCCTTATTGGAATGTCCGATTTGAACAAAATTTCTTTACAAAAATCTAGGTCAAATCCGAAGGTGGGACCCGTCGTTTCTTTCTTTCTGGTGCCTCCCTACAAAGGGTCAATATTTCATTACCTTGTAAATATAATTTGAAGCGAATTGAATAAGCGAACATTTAACATTAGGCCCAAGGACCATATAAATGTGGATTTTTTAAAAAATTTTTTTCAAAGACCACGGACCATATAAGCGTGGATTTTTTAAAGAATCTTTTTTTCAAGGACCACGGACCATGACCATATAAGCGTGGATTTTTTAAAGAATCTTTTTTTCAAGGACCACGGACCATATAAGCGTGGATTTTTTAAAGAATCTTTTTTTCAAGGACCACGGACCATATAAACGTGGATTTTTTAAAGAAAAATTTTCAAGGACCACGAATCATATAAGCCTGAATTTTTTAAAGAATATTTTTTCAAGGACCACGAATCATATAAGCCTGAATTTTTTAAAGAATATTTTTTCAAGGACCATTTGAGAAATAAGCGGGGATTTTTTAAAACAATTTTTTCGAGGACCACGGACCATATAAGGGTGGATTTTTTAAAGAATTTTTTTCGAGGACCATCTGAGAAAACAGCTTGGATTTTTTAAAGAATATTTTTTCAAGGCCCATCTGAGAAATAAGCGTGGAATTTTTAAAGAATATTTTTTCAAGGCCCATCTGAGAAATAAGCCTGGATTTTTTAAGAATCTTTTTCAAGGACGACGGACCGTATAAGCGTGGACTTTTTAAAGAATACTTTTTCAAGGACCATCTGAGAAATAAGCGTGGATTTTTTAAAGAATACTTTTTCAAGGACCATATGAGAAATAAGCATGGATGTTTTAAAGAATATATTTTCCAGGTCGATTGTATTATTGTACATTACAGTAAATATAAGGTGATTCCCCTCTTGTATATAACCAATGTGGTGTTGGGTTTCACATAATCGGTCCATTACTAGCCTCTTTTGACCTTCACCTACTCATTCCACAAAATATATATTATGAAGTTTCGCTATGTGAAACATTTTGTTACCTGAGGGCATTTTAGGAGCTGTAAGGGTTAATTACTTCTCTGAGTTCTCTGAATAATTATCATATAAAATTACTTTGTCATCAAAATTTCGTCAATGGAATATTTTTTCGATTTATCATATCATGTCTTCAATACAAAAAATGCTTAGTCATTGCGTCAATGTTTATGTTTTTCTTGGAATCATTAAAAATTTATGCAAAAACGTGACAGAAATCACTAATTTTTTCTATTGCTACTGCATTTAATTTTATTTCTTGTTGTTACGTCTATTAGCAAAAGTTCAAAGTAGATCATTAACGGATTTTTTGTCTAATGGAATATTTTTGGACGGGATTTTTTTCTTTTAAGGGTTTCCCGGAATAATACAACAAAAATGACCAAATCTCAAAAAATCCATAATAATTAATTCATTTTTTGGGTTTTCTTAAATAACGTCTGTATGTAACTGGTTTTCGTACGTAATTTATAATTTTAATTAATTCGAAAGAAATCAAATTCGGTTTGAACTCGATAAAAGATTATAGCCAAAAAATATACTAATATAAATGCTGGCAACTTGAAACTAAACAACTTCAGTATTATTAGATCTACTCTAGCCTACAAATAGTTAATATCAATTTTTAAGTAATTTTTCTTTGGAAAATGAAATCCCTTTGCTTGTTGCTACTTCTGCTGGTCCTGTTATTCGTGGTCGTCCGTGGTGAAAATAGTTCAAGTGAAGATGTCTTTTTGGATAAAGTGAAAGGCAGTGCAATTAACACCATCAAGAATCATTTCAATATTTTATTTGGTCCCGGAAAAGGTGTATTTAAAAATTAAAATTTATTAAATTAAAAAAAAAAGATAATTTATTACTTCCTAAATATAATTTTTTGTTATCATTGTTATTGTGATATACGTGTGAATGTTTAACAGAATCCATCATGTTCACTCATTGTTCTCAAGTTCATTAATCACTATATCTTATTTTATTGTATAATAAATACATGTTATTATTAATTTTTTAAATATTTTTGTGTGTTGAATTTTTTTGGTTGTGCAAAAACAATGCGGCTTTTGTTATTTGGAGATTTATCGCAGATGGCGCTAAGATTTGGAATTTATGACAAGCTCTTAAAAATGAATTTTGAATGGCTTGGCATTTAGTGTGTGAGTTTTTATACCCTTCACCACACTGTGGTACAGGGTATTATGTCTTTGTGCATATGTTTGTAACAGGCAAAAGGAAACGAGATAGACCCATGGTTCCTTTTGAGAATATGCATAGAATCACTTTTTAAGGGTCCGTCCGTCCGTCTGTCTGTCTGTCCATGTATTTTTGTGAGCAAAGTACAGGTCGCATTTATGATCCGATATGGATGAAAATTGGCACAGTTCATTTGTTTGGCCCAAGGACGAACCCTATTGAAATTGGGAAAAATCGGTTCAGATTTAGATATAGCTCCCATATATATTTTCGCCCGATTTAATGGAAACGGTCCCTATATATCTTTCGATTTGCACGAAATTTAGTACAGGCTAATCAATTAGGCCTAGAATGATATCTGCCAAGTTTCGTGAAAATCGGTCCAGATTTAGATATAGCTCCCATATATAGTTTCGTCCGATTTCATGTAAATGGTGCCCCAAAGTCCCTATATATCTTTTGATTTGCACGAAATTCTGCATAACGTACTGAATTAAGCCTAGAGTGATGTCTGCCAAGTTTCGAGAAAATCGGCCCCGATTTAGATATAGCTCCCATATATAGTTTCGTCCGATTTTATGTAAATGGTGCCCCAAAGTCCCTATATATCTTTCGATTTGCACGAAATTTGGTACACCCTAATCATTTGGGTCTAGAATGATGTCTGGCAAGTTTCGTGAAAATCGGTCCAGATTTAGATATAGCTCCCATATATAGTTTCGTCCGATTTCATATAAATGGTGCCCCAAAGTCCCTATATATCTTTCGATTTGCCCGAAAATGTGCATAACGTACTGAATTGAGCCTAAAATGATATCTGCCAAGTTTCATGAAAATTCTGAAAATTCTGGTTCTGATTTAGATATAGATCCCATATATAGTTACGTCCGATTTAATGTAAATGGTGCCCCAAAGTCCCTATATATCTTTCGATTTGCACGAAATTTGGTACAGCCTAATCATTTGGGTCTAGAATGATGTCTGGCAAGTTTCGTGAAAATCGGTCCAGATTTAGATATAGCTCCCATATATAGTTTCGTCCGATTTCATGTAAATGGTGCACCAAAGTCCACATATATCTTTCGATTTGCACGAAATTTGGCGTACTGAATTTAGTACAGAATGATGTGTGCCAAGTTTTTGTGAAAATCGGTTGACATTTAGATAGAGCTTCCATATATTATAGATTGATTTTAAGAAATTGACGCACCAAGGGACCAATATATGGCTGATAGGAACAAAACTTACTGAAATTAGTGTAACCTAACCTGTGATTAGTTTCGTTGAAATCGGTTCATATTTGGATATAGCTTCCATATATATTTTCACCCGATTTTAAGTAAATTGGGCATCAAATTCCTCATGTTAGTCAGATTGGCATCAAATTTTGCACAACGTACAAAATTGAGCATAGAATTACGTAGTTGCGTTTTCTAGAAGTACAGACATAGCCCAACGGATGACCTATTGATATTTTTTTGAAGTCGATTTACATACTTTTGTCCCATTGTAACAAACGAATGACATGTTTATGGATAGATCTAAGTCGATTCACATTTAGATAAATATCACATATTTTATTTCATCCAATTTCATGTTATTAGCCCTGTTTAATATACTCATAGTGGTGAAGGGTATCATATAGTCGGCCCCGTCCGACTTTACTACTTTCCTTACTGGTTTTTCCTGAAGTATCTACATTTCTTAATGAATATTTTTTAAGGACTATCTGAGCTATAGGCGAGGATTTTGAAAGACTGTCTGAGTTGTCCTTAAGAATAATTTTCAAAGGACTATCTGATCAATAGGCGTGGATTTTTTTAAAGAATATTTTTCAAAGGACTATCAGAGGCGTGGATTTTTAATGGACTATCGGAGGCGTGGATTTTTAATGGACTATCAGAGGCGTGGATTTTTAATGGACTATCAGAGGCGTGGATTTTTAATGGACTATCAGAGGCGTGGATTTTTAATGGACTATCAGAGGCGTGGATTTTTAATGGACTATCAGAGGCGTGGATTTTTAATGGACTATCAGAGGCGTGGATTTTTAATGGACTATCAGAGGCGTGGATTTTTAATGGACTATCAGAGGAGTGGATGTTTAATGGACTATCAGAGGCATGGATTTTAATGGACTATCAGAGGCGTGGATTTTTAATGGACTATCAGAGGAGTGGATGTTTAATGGACTATCAGAGGCGTGGATTTTTAATGGACTATCAGAGGCGTGGATTTTTAATGGACTATCAGAGGCGTGGATTTTTAATGGACTATCAGAGGCGTGGATTTTTAATGGACTATCAGAGGCGTGGATTTTTAATGGACTATCAGAGGCGTGGATTTTTAATGGACTATCAGAGGCGTGGATTTTTAATGGACTATCAGAGGCGTGGATTTTTAATGGACTATCATAGGCGTGGATTTAAGAATATTTTTTAAGATTATCAAATCCACAAGTGCGATATTTTTATAGAATATTTTTCTAAGGATTATCAGAGGCGTGGTTTTTTCAAGAATATTTTTCAAGGACTATCAAATCCACAAGTGTGAATTTTTTATAGAATATTTTCCACGGATTATCAGAGGCGTGGTTTTTTAAAGAATATTTTTAAGGACTATCAAATCCACAAGTGTGAATTTTTTATAAAATATTTTTCAAAGAACTATCAAAGCCATACGTGTGGATTGTTTTAAGAATATTTTTCAAAGGACTGTCAAAGCCATAGCCATAGGTGCGGATTTTTTAAGAAAATTTTTCCAGGGATTATCAAATCCATAGGAATGCAATTTTTTATTAATATTTTTGAATGGCATTAAATATTAACTTTTTGATAAATTTACTAGAAATCCCCAAACCTCATATTTCAATTAAATTAAATTATCGACAAAAATTAAATATCTTTTCAAATACGAGACACTTAGTCTTGTGGCATTGATACAAATAAATTTCTTTCGTTTAACAAAACTTCCTATCAAAAATTCCATTTGATTTAATTATAATATTTAATTATGGTTCAATTTGGTACAATCTAAAGTCAATGCATTGCTGCGGTGATTATCGACAAAAGGAAAAACCACAATGGGGTCAAAAATCAATATTGAACCTTAATTATTTTTGAACTTTTATTCCCATTCTGAGTTTAAGTTATGCAGTAGTGCATTTGTAGATGTGTGCGTATTTGAATGTGTATCTGTATTTCTGTGCCTGGACACAATCTTCTCATTCACCCTTCCAACCCATCACCTTATTTTATTTAAACCAGAAACGGCATACTATATTTCCATTGCATTATAGAAATGAAGTTATTGAAATTAAATACGTTCAATATAGATATTAGGGTTGCCATATCATATAAAGTTATTTCAAGAATTTCCAAAATAAATTTAATTTTATGAATTTACTGAAAATAGTAGTTCCCATCGAAATTTTTATTTTTCTTCAGAAACATAAAATGAATTTCCAATTCAATGCCTCCATACCAATAGCAAAGAAGTAGAATCGGAAACGGATTTTTCACTTGACGTCAATATTGTCTGTTATTATTACTATTCGTTATGATTGTAA
Organism: Musca vetustissima; assembly: GCF_032173495.1. Lineage (NCBI taxonomy): Eukaryota > Metazoa > Arthropoda > Insecta > Diptera > Muscidae > Musca > Musca vetustissima. The sequence goes on from NW_026880443.1 coordinate 185,638, forward strand.
TTGTTGTTGTTGTTGCTCTTGTTATTATCGATGGGAGTACACAAGCATGATGATTTTAAAGCAGCTGCTTGCAATTGTGGTTTAATCTCGTGCATTGAGGTGAACTTCCATGCGGGCTGTTATTGAAAATAACATTCCTGGCCCAGGATGATGAGATGTGGAGCAGAAATGTATCCTTACATTAGAAGCAATATTAAATGTGAACACAATTAAATTGTATGCAGCCAATACAATGTATATTTTATGCATTGGAAATATGTGAGATTGTATGGTTTGTATTTGAATTGGCATACTGTGATTTGAAGGACATATATTTAAGAAAAATATATATGGGAACTATATCTAAATCTGAACCGGTTTATACCAATAACAAAAGAGTCGTTAGGCAAATATATGAGACCTGAATATTAATTTTGATAATAAACGCGATGTGCCACAGAAAATTGATGTCGTTTGTGAACAGATAATGCAAAATCGATATGTGAAATATCGTTAGATAGATGCATTCTTGGACATTTCATCCACCGTAGTTTTTTAATGTCTGGCGTACAGCTCGCACTTGACTCGCTTTTATATGCATTTTGAGCTGGGGCATCCTCATCCATCCTCAAAACATGACTTAGCGAACGTAGTCACTGCAGTTCGATACGTCTGACTATGATTGTACGCAGATTGACCCATACATCTTCCGGAGAATTTTTCTCTCAAATACTCCAAGAGCTGCCTCATCTGCTTGCACAAGTATCCATGCTTCAGATCCATACAACAGCAGGGGTAGCATCCGCATCTTGTAGACTGTGAGTTTGGTCTGGCAAGAGGTGGCCTTGCTTTTGAGTTGTTTACTCAGACCATAGTAGCATATGTTGGCCAACACTTCTTCTCCGGATTTCAAAAATGATGTTATTAGCTATGTTTATGGCGGAACCGAGGTAAAAAAAATAGTTCACTACTTCGAAGCTGTAGTTTTCAAGTCTCACAATTAGTCCGAGTCTATTGGACGTCTTACGCGTTCATGTCACCAGCTTGGTCTTCTCGCCATTTACTGACAGTCTCAGTTTTGCAGACTCCTTCTCAATTCGTTCAAAGGTGGATGTTACCGTTTGCAATGTTCGATCCATTATGTCGATGTTGTCGGCATGTTCGAGTAGTTTTGTGTACAGATTGTCAATTTTGTCATTATTTGAACACGACAAACTGTCACCTTGTCTGAATCCCCGTTCGGTATTGAAGCGATCCGAGAGGTCCTTTCCGACGTTAACCGATGATCTTGTGCAGGATTGGCGAACGCATATTGTAGTCGACGAATAGGTGGAATGTGAAAATGTATTTATAGTGGGCCTGTAGATGTATTTATAGTGGAGTTAAATGATCTATAGTGGCTTTCCTATGTGTGAAGCCGCATTGATAAGACCCATTGGCTTCAGTAGTTCACACAGCACGCTGGATACCATTTTATATGCGATGGGAAGGAGAACAGTTCCTCTATAGTTGGTACATATATTGTCTTGTCTCCTTTTTGTGCACGGGACACAGAATGCTGAGGTTCTACTCTAATTGGTTCTGGGGTATTTTCTTCACCGTTACTATTTGATACCTGAAGCCCTCATACCAAATGTTTCTTTCAGATCCTTAGTGAGGTAGCAGATACAGACAGCGTGTATCTGCTACCTCACTTAATTACTGAATTGGTTTATGACAGAGCATTTGTTCCATAAGCCGAGCTTAAAATAATGTCCAGACGCATCGGTCTTTTGCACAGCTCTTCCAATATGAAGGACCAAAACGTTCAAAAGGTCCTTTCCGACTTTAACTGCTGACCGTGTGCCAGTTAAAGTTATCCTGCACATCCGTATTAATTTTGCAGGGATGCCGAACACAGACATGGCTTTAAATACCTCTATGCTGATTGTCGAATGCGCTTTGGTAGTCGACGAATAAGTGGTGTGTGTGTCGATATATTTTTCGTGGGTCTTTTCCAGAATTTGGCGCAGTGTGGAAATCTGGTCTATAGTGAATTTGCCAGGTCTGAAGCCGCATTGATAAGATCCAATAATGTGATTGGCTTCAGCGGTTCACACAGGACGCTGGATAGGAGTTTATTTCCTCTATATTTGGCACATATCGTATTGTCTCTCTATTTGGTGCATGAAACACAGGATGCTGAGGTTCCAATCATTGGGCATGCATTCCTCTTGCCAAAATTTAATAATAAGCTGGTGCAGGATCTTGATCAGTGTCTGATAGTTCGGCTGGTAAACCATCGGCACCTGCTGCTTTATTATTCTTCTTCCGAATAATTGCTATTCTGACTTCATCTTGGCTAGGTGGTATACAATCTGCAATGTTCTGGGGTATCTTCTTCACCGTTACTATCTCATACCAGAAGCTGTCCAGATCTTTAACACACGTCACCTCCGCATTGATTTGAAATCGGTATTGGCCGCTGTGTGACATTTGACATTTTTCGGATACCCTTTTTTATCAATACTATTTATATTCGGTCCATTCTCAATTACAAATTCAATCTGATTTTGTACAGAACTACAGCAACATATTTCGGCCACTGTGAGCCGTTCGAGCTCAGACATTATATAGAGTTACAATATTTTTCATCTTAAATACATATTTATCTTGCCGTCTGCTTTCCGTTTAAATTATTTCGTAAACCATTTAACTTCAAACCACAGTACGTATTTCAACATTAAATTCTCAACCATGAATTCTGTATAAAATTTCCCTGTACCAGACCATTATAATCATAAAATTTAGTTTTTCATGCACGAACACCTCTTCACTTTTGTTATGCATGGATGTGAAGAGTGTACCTTTTTTATAAGTGCGCAGGCTAATGCAATTTTCTAAGGACAGTGTTTCCAAAAATATCTTATGGTCACGTATAAAATCGAATTATTTTATTTATAGGTACACTAATATTTAGCGATTCATCTTAGCAATATCATATTCTTCAGTGTAAATTTAGGTTATCCGCGTATAGATTATAGATATTTTGATGTCTTCCTCATGTCGGAGGGTAAATATATTTTAGGTCTGGCCAAACATTACCTAATTCATATTTTATTTTGACAATTTTAAACATCTCGCCTTAAATCATTTATTTTCCGAACACTGTGTATACTAAAATGTACCATTTCTACACAATATCTGGTTAGTTATATACTCCATCTACAAATAAAAACCAGTGAGCGGAGCAGTATAGTCGGACGGGGCCGACCATACGATACCCTACACAACTACCACGAACTCTAACTTTCTGAGAATGTTTATTCCGAGTCCGAGTAATATTTCGTGATATTTGCCCCCTCTTGTCCGATTAGAGGTTAACAACACCTCTTCCTTACTTTTTTCGAATATTCAGTACAGTCCTTCTAATTACTTGTCCAGATTACCTTCACGGTGGGTTGTGTTGTGATTGGCGTTGTTCTTTGACTGTAACTCCCACATCTGAGTAGATACATCACTATATTTGGTATCAATTTAAACGCCAACCACTCCTCTTGGATATGCTATCAACTCCTGGGGTCTACATCCTCCAGGAGTAAATATATATGTCATAGAATTCAAATTTTGTAATTTTTCACACAAAAGTCAGGGTCCATTTGACCCGCTAAATATTGACCGATCGTTATCAAAACATGCATGCTTATTCTCTGGCCCGATCCCCTTCTCCATGCAAAAATTCGCGGTGTTTGGGCCATAATTGCGGCCTCTGGAGCGACTAGAAAAGCCGACAAAAATTTAGTATTTGGTCCATTTCATCCCCTAAATATTAACTGATCTTTTCCAAAAACAATAGGGGTCTTCATTGGCCAGAACCCATCCTACATGCAAAATTTCGAGAAGATTGGTCCATAACTGTGGCCTGTATCGTGTTTACAAATTATAATGGACAGACGGACGGACGGACGGACACACATGTCTAGATCGACTCAGCTAGTCGAGATATGACGATCGGTATACTTAAAGGTGGGTCTAGGACCAATATTTCGCGGCGTTACAAACATTTGGGGCTGCACAAAGCTATAATACCCTGACAACATAGTTGTGTAGGGTATAAAAATAATAACAATGACTACTACAAGTACCTAGATATGCATGTATGTAGTTGATTGCCAGCAATTTGTATGTATTTCCTTGTTTATTTTCGTCTGCAATGTGAATAGACTTAACATATGTACATACATATGTATATGTCTATAAACATCTATATATATTTGCATATACATATACATTCATATAGAAATTTCTTTTGTATACATTTATTTGTACATATGTGTGTGTGTGTGAGTAATTGTATTTCAATGGTCAAGAATTGTTTACTTCAATTTTATATACATATATTTGTATGCAATACACGTAAGTACATTAAATTATTAAGGGATTTTCAAGGATTTCCGTTTAAAATATTTGCACTTAAACTTCCACCACAATTATGCAGGATATACAGAAAAGATCGGTATTACAAAGAGGGAGTAAGAAGAAGTTTTGCTTGAAGTCTTACAGAAAAATCAATTGTTAAGCTTTTTTTTTAAGAAATGTCTTAAACAGATAATCTGCAGTAAATGAATGTGGTGTTTGGCAATAAGAATACGAATTAAAATTAAATTGCATAATACCATAGACAATTCGAAATGAATTTAAGATAACATAAAATATAAAATTTAAGAATGAATAAAATAAGATTGTAAATTCGATAAATTGTGTGATCTAAAGTGTATAATTGGTTAGCAAGAAACATCGTAAGAATAAGAATTGTAGACTGTTATGAAGGATTAAAAAATAATATTTTTTTATACCTTTCAACCAAATCCGAAGTTATGAAAATTGAACGACCACATAATAAGAAATTGTGTCAAATATAACCTCCATCATAAGAAAAACATAAAATATTGATCTGTCATCATCACTGCTTAACTAAAACATTTATCGATCTATATTGTGTAACGAAGAAATTCAGCAAACCGCTACATGTATCATAAATATTTAGAAATTGTTCTTATTAAATCTACTAAAGAAAAAGTCGGAGATCCGGAAATATAATCCGCTACTCCATTATGCGTTTTTGCAGGCGTTTACACTTACAGTGCATCATTCATGCGACCTGCACAAAAGCAAGACTAGGCCGGGACCACGAACTCGTCTTTGACATTAGGCATGAATTTCACATGAATCAATAGTTAATAATAACAGTTAGAGGAGCAGTATAGTCGGACGGGGCCGAAGATATAATACACAACAACCGGGGAATTATAATGTTATACAAATCCAGTTCCTCCTTCTTACCATGGCATATTTTCCGAATTTCGTTTTCCCGTCGTAACCATAATTTTTCAAAGACAGGTCTTCGTTGATTTGAGCCGCTAAATAATGACTGATCACTATCAAAACAGCCGTTTAAAAGCTAGATTCTCTTTTCCATTGCAAATTTGTGATGTTCGGCTAGAAAACTAGACAAAAATACATTTCTAGGTTTATTTCATCCACGAAATAGCAACATCAAAACCTATAGGTGTTGTTCTTGACCATAAACGGAACCTCATGCAAAATTTTCCAGCCATCATCGAAACATTTCCGCATTTAAGTATAACTCCCACATCAGAGTGCATACAACAATATGATTGGTATGAGTTAAAGGTCAACCACTCCTCTTATGTATACTATCAACTTCTCTGGTCTATGTCCTGCAGGAATATATATGTATATATATATATATATAGATCCAAATTGTACCATATTTAGTATTTTTCGTACTTATGAGTTCGAATTCCTAACACTGTCTCAATCCTGTACTCTAACAGTAATTTTATTTTCCATTTCCACCCGTTCACTCAAATATAAATTGTGTAAAAGTTAGTACCATTTAGTACACATAATTACGCATTTTTTAAACTAACTCCATGTCTTATCCTACAATCGATTCCTTAATTTTAATTCCAAATTTTATGATTCCCGCTCACACAAATCGAATTGTACCATATTTAGTACCATTTAGTGTTTCTCGTATCCATAAGTACGTAATTCCAATACTACCTTAATTCTGTAATCTTTCATTCCAAATTTTAAGTTTTTCATCTCTATCCGTTCACTTAAATCTAAATTGTACAAAATTTAGTACCATTTAGTACACGTATTACGAATTTTCAAAACAACCGACATATCGCAATTCTGCACTCAAACTGTTAAATTAATTCAAATTTTCAGGATCTCAGCTCTATCTGTTCATACAAAAACAATTTGTAAACCATTTGGTACCAGTCAGTACTTTTTTCCTACACTCCAACAGTAATTTTAATTCGGAAATTCTGGAGTCCAGGTCTATCTGTTCACAGATAATTAAGTTGTACCAAATATTTTACCATTTAGTACACATAAGTACTATGCTTCCATATCTCAATTCTATATTCCAAAAGCTACCATTATTCCAAATTTTAGGTCTCCAGATCTCGTTCACCCAAATCCAAATTGTACCAAATATAGTGCGTTTAGTACTTTTCGTAAACATAAATACAAATTTCCAAAGGTGTGTCTATAGCTCAATCTTGAACAGTAATCTTAATTCCTAATTTCAGGTTTTCAGCTCTATCCATTCAAGCAAAATCCAAATTGTACTAAATTTAGTACCATATAGAACTTTCCGTACCAGTAAGTACGAATTTCTTAAACTACCTCAATTCTACACACCAACAATCATTTTAATTCTCAATTTGAAGACTATTGTTCTATCCGTTCCCCTAAATCAAACTTGCACCAAATTTAGTACCATTTAGTACTTTTCGTACACATAGGTACGATTTTTAAATGCTGTACTCCAATAGTAATCCCAATTCATGTTTTCATCATTCCATCCCTATACACTCAATTAAATGCAAATAGTACCAAATTTAGAACCATTTTGTACTTTTTATACACATAAGTACGAATTTCTTAAACCATTTTCATACATCAACATTACTTCTTAACTTGTATTCTATATACAATTTCTATATATATTCAGTATATATACAATTAGAACTAAATTTAGTAAAGTTTAGTACTTTTAGTACACTTATAGGTCGAATTTCCAAAAACTCGTTTGTACAGCTTTCTAACTTTCCATTAGTGACCCACATTCAAATTTCAGAATTCTAGCTCTTCACGTTCGCCATATTTGGTACATTTCGTACCCTTCTAGTTCGAATTTCCAAAAACCCAGCCCTATCTCACGCCTACATACCAACAACAACCCACACTCAAAATTTCAAGCTTCTAGCTTCAGCCGTTTCGTCTGGGCGATGATCTGTCACTCACTCACTCACTTAACACAAAACTCTATATATATATATATATATATATATATAAATTATGACATTTTCCACACGAAAGTCTGGACCATTTGACCCTCTAAATATTGACCGATCTTTATCAAGACAGCCACGTTTATTCTTATGCCAGATTCTCTTTATCGTTTAAACTTTCTTGATCTTTCGGTCATTATAGTGGACACTAGAGCAAACAGTAAAAGAAATAAAAAATTGATCCATTTTATACCCTAGATATGCTATAATACCCTGAGAACACAGTTGTGTAGGGTATAATTGTTTATTGTTCAGAACAACGAAAAGCCGAACAAAATTATCCTAACAATGAAGGTACAATACTGGGCTTTGAGGTCGAACATGTTAAGGTGCACAAAAATGCAATGTTCTACCAACATTTGTCCCAATAGAGCCTATCTGCTATTGGGACATTCACTCTGACAACCATTTTCAAATATGGACATTTTTGCTGACTTCCTACACCTTAATGTTTATAAAAACCTTAGATTTATTGTCTATCCTCTCTAGAGCATTAACATCAAACCGATCGAAATATATATAAATATATGATTTACACTTACATCTCTATTTCCTGCGTTTAATCTGATTTTGTAAGGGTGCATGGTTCGTTAGGTTCCACAGCTATACGCTACTAATAGTGTTGGCCCAATGTTTGGTTTTCCTCGATGTATGTGAGGTTCTCCATTCACCATGTAATCATCCTAATTCTACTACACAAGTTAAAATTCGCATAGGTCAAAGGTTGTAGATGTGTAGTGATCATTTTTTCTGTCGACTCAATTATACATGAAGATCTTGATTTTTAGCTATTGTATGAATTTTTTGAGATTACATTTCTGCATAATCTGCCCTTCTAAATTAAATTTTTGTACGTCCTCTTCGTCCTTCATGTATTAATGCCATTTATCACATTATCACAAGATGCGAATTTTCATCCTTGCAATATTCTACAAACATATTGCTGATAATATTGTAGGTGGGTTCCTCAATGACGAGAAATCAATATTTTAATTTTGTTTTTGCAAAATAGTCAGGCTGAATCCCAGTTTGTTGTTTTTATAAAAAAAACCAAATATTTATTAGTGGGGAATGTATGGCATTGTTTGCCTAGGGGTAAGACAGGGAAGACTATAGTTTCGGATCACGCCACTGATCCTCATCAGTTCCCTTAGTTTTTTGTTGGGATATTCTCCCCAGAAGATATTGCTTCTATATAAAAAACCTTTCATACCCAAATGACTCTTGTAACAAAGCGAAGTACTTAGCTGACCAACGACATAAACTGCATGAGAATTTCGCTGGAGCATCACATCGAGGTTAACAAGGCATTTGTAAGGATAGCTATAGAAGAATTATAATCCTGTCTAGCGTTCTGTGTGAACGACTCAAGGCAATGGTCAATGACATCGACACATTGATGTGTTTTTCGAATTGAGAAGGAGTCTGCAAAGTGGTACTGACAGTAAATGGCGAGAATACCAAGCTGATTGTATCAACGCGCAAGACGTCCAATAGACTCGGACCAACTGTGGAACTTGAAAACTACAACTTCGAGGAACGATTTTATATATCTCGGTATCAACATAAACAAAACTAATAACATCAGCTTTGAAATCCCGAGTAGAATAGTGTTGGCCAACAAATGCTACTATGATATGAGCAGGCAACTCAAAAGCAAGGCCACCTCTCGGTGATATTACCTGATAAGAAGTGCCTCATCTGGGTACTTGCACAAGCAGATGAGGCAGCTCTTGGAGAGGTTTTGGGGAACCATGAGCTAAACCCTCTATTCTCGGACATCGACCTAGTCAGACGGATCGAGCTGAAGCGACTACGTTGACTAGGTCATGTTGTGAGAATGGATGGGGATTTCCCCACTCAAAAGGCATATAAAAGCGAGCCAAGTAGGTCATGTTGTGAGAATGGATGAGGATTTTTCCACACAAACGGCATATAAAAGCGAGCCAACTGATGGTTCCCGCAGAAGGGGAAGGCCTCGAATCCGATGGAAAGACCAAGTAGAGAACAACACCTCTGAAGATGGTCTTTCAAATTGGATGATATGCGCACAAGACCAACGCGCTTGGAAATCTGTTTTAAGATTGGCTTATGAAACCACCGTTCTGTCACAAGCCAGCTAAGTGGTAAATCTGGAAAATTTGAAGTAAGCATGATTCGAATTATTCCGTATGTATATATATGAAATTTTTAATTGATTTTAACCAATGTCAATAGCATTCGTCGTTGGGCCAAATAAATCAGCTGTACCTAAATTAGAAAGCATACATAAATCGATCCAGAAAGTGATTCTAACGACTTTTCTCAAAAGTAATTATGGGTCCATCAGGTTTCATGTTGTATTTTTTAAACATATGCACATATACATAACTTTCTCTACAACCAGGGATGGTCCGTGTGACAAATTTTTAGGTTTTTGACAGTCAAAAGGTCTAAACGTCGAAAACGTCATATACCTGTATAAAATGTATTAAATGTAGTAAACGCCATTTATTTGAATAATATTACCATATACGGTTATTTTCAAGAATATATATAATTTTTACATATATCTGACTTTTCCTTACTAGAACTGATAAAAAATTCTAAACTTTTTGGAGAAGAAAATTTTGAAATTTGGTATGGATTTGAGTAAAGCATATGTAATTTCCAAATTGATTAATGGAAAAAGCTATGTTGTCAAAAACCTAAAGGGCCCCATACACTATTCATCATGCCGTACAGCATTTATTATAGTATGCATACTGTGTATTATTTTTTGAAAGTTTGTTTATGTATGTGTGACACACACAATGCATGAAGAAAATCAAAATAGTTTTGATTTTGAAAATGAACCCCTATCAATCTGGTGAATAATATTCATTTTGAAAGTTGTCAGTAAATAAGTTTGTGTACAAAATAATAAAATTGTGACGGAATAAAAAAACAACTGAATTGACGACTCAAAATGCAATTTTTGGGACAAAAATCGATTTTTTGAAATAGTGATTGAAGAATTTGCCATACACTAGTCAAACTCACATATACAAAAAGGGGTTCATCGGCATGACGGCATGATTTATAGTGTATGGGGCCCTTAATGGTTTTGGAAGGGTTTCCGACGTTTCTGACGTATGTATTATACGTCGGAAATGTATGTTATTTACGTCACAGTTTCCGACGGGCCATCTCTGTCTACAACAGTAATTTTGAACCTGTAATTGGCTATTTTTTATTTTTTTTCAATACTTATACAAATTTTGATACACATATTACACTTCTACTACACTACTTGTGAAAAATATCATGGAGTTCCTTAAACCCATTTTTGCCAATTCATGTGGATATTGGATTAATGTTATTTCTCAAAATTTCTCATATTGAAAATAGTGTTCGTTATTTTATTAATTATACAGATTTTCATAGCCATTGGTCTGAAAATTCCTTTCATTTATTGGGTTTATACTTTAAAATTAGTGCATAGTCTGTCATGTGCATAACAAACATAGCATGGCTGACTAGTTCACACGTTCTAAGCCATGTATTCTAGAGGCCTTCTTTAATACTTTCTACAACAAAAAATAGAAAAAAGAATTAAACCTAAAATAAAATTTACCATCTTCTTCCGATGTAGTCTTAGACATGCAAACACCTCTGATGCTCGGCCAAATACTTTGTAGATTTTTTTCCAATTTTGGTTTTCATCCACTTAGGTGAATGCCTTTAGTATTTATTTTTGTATGAAGGTCTAAGTGTGTATGTGTCCAACTTGGATCACGTTTATGTGTGACTATATCATGGGCAGGACATTCTCCATTTAACCATATAGAAGCAAGCAGGCCAGCCTTTGTCGTATGGACAAACTAACTAATACTCAAGAAACTCATCGATATTCTTGGCAAGTTTTAAGACTTGTTTTAACTAGAAGAAATCTTCAAGAGTCCGCTTTCTCAACGCCACTCAACATATTTTGTTTTTTGTTGCGATTCATTTTTACCTTTTTTTGTTATTTGCGACAACTTTCAAAATTATGCTGAAGATACCTTATGAAACTTAACAAGAAAGGAGTTCAAGTGTGTTGGTATAAAGAAAAATGGATGATTTTTCGGAAGGTGTGATGGAAGTTAGGTCACACTAATCAATTATGTATATAAAGACGACCCTCAACTGTAGGAACTTTACACTTCGAACATGGGTATAGCTAAATTACAAATTTTCAATACCATGTAACATAAATTATAAGGGATTCTTAGTCCTCAATATCGGATATATTTTTGTTCTCAAAAGCTATTTGGCGGTTAACTTTATTGAGCCACATACATCATCGGGACTCTCCCACTCTTACAAATTCTGGAGAATGTTACACTAATTTAACAGTACATATTTATTTACTCTCTAGCATTTAAAATTGAAATCCTATCATTCCAAAAATTTCATCACCCTTTTATTCGTTAACATAATCGAACCTACTACTGACACATGGAATGCCACCACCTTGCTTAAGGTGAATGTGGATATGTATGTTATATACCTACATACATATATTTTACCAACAAGTTTTTCCTTTTCCATTTCTTCACCCAACCCTCAACCATCTTATATAAATGAAAAAAAAGTAGAAAAGCAAAAAATAATAAAAAGAAAGAAAGAAAACACAAAAAAGAAAGAGTAAACTTACCTCCAAACAAACAGGACATTCCAATAATTGGGCAATATGTTGCAGGCAAGTTGCAAACTTTTGCAACGATTGCTGATTAATGTTATGCTGCAAGTTTACCAAAACAGAAAAGAAAATAAGAAGAAAAAGAAAAAAATCAACATCAGCAACAATAACAACAACAAAAGCAAATTTAGAACAAGTTTAATTAGCTTAGGTTTACTTTTTTCCTATCAATGTTTCGTCTTCTTCATTGCCATCTTCTTTTCGATGCGTGCATGTAGTATGTATGTAGGTAGGTATGGATTTTTTGAAAGACTCACGTTGTCAAATAACATGGTTATGTACATAAGGACGTTTTTAGAGTAGGGGTCTGTGGAAAGTGTGTACATTTCATATTTATTGGGACCACGTTGTTTTATTTAATTTAAAATGCCGGAAATGTTTCAGCTAACTAATGAACTATGTGAGGGTTAAATTAAAAGAGAAGAAAATATATACTGGGTTAATTTTTTTTATATTTTATTTTGTATTTATATTTTATATCAGAATTTATTTTATCTGAATTTTTGGAAACTATAGATTTTCAAGAAACTGTAGAACGTGAAAACACAGGGTATGGCGAATACTTTTTATAGCCTTCTCCACACTGTGGTACAGGGTGTTATGTCTTTGTGCATATGATTGTAACAAGCAAAAGGAAACGAGATATACACAAGGTTCCTTTTGAGAATATGCATAGAATCACTTTCTAAGTCGATTTATGCATGTCCGTCCGTCTGTCTGCCCTTGTTAAACAAAGTACAGGTCGCATTTATGATCCAAAGAACGAACTCTATTGAAATTTGGTAAAATCGGTTCAGATTTAGATATAGAAGCTATTAATAGCTTCTTTACAAAAAACCTTTCAAACCCAAATGTCTCTTGTGACAATTCGAAGTTCTTACGTTACCAGCTATACGACCCCAACTGAAGTTGTAGACGAGGCACGGTCATACTGTTTGGTTTATTGCTTTAACTAGCAATACCAACAACAACCTTATGTGCATTCGTCACAAAGTGACGACACATAGCAGTGGGAAATGTATTGTAGTTGTCTGTAAATGCCTTGTTGACCACGAAGTCAGGCGCCATCAAAACGAACATCTCATTGGGGTCGTATCGCTGGTAACGTAAGAACTTCGAATTGTCACAAGAGACATTTGGGTTTGAAAGGTTTTTTGTAAAGAAGCTATTAATAGCTTCTGGGGAGAATATCCCAACAAAAAACTAAGGGAACTGATGAGGATCAGTGGCGAGATCCGAAAAATAGTTGTTTTTTTATAAAAACAACAAACTGGGATTAAGCCTGACTATTTTGCAAAAACAAAATACAAATGGTATCCCAAATAACCCGCCAAACACTACTGTAGCTCCCATATATATTTTCGTCCGACTAAATGTAAATGGTGTACTAAAGTTCCCATATATATTTCGATTTCCATGAAATTTGGCTTAGCATACTTAATTAAGTCTAGAATAATACGTGTAAAGTTTTGTGAAAATCGGCTCTGATTTAGATGCAGCTCCTATATATTTTTTCGTCCGATTTAATGTAAATGATGTACCAAAGTCTCTATATATCGTTCGATTTGCACGAACTTTAGCGTAGCGTACTGAGTTAAGTCAAGGATGGAGTGCGTTAAGTTTCGTGAAAATCGGTTCAGATTTAGATATAGCTCCCATATATATTTTCGTACGATTTAATGTAAATGGTGTACCAAAGACCCTATATATCATTCGAATTGAGCGAAATTTGGCATAGCGTACTAAATTAAGTCTAGAATGTTCAGTTTCCTGAAAATCGGTTCATAGCCCCCATATATATTTTCGTCGGATTTAATGTAAATGGTTGATCAAAGCCCGCATATATCTTCCGATTTTTACGAAATTTGCATAGCTTACGTAATTATGTCGTTATGGTTATTGTTTTTCTTCTTATACCCTTTACCACACTGTGGTACAGGGTATTATGTCTTTGTGCATATGTTTGTAACAGGCAAAAGGAATCGAGATAGACCCATGGTTCCTTTTGAGAATATGCATAGAATCACTTTCTGAGTCGGTTTACGAATGTCCGTCTGTCCGTTCATGTATTTTTGTGAACAAAGTACAGGTCGCATTTATGATCCGATTTGTATGGAATTTGGCACAGATCATTTGTTGGTCCCAAGGACGAACCCTATTGAAATTGGAGAAAATCGGTTTCGATTTAAATATAGCTCCCATATATAGTTTCGTTCGAGTTTAGGTAAATTGTGCACCAAACTCCCAATATTTGTACGATTGAGCCAAAATTTTGCACAGAGAACTGACTTTGGTTTGGATTGGTAATGCCAAGTTTTGTTGAAATCGGTTCAGATTCAGATATAGCTCACATATATAGTTTCGTCCGATTTTATGAGAATAGAGCACCATACTGCCAATATTTGTCCGATTGAGGCAAAATTTTGCACAGCGTATTGAATTGTTGAAATCGGTTCAGATTTAGATATAGCTCCCATATATAATTTCGTCCGATTTTAGGTAAATGGTGCATCAAACTCCCTATATTTGTCCGATGGAGACAAAATTTTGCACAGAGTACTGAAGATTTAGATATAGCTCCCATATATAGTTTCGTCCGATTTTATGTAAATGGAAAACCATACTGCCAATATTGGTTCGATTGAGACAAAATTTTGCACAGGGTATTGAATTAGGCCCAGATTGATGTATATTGTTGAAGTCGGTTCAAATTTGAATATAGTTTCGTCCGATTTTATGTGAATGATGCGCCAATCTCCCAATATTTATCCGACTGAGACAAAATTTTGCACAGAATATTGAATTAGGCTCAGATTGATGTACGCACAGGGAGCGGGGATTTTTTAAGAATACATTTAAGTTTTTTTTGTATTTTTTTCTTCACCTACCCCAATACACACAAATTACCATAAAAACACTCGCACACACACATATACCTTTACATGACCATCGTTACATCGTTATATTTGTTAACATATTCTCCCTAAGCTACTTAAAATTAAATTCGATAGAAATTGAATTATTCCTGGCAACAAAACTACAACAACACCAACAAAAAACAAAACGAAACAAGGATATATATATAAATAGCCTAGGCTTTTGTAGATTTTTACTAGTTTTTGTTTATCTCTCTTTTATGGCTACTGCTATAATTGAATTGTGTGTCTATGTGTGTGCGTGTGTAAGCCATAGAAAAATTAATTTTATTTAAATGGAATTCAATGGAAAATTGGAATTAATTGGAATCGTTTACCATGTGATTGGATTTGTTGGACATTTTGGTTGAGTAAGCTAATTGAGAATTTCCATATGTATGTGTGTGTTTCATGCTTTTATGTACTTACATACTTAAATTATGTATGTATGCTATTACAAACACATACTAGTCAAATGTATTATGTGTTTTGTAATAGGCGTTATAAAATGGGTGTGTTTGAATGTTAATATAGGAAATAGTCGTACGCTGGGCTTTAGATATTTTTATTATTATCAAAGAAATGAAAGGCTATCATTAAAGTTTTTAAGATATGTAAGGATTTGGATATATTTGAGATTGATTTTGCTACAGATCGAACAGTATTAAAATTGGAACACATCGGTTCTTAGTAGATATGGTTCTAATATACATTACCATATGCTTTTATTTTTCTTTACGATCAACAAATTTAGCACAGAAGACTGATCCGAGATTACAAATGTAAATATTGAATATACTATCTTAGAGTACACGTGTCAAGTGTCAAAATCTCCCTATCAAAAATTATCAAAATTGACCCAAGATTCTGGGTGGGACCCATAATTTTGAAGATATTGGTCACGGATTTTCAAACGAATTTCATAATGAAGCCAGTAAGGAAAGGATTAAAGTCGGACGGAGCCGACTATATGATACCGTTCACCAGTTTGGGTATATGCAACAGATGAATACTAACAGACGTACCATTTTTGAAGGACCATTATATACTCAATTCTTCATTTGGTCAGATATAGAGTTGCTTCCTACAATGGGACAAAATTATGTAAATCAATAATAAGATAAACATGACGAGTTTGGTGCACCATTTACTTAAAATCGAAAGAAAAAATATAAAAAAGCTATATCGAAATCTGAGCCGATTTCATCGAAACTTGGCACAGGTTAGGTTATACTAATTTCAGCGTGTTTTGTGCATATCGGCCACATACAACATGAGTTCTTGTTACATGATTTACTTAAAATCGTTAGAAAACATATATGGGAGCTCTATCCAAATCTGAACCGATTTCAACAAAACTTTGCACAAGCTAGGTTATTTTAACTACAGTACGTTGTGCAAACTTTTGTGTCTATCGTTTTAACTTTGGGTCTTTGGCGCACCATTTACATAAAATCAGACGAAACTATAAAAACTTGGGACACGGAAATAAGTATTTCCGTACGTTGCACTATGGGTAAAAAGTATGATTTTTTGGCATAAAGTCAATTTTTTTTGTTTTCATATTTTGAAATGTAACTGATTTCCTAAATGTAGACATCCATATTAGAAAAAAAAAAAACATTCAATATCAATGGGGGTGGCGACCCTTTTTTGCTGGCGAGCTTTAAAAGTCAGCAGTTTGAAAGTCACATTGTTTTGGTACAACTGGCGGTAAAAATCAGCTAAGTTCGAGTGCTTGTAATTTGACAAAATTGAAAAAAAAAAATTAAAATGTGTAATTATGGAAAACGTTAGTGCAGGTATGTAAAATTAAGACGAGATGCCCTTTTTGTCATATGTGTCTGTTGTTGTAATACTATGAAATGTTTTCTTTATGTATAACTTTATATAAAATCTATAAATTGTAGTTTTGTTCCGTGGAGTGTAACTTGTGAATGGCAAAGCATTGCAAAAAGGTGTAAATGCCAAGTTATTAACAAAAGTGTGTTAATTAATGAAAAACTAGCTTTTTTTGTGCTTTTTTGTGCCAACTCGTGTTTTTTACTGAGAAACGTGTGTTTGCCCATGCAGCGCTTATTGAAATTTGGAGCAGCAAAAATCGCTCAGAAGATTCACTTATGAAATATGTGTTACAGAATATCAATAATATCAGTTTAAATGAAGACCAAATGCGTTTGATATCGAAACAAGTTAATGATGTTGATAGTTATATAAAGTTCAACCGTAAAAGTATAATTATAGTAATGGATGAGCAGTATGTTTCCTCAAACAAAATAGGTCGCCCAAAATTAAATTATGAACATGCTGGACCTAGGCTAAAAAGGAAATTAGCCTCCGAAGTTTCTTCACAAAATATGCTATATCATTGCTGCTACGGTTTCAGCCAAAATATTCAACGACAGAGATATGGCCTTTGTTTTGAATAAAGCAGTCAGTAATGGAAATATAGCCTAAGTAAGGAACAAACATTTTGTTATATGCAGTTATATGAAATAGTGCCCCAAATCATATGAAAATAGGTAGGTCATCTTCGGAGCATAAAAATTGTATACAAACCAAATTTCACTGCAATAGCTTTATAAACAAAAAAGTCGGGACAAATCGGCCAGATCGGCTATATGGCAGCTATATGAAATAGTGCCACAAATCATATGAAAGTAGGTAGGTCATCTTCGGAGCATAAAAATTGTATACAAACCAAATTTCACTTCAATAGCTTTATAAACAAAAAAGGTGGGACAAATCGGCCAGATCGGCTATATAGCAGCTATATGAAATAGTGCCCAAATCATATGAAAATTGGTATGTCATCTTGGGAGCATAAAAAATGTATACAACCCAAATTTCAATTCAATAGCTTGAAAATTAGAGTTTATGCCAAAATAAACGTAAAAAAAACCATAGTGCGTTGTACAAATTCGTTTCCCAATTTTGTGTAAAATCGGACGAAAATATAAATGTAGAAGCTATATCAAAATCTGAACCGATTTCAACGAGACTTCCTAGAGATTAATTTATATTAACTACAGTCCATTGTACAAATTTGTTAGCCAATCGAACAAACTTTGGGTCTCTAGTACAGAATTTATAAAAAAATCGAAAGAAAATGTCTGAACCTATTTTCACGAATCTTAGCACACATCATTCTAGGCTTAATTCAGTACGCTGTACCTAATTTCATGCAAATCGAAAGAAAATTAGGGACTTTGACTCATTTACCTTAAATCGGACGAAAATATATATGGGAGCTATATCTAAATCTGAACCGATTTTCACGAAACATAATATACATCATTCTAGGCTCAAGTCAGTACGCTGTGCCACATTTCGTGCAAATCAGAAGATATCTAGGGACTTTGTTGCATCATTTACCTTAAATCGGATGAAAATATATATATGAGCTATATTTAAATCTGAACCGATTTTCATGAAACTTAGTAAACATCATTCTAGGCTTAATTTAGTACGCTGTACCAAATTTCGTGCAAATCGAAAGAAAATTAGGGACTTTGTTGCACGATTTACCTTAAATCTGACGAAAATATATATGGTATCTATATCTAAATCTGAACCGATTTTTCCCAATTTCAATAGGGTTCGTCCTTGGGCCAAATGAATAAGCTTTGCCAATTTTCATCAAAATTCGAATAATAAATGTGACCTGTACTTTGTTTACAATTTAACGTGGACAAACAGACGGACGGACGGGAATGCATAAATCGACTTAAAATGCGATTCTATGCATATTCTCGAAAGGAACCATGTGTCTATCTCGTTTCCTTTTGTCTGTTACAAACATATGCACCCTGTACCACAGTGTGTGAAGGGTATAAAAATGTGCCAGGAACCAGATTTTTGTCAATATTTCAATTTCAGGTAGAGCCTAAAAACTTTATATATTTCACATCTGGAGACTTTGAGTTCCAGAACCTAGTGCTGAGCAGTGCCAGAGGATAGTTAGAGGCCGCAATTATGACCCAAACTTCGTGAATTTTTTACATGGAGAAGGGGATTGGGATAAAGAATAAGCATGCCTATTTTGACGAAGTTCGGTCAATATTTAGCGGGTCAAATGGACCCTTACTTTTGTGTAAAAAATTACAAAACTTGTATTCTATGGCCTATATATTTACCCCTGAAGAACATAGACCCGAGAAGTTTATAGTATATTCAAGAGGAGTGGTTGACCTTTAAATTGATACCAATTATATTGTCGTATGTGCTCTGATGTGGGAGTTACACTTAAATATTTACAGGTGCTTACGTATCAATTATATTATTAAGTAACCCATTACCACTCTAGGGGGCGGAAATATAGCGCTGATCGCTTTGAAATTTTCCATGAGGATCCAGGTATGGTCAAGGACAACACTTATAATTTTCCGTGATTGTTGGATAATAATTTTGAGATGAAGTATACCGAAAACTTTTCTTTTTGATTTTTTCGAGTCGATCTATAGGCCACAAATATAAACCGAACATCACAACACAACCCACTCTGAATGGAATCTGGACAAATAATTAGAAGGACTGTACTGATTATTAGTAATGTTCGGAAAATATATCAGTGTATGGAAGAGGTGCTTCTGACCTCTAATCGGGCAAGAGAGTGCAACTATCACGAAATATTGCCCAGGTTCCGAATAAAAATCCACAGGAAGTTAAGGTTCGTGGTAGTTGTGTAGGGAATCGTATGGTCGGCCCCGTCCGACTATACTGCTCCGCTCACTGGTTTCAACAGAGTTTGTAACATGCCCTCTAAAACTATGTGTTCTATCATTGTGATTGTTTTTTTGCTTGCAAATGTCTTCTACTAATGGATTTAGGCTCATTTTCATAATTCCCTAATTGAGTGTTCAAGAAAGAAAATCACAACAATCGAAAATAAAATAATATACATAATTATTCAATAATAAGTTATTCCATTGAATTAATTTACTATTTCCCACATGTGGACACATCAATCAAAATATTCCCCTGATTAGCTTAAAATATGACATTAATTCAATTATGTGCGTCTGATGTGACACAGCATATGCCCGCTTCCACCACCCCCCTTCTCTCTATCCAAGTGAGTTTGCCATAAATATTATTTATTAAACTTGCATAAATGTAATTCAAACTAAATCCTTAAAGACTTTATATCAATATCTATCCCAACGATAGACATGAAAAGCAACAACAACAGTAATATTATATTACATGATGCCTGCAACTACCCTGCCATCTAGTAGCTACTGAATATCGGAAAAATCCTTTAATACAAAAATCTCAAAAAAAAAAATGACGAGACAACAAAATGTCAAAACACTTTTAGTACACATTTTGAATATTATCGATAAACAATGTCAGCTCGAGAAGTGCCTGTGCTGACTGACTGAATGCAAAAGAGTACTCTGACAGGTAGAACAACAACACAACATCATTGACATACATTTGCAGACTGCGAGTGACTTGCATAGCAGTGAGATGGGTAATATGGCAATTTTCAATATAAAATTTGCACAAAATTTAATATTAAATTAGATCAAAAGGTGGGGTTGTCCTTCCCCTCCCCCTTATTGGAGGGATATTATTATTATAATACATATTTATGTATATGTGTAGCATAGATATTCACATGGATGAGTAGTTGTAGCAGAGCACAACGTCAAAATGCATCATCGGCATCATCATCATCATCATTACAATTTAATTGACCTAAATTGAGGCTGTAATGGAAATTTTGAAGGTAAAACAAGCTTATTGTTCATTTATTTTTGTTGTTCTTTTTTATTTGTTGTTGTTGCAGTGATTGGTGCTGGTACAGCAAAACACCGAAGGTCTGGTCTGCTCATGAAGGTAATGAATTTATTAATTCATTTAAGGACATTTGGGTCGATGAGCATGAATATTATTTATAACAAAGTTTAAGTAGTTGAACATGGTTTTTTTTGCTTGGTTGTTTTTAAATTAAAAATTCTGCCATAACAGTAAAAATTAAATATTAACATAATATATTTATTATTTGTAGATTTATTATTAATCAGAATATCAACTACAACTATATGTAGAGTATGGACAGATCATAATTCAACCAACGCCACAAATACCCGTCAATAGTGAAGGTGGCGATACTACTGGCATACCACCTAAAATTAAGGATGACAGATATTCATAAAGCCTATGTAATTATTGTTATATAAATTAACTGTCTGAACCAACAGCAGGAGTTAATTTATATAATAGCAGCAGATAGTTATCGGAATAAAATGGTCCTGATGGTTCTAGGTCCATTTTCGATCCAATTTGGATGTAATTTGGAATCCTGTGTTTTCTATGTGCAACGACTTGTCTAAATAAAATGTTGAATGTAGGTCGATGTTTGGACTATACCTCATATAAAGGCGGCGGACAGGTCATAATACATTTATATAGTCCTTTTTAACCTCCACCATAGTACTGAGGGTTTGTTTTTTCGCTTGTAACTCATCAAAATAATCATTTCCGATCTTATGACGTATAAATATTCTTGATCAGTGAAAAATTCTATGACGTTTTGCATATGTTCGTATATCCACCCACTTTTTCTTGTAGCCCCCCGTTTGACCGAACATATTTGGTTAAAGCCTCATTGTCCAACTGATTCATAAATATATCAGTCCGCCTTCGGGTTGTTAGGAAATCATCGTGGTAGAAAATAATTTTATTTACATATGTTGAAAATTTTAATATAGATCCTAATATAATGGGTAAAGTTTATATCAGTTTAAAATGATATAACCCCTATATTTGGCGTATAAATGTTCGGCCCGACATAGCAGTACACCAAAACCAAATCAACTAAAAACCAAGAATGTAGAGAGGGAGTATTCTATGATAAATTGCTGTCAATATGTAACGAAGTACTAAATTACAGATCCTTGGTTAGGGCTAGGGCCATGAACATCCTGAAAAATAGACGTGACCTTTTTATGGTCGCTACGTAGAAACAACGACTTATTTTGGAAATGTTTTCAGAAAAGTTAAAGCGCCTTGGAATTGTAAGATACTTTAAAATGTAAAGGATCTTTAAATGTAAGAAACACATAAAATAGTAATAGACCGGCGTATTTTAAAGAAATCAAGGCTTGCTGTCCCACGTGTAACAAAAATCTACAAATACCACTTTCACAAAACCGAAATTTTCAGTACCGGTTTGTATACCCTACACAACTATGTTGTAAGTGTATTATAGCTTTGTCCCAAGTGTTTGTAACGCCCCGAGTAGCTGAATCAATCTAGACATGTGTGTCCGTCAGTCTGTCAATTATAAATTGTAAATACAGTACAGCCCACAGTTATGGACCAATCGTCACAAAATTTTGCAATTAGGGCCGATTCTGGCCAAAGAATCCGCTATTGTTTTTTGGTTATTATCGCTAAATATTTAGAGGATAAAGTGGACAAAAAATGTAAATTTGGTCTGTTTTTCTGGTCGCTTCACAGGCCGCAATTATGACCCGAACTTCACGAGATTTTAGATGTGGAGTGGAATCTTGGGATTCAAAGAATAAGCATGACTTTTTTAATGAAGATCGGTTAATATTTAACGGGTCAAATGGACCAAATCTTTTATGTGATAAATGACAAAAGTAGCATTGTATGGCGTATTTACTCGTGAAGTGGATGTGGTTGACCTTTAAATCTGTATCAATTGTTTTGTAGTATGTGCTCGGATACGTACAGGTGTGTACGTATTCTGATATTGTTTGGTATTACCATTACCACACTAAAGGGCGGACTAGGACATTTTGTGTGATATGGATATGCGTGAGGATCCGGATATGGTCTAGGAAATAACAAAATTTGAAACTTACGAATCGGAAAAAAAATTTCGCAGAGGAGTTGTTGACCTCTTATCGGTCAAGGTAGTGCAATTATCGCGAAATATTACCCACGATCGGTGTTTGTGTAGGATATCATATGCTTGGCTCCATCCCCCTATACTGTTCCGCTTGCTTGTTCATCTGTCGTTTTCTGTGATCAATTCTCTGTTACGCTCTCTCTCTCCCTCTCTCTTAATTTTGTCCCATACACCATTGATTCTCAACATTTCTTAAATAATGATTAGTTGGAAGTACCGTTATCTGTGAGCTTTGCATCGAAGTTTTGTTTTCAATCCGGGTTGCCTTGGAAGACTACATATTTATCGTTGCCCTGAAGTTGGCATGGTGACAAATTTTAGGATATTGGTGACCAAAGAGGTCATCTCGTAATCGTACGTTTATAGTTTCTTCTATGCAACAATTTTGCCTGTTGGTATTACCACAAAAATGAAAAATATGGCTTAACATTTTTTGAGGGAATTGTGGAAATATCAATTTTTTACTATCTTCTAAATATTGATTTCTCCCATTTAACTATATCTAACTTTGTAAAAGGAATTATGCGTCTGTACCGTAAATAGATTTAAGTATGTATTACAAACTTTTGTACACATACACACACATTTAAATATAATTTAAAATCTACTTTTTGGTGGTCCTAGAAAAATATTCTTTAAAACATGAACGCGTGTGGTGGCACAAAAAAAAATACTATTTATACCCTACACAACTATGTTGTCAGGGTATTATAGCTTTGTGAAGCCCCAAATGTTTGTAACGCCGCGAAATATTGGTCCTAGACCCACCTTTAAGTATACCGATCGTCATATCTCGACTAACTTAGTCGATCTAGACATGTGTGTCCGTCCGTCCGTCCGTCCGTCTGTCCATTAAAATTTGTAAACACGATACAGGCCACAGTTATGGACCAATCTTCACGAAATTTTGCATTAGGATGTGTGAAGACCCCTATTGTTTTTGGAAAAGATCGGTTAATATTTAGGGGATGAAATGGACCAAATACTAAATTTTTGTCGGTTTTCTGGTCGCTCCAGAGGCCGCAATTATGGCCCAAACACCGCGAATTTTTGTATGGAGAAGGGGATCGGGCCAGAGAATAAGCATGCATGTTTTGATAAAGATTGGTCAATATTTAGCGGGTCAAATGGACCCTGACTTTTGTGTGAAAAATGTGAAAATTTGTATTCTATGGAATATATATTTACTCCTGGAGTATGTAAACCCCAGGAGTTGATAGCATATCCAAGAGGAGTGGTTGGCCTTTAAATTGATACCAAATATAGTGATGTATCTACTCAGATGTGGGAGTTACAGTCAAATAATTACAGGTTCTTATGTATTCAGATATTATTTAGTAACCCATTACGACATTAGAGGGGGAAATATCGCGCTGATGGCTTTGAAATTTTTCATGAAGTTCCAGTTATGGTCAAGAACAACGCCTACAATTTTCGGTGATGATCAGATTAAAATTTTTTGGACCGAAAACATAATTTTTTGTGTGTTTTCGAGTAGAGTATAATCCGAAAATCACAACACACCCACCGTGAAGGTAATGTCGGAATAAACATCCTCAGAAAGTTAATTAACTGCTCCGCTCACTGGTTTTTAATTTAGGTATGTGTTACACACAAATATTTCAATAGAATTAAACTCAAATCATTACATATAGCAGTTGGGGAACGGAAGGAGTTTCAAACTTTAACGTAGAAGGATCTCTATTATTGTGTAAGGTAGATTTCTAGAGTTAGGTTTGAAAATGTGTAATTAATATTGCATCCTGCACAAAGACATACCGAACTTTTCCAAAAAAAAAAAAAGAAAAAAAAACACACACACATTTATGTACATAATTAACAGACTTAGAAATTGCTCAATTACAAAAATTCGAAATTTTCAAAACTTATTGTTTCTGGTTTTAGTTATCACAAAAATTATTGTCGCATCGCTTCGAGTACTAAATTTATTGTTTATATTATCATGAATGAATACTGCGGTTTTATTTGAATATATTTATGTACACTTAATAAACACCAAAGTACTGTACATATATGTATTTTTTGCTTGTTTTGTTTTCATTATTGTTGTTGTCATTTTTATTAATTACACACATGAATGTGTGTATGCATGCTATCACAGTACTATCATTGTTCGTATTCAAATGTGGGTCATTGTTAAGTGTTGACTCGTCGTTTTGTTTTGTGCAAAATTGGCCAATTATTTAATATACAAAACATATGTATATAGTAAGTACGTGCTATAAAATATGACTATTTATGAGCTCAAAGAAATTAAGTGACACTTTGTGGGCATATGAACAAGAAACAAACAAAAACAAAATTGTTACAAGGTTAAGGGGGTTTTGATGGGAAGTAAACAAAGAAATAATGTGGGAATATTTTATAGGAAGTAATTACAAACAATGGTTATTACGATTTCGAATTTCAGAAAATGTCCTGGAAAATGAGCAAATATCAAAACACATAACCTAAAAAGGATTCGGATTCGGTTTAATCAACAATAGAAATAAGCAATATTGACCCATGAATATAGCATCAATATAACTCAGAAAACTTACGTTTACGTTTCCGCACCAACATATCGATTTTAATTGTCATTGCATTGCACAATACCCCCACATAAAATCTTCCTGTCACACCTTTACATAATCTACATAACAATACCAAAAATATTCTCAGCAGACAGCAAATATTCCCATGAAACAATCAGACAATGAAGAAGAATTACATCGTAAATGTGTGCAGCAGCATGACATCGCAACTATGCATTAACGACATTATGCCATTAATACACACAAACCAACATACATACATCCATACATTACCAGTACAAATGCCACATCATAATACTTACCGCATTATTTTCCTCATCTTCATCGTCGTCTTCGCCTTCGCCTTCGGTGTCGGAGTTATCTTTGGCTTTCTTACGCCATATTACAACACTGACATAATTACTGCTTTCATTCAACCAATGATTTTTTAAGAGCGCTGCAATCTCGGAGATTTTCAGGCCCAGAACATCATTACCGTTCAGCTCGAGTAGACAATCGCCAATGCGTAAGCCGGCCTTGTACGAATTGGAATCCTTTTGTATGCTGCTAACCCAGGGATATGGATCCCAGGGTGCCCTGCTCAAGTGTAGACCCAAGGAGCCGTTTGTGCATGTGTAAATTTTAAATGATTTTAACATTTTTCTTCGGTTGGTTTTTTGTTTTATAATTGAGCTGGAATAAAAGGCAAAAAATTAAAAAAAATCTTACTTTAATTTTGTTTTTAAGTATTAGTTGTTGTAGTTGGTCTGCAATTTTTTTCAAGGCCTCACGTACGTTGTGTATGCCATAGCTTATGCGGGTGTAAACAATCGCAACAAAAACAATGACAATGTTTTGTTTTTCTCTCTCTATTTTCTTCTTCTTTTTCTTTAAGTTTTATTGACTTTTGCAAAAATTCGCGCCAAACAAAACCATTATGCCAAAAGCCAAGTCACAAAAAATAAAGTTTGAATCTTCCCGATGACACATAGACGTTATACAGTGGGCGTCAAAACATGAATCACACTTAAAAACCTATTCTTTAAAAAATCCACGCTTTTGGTGGACCTAGAAACACTATTTAAAAAATCAACACCTAATCAACACCAACTTTATAAAATCTACGCATAAACTGGTTTTTAGAAAAAAAAATCAACGTCAATATTAGTTATTGGAAAAATAGTCTTTAAAAATTGCTTCTTGGAAACATATTTTTTTAAAGTCCACGTCTTGTGTTGGTCATTGAAAAAATATCATTTAACAAGTGAAAGGGCGTTAAGTTCTGCTGGGCCAGAACTTAACGCCCTTTCACTTGTTAAATGATATTTTTTCAATGACCAACACAAGACGTGGACTTTTAAAAAATATGTTTCCAGAAGCCATAAATATAAACTAGGTGTTGATATAAACTTAGTTCAAGTTCGAAGATGGGGAATATCGGTCCACTCCTTCAGGTACGTCCCACCCAAGGGCTAGGCCTAGGCCTACATTTTGGGCTATAGTTCATTATCGAACCTTACGTTCTAGTTTTTTTATCTCGATATCCTCCGCAGGT
Source organism: Musca vetustissima (assembly GCF_032173495.1). Taxonomy (NCBI): domain Eukaryota; kingdom Metazoa; phylum Arthropoda; class Insecta; order Diptera; family Muscidae; genus Musca; species Musca vetustissima. The sequence continues at coordinate 212,584 of NW_026880443.1, forward strand.
GAAATGATTACAACAGAGTCTTAGAACCAAACCCAAAACGCGGAATTAATCAGATAACTATTTTAATGTAAACCTGTAAGGATAGTAGTAAAGTCGGACTGGGCCGACTATATGATACCCTTCACCACTTTGGGAATATTCTACATATATATCCTAAAAGACGTGGCCTTTTCGATGGAAAAAAATCCATATCTAAATCGATTAACATCAATCCCTACACATGTCATTCTGCAACCTATGCTTAATTTGGTAAATCGATTTAAAGCAAACTAGACACACGCTATTCGGTATGCTGCACTGTTTAAAATGTAATCTCAATCAGACACCAATTGATTATTTGGTGTACAATTAACATGAATAAGTCGAAATTATATATGGATGCCATGCTATATCTATATCTGAACCGATTTCAAGAAATCTTGCCTGAGATTAACTTCAAATCGGACGGAAATATATGTAGGAGGTGTATGTAAATCTGAACCGATTTTCACGAAACTTTACACACATCATTCTACACCTTATTCAGTACGATATACCAAAATCGGAGACTTTGGTGCATTTTCTTAAATCGGGCGAAAATATATTAGGGAGCTATATCTAAATCTGAACCGATTTTCACAAAACTTAGAACACGTCATTCTACACTTAATTCAGTACGCTATGCCAAAATTGGTGCAAATCTAAAGATTTTCAGGGACTTTGGTGCACCATTTACCTAAAATCGGGCGAAACTATATATGCAGCTATATCTAAATCCGAACCGATTTTCACGAAACTTAGCACACATCATTCTAGACCCAATTCAGTACCTTACGCCAAATTTCGTGCAAATCGAAAGATATATATGGACTTTGGTTTCCCATTTACTTTAAATCGGACGAACATATATATAGGAGTTATATCTATATCTGAACCGATTTTCAAGAAACTCAGCACACATCATTCTGGATTTAACACAGTATCCTACGCCAAATTTTGTGCAAATCGAAAGATATATAGGGACTTTGGTGTACCATTTACATTAAATCGGACGAAAATATATGTGGGAGCTATATCTAAATCTGAATCGATTTTCAGGAAACTTAACACACATCATTCTAGACCTAATTCATTACGCTGTGCCAAATTTCGTGCAAATCGAAAGTTATATAGGGACTTTTGTGCACCATTTACATTAAATCGGACAAAAATTCAAAATTCCCAATTTCAATAAGGTTCGTTCGTGGGTCAAATAAGTGACCTATGCCAAATTTCATCCAAATCGGATCATTATTAAATTTTTGGCCCATTTCAACCCCTAAATATTAACCGATCTTTACCAAAAACAATGGGGGTCTTCATTGGCCAGAACCCATCCCACATGATTTCGTAAAGATTGGTACATAACTGTGGCCTGTATCGTGTTTACAAATTATAATGAACAGACGGATGGACACACAGGTCTACATCGACTCAGGTAGTCGAGATATGACGATCTGTATACTTAATGGTGGGTCTAGGGCCAATATTTCGCGGAGTTACAAACTCTTGGGGCTGCACAAAGTTATAATACTCTGACAACATAGTTGTATAGGGTATAAAAATCCAATATTTCGCGGAGTTACAAACTCTTGGGGCTGCACAAAGTTATAATACTCTGACAACATAGTTGTGTAGGGTACAAAAATCCACAGATATATTTTAAAATAAAGAATTTTTACAAATACTATTCCCCGATTTAACTTTAAACACCTTTTGTAACTGAACATAAAACTTGGCAGCTACATGTCAATTATACGCATATACACCCACACACACACCCGGACAAATAGTCATGCACGTACTACTACAACGCCAACAAAAGTCAGCCATCTAGCCAGATACCATCGAGCGTTCACGACGGTGTTCAGTGATTTGTTTTAATCGCATATGACGTGTGTTTAATTACACAGTCTGTGTGTGTTCGGTTTTCAAATTTCAAATCCTTCACCTAGAAAATGCGCTCAATTAGACAGACTCACCAATACCATCAAAAACATGTCAACTGTTCACATCTCGAAAAAATGCAACAACAATAACAATGCGAAAAAACAAACAAGTACAATAAGTCATGTTTTGCCAACATTGAACGAAGGCGACTGCAATCAAAACAAACCAAAAGGAAAAAGTTCACAACTACATTGGCAAACGAAACGTCAAGAAGCAGAGAAAATCATGTTGAAGATAAAAAATAGTTGAAATTTTGGATGATACGCAAATATAAGCGAAAACAGTAAGGAAAGTAGTAAAGTCGGACTCGGCCCCGTCCGACTATATGGTACCCTTCACCACATTGGGTATATTCAACAGATGGAATCCTCACAGACGTCGCATATTTGAAGGACCATTAACATAGATTTGCTTCTTACAATGGGACAAAATTATGTAAATAAATTTGGGGGGAACCCCGCCCATTCTCGGGGTCAAACATTTTTTTGATTTAATTCGAATCTACACTAATTCAAGAATCTCCCTACAAAATTTCAAGTGAAAATCTCAAGAGCTCTTGAAGATATAGCCGATTTATTGAATCAGCATCAAGTGACGGCTAAAGGGCTTCTCAAACTTTAAACGAGTTTTTCTCTTTTGCGAATGGCGGACACGATAACTCAAAAACTAATAACCCAATCGCTTCCAAATTTTTACACGTTTCTCTGTGAGTATATAGCTATCTTATGAACAAGGATAAATCCAATCGGTGAAGATCTTCCTTATTATACCCCACACACAACTATGTTGTCAGGGTATTATAGCTTTGTGCAGCCCCAAGAGTTTGTAACGCCGCGAAATATTGGTCCTAGTATACCGATCGTCATATCTTGACTAGATGAGTCAATCTAGACATGTGTGTCCGTCCGTCTGTCCATTATAATTTGTAAACACGATACAGGCCACAGTAATGGACCAATCTTCACGAAATTTTGCATGTAGGATGGGTTCTGGCCAATGAAGACCCCCATTGTTTTTGGAAAAGATCGGTTAATATTTAGGGGATGAAATGGACCAAAAACTTTATTTTTGTCGGTTTTTCTGGTCGCTCCAGAGGCCGCAATTATGGCCCAAACACCGCGAATTTTTGCATGGAGAAGCGGATCGGTCCAGAGAATAAGCATACCTGTTTTGATAACGGGTCAAATGAAAAATTTGTATTCTATAGCGTATATATTTACCCCTGAAGGACATAGGCCCGAGAAGTAGATAATATATCCAAGAGGAGTGGTTGACCTTTAAGTTAATACCAATTATATTGTTGTATGTGCTCGGATGTGGGAGTTACACCTAAATATTTACAGGTATCTCCGTATTCGTATATTATTTAGTAAACCATTATCACTCTAGAGAGCGGAACTATAGCGCTGATTGCTTTGAAATGTTCCATGAGGTTCCAGTTATTGTCAAGGACAACGCCTATAATTTTCGGTGATGATCAGATACTAATTTTGGAATGAAGTGGATCGAAAACTTAATTTGTTGTGTTATATTCGAGTCGATCTATAGACCACAAATGAAAGCCGAACATCACAACACAACCCACGGTGAAGGGAATCTGGACAATAGTTGTACTGAATACTCGTAATATTCGGAAAATATGTCAGTGTGAGGAAGAGGTGCTGTTCACCTCATGAGGGTGCAAATATCTCGAAATATTGCACAGGTTCGGAATAAACATCCACAGAAAATTTGAGTTCCGTGATAGTTGTGTAGGGTATCGTATGGTCGGCCCCGTCCGACTATACAGCTCCGCTCACTGGGTTTTATAGGTCTTTATTTTCAATATTACAATAAAATGGTAATATATCAATCGGATTCTTACGAAATATATATTTCGTGTTACAGATTATATTATGGCTGATGACGTCAATCTGATTTAATTACGGCCTAATCATTAATTTCCACTGCCCATTTAAATACCCTTGATATTTAAAAGTAATCACAAATATGTCCATGTTCTTATTGGTGACACCGATAAGCCATTTATAATTAGTTACTTAAAATTCCGAAGAATTAATAAATAAAGGTTAACAACCTTTAGAAAAATTAACTTCTTCTAAACAACCTGAACACATTCCCTTGTGATGTCTTGTCTTGATGCCTCTCTATTTTGTGTGTGTGTGTGTTTTTTTTCAAGAATCCCTTGATACAAATAAATCTTCTTCACATTTTTCCATTGTAGCTTTTTTGGAATAAATTTCACCAAAGTTTAATAGTTTTCTTGGTGTTTTTTTGCTTCTGATCCTTTGTTACCAATTTGTAATGTGTCGGCATATGGCCAATACCGGGACTATGTGATTGAGTTACCAAATGAAGACAAACAGAGGCTAAACACGTACCACGCCTCCAAGTCACATAGACGACGAATCGAACGACGAAACACTTCAAGTGTTAGTTTAACGGTCGCGTGCTGGAATATGTCGATGCTTGATGGTGGCGGTGAAGAGCGGCATCAGCCCCTCCGATGTTTGTTTGTTTTTTGCTCTTGTGCTGCGTTTTTTATGCTATGCTCTTTATTTGATGGGTTTCTTCAACTCAGCTAGCCATCCACCCACAATCATTGTTTTAAACCTTGGCCCATACCCGTAAATAGTGGGACTGTCTGTCCTACCCACCGAACGTCCATCTATCAGTCAATGATTCGTTGAATTCTGTTTCGTTGTTGTTGTTGTTGTTTTAGCACCTTTTTTTTTCTTTTGAGTCAGCAACATTCGGAATAGTCTGTGGGGTACTCAAATGATATGAATTTGTAAAAACGTAACAACGAAACATCTTCGTTGCCTTGATTTCAACTGGCAAAACGATGAAAACCACACGAAAAAACCATGTCACGTCTTTTGTTGGCGTGATGGTTACGCATTTTTAATGTATTATCAAAGAGTCAATATATGGAGGGGAACAACAACAAAACAAACACACATTTTTTCCTGCAGAAAGGCAGAGTAACACTTAAGGTGTTTTTTTAAGTATGGAGTGTCCTGCAACAGAAGGATGCTATTTTTTATTTATTTATTTATTTTTTTTTTTTTATTAAATTTGATTTTTGAGCAGACTTTCACAGCTATAGGCTAGATTTTATAGGAGACTGTCACAGGCGTGGATTAAAAAAAAAAATTTTGAATGATTATCACAGGCGTGGATTTCTGAAATAAAGTTTTTGAAGGACTATCACAGGCGTGGATTTCTGAAATAAAGTTTTTGAAGGACTATCACAGGCGTGGATTTCTGAAATAAAGCTTTTGAAGGACTATCACAGGCGTGGATTTCTGAAATAAAGTTTTTGAAGGACTATCACAGGCGTGGATTTCTGAAATAAAGTTTTTGAATGATTATCACAGGCGTGGATTTCAGAAATAACGTTTTTGAAGGACTATCACAGGCGTGGATTTCTGAAATAAGATTTTTGAAGAACTACCACAGGCGTGTATTTCAGAAACAAAATTTTTGAAGGACTATCACAAGCGTGTATTTCTGAAATAAAATTTTTGAAGGACTATCACAGGCGTGAATTTCAGAATTAAAGTTTTTGAATAACAATCACAGGCGTAAATTTTTAAAAATATATATTTAGAAAAATATCCAAAACGTGTATTTAAAAAATATTTTTAGAGGGCTATCACAGTTGTGTATTTTTTGGGGATTCTCATATCAATATTCGTAACACGCTTATATACACAAGAAAGATATTATCACTTGACTCATTTCTCTTATGTTGTTGGTGTTTTCCCCTAGAATGATTGCACAGTGGTTTATATTGCGGTTTGGTGTTTGTAGTGTTATTATTTAGCCGGTTATTCTTTGTGAAGAACACTGCCTAATGAGAGCTGAATATTTGCGAGCATATGTCAGGATATGTATTTAATAATTTTAGAAATTTCTTCATCCAAAATCAGTGGTGACTTTTTAAAAAAACTGGAAGCCTACCACTGTGCCTAACCGGAAGAATACTTTGTACATAATAAATACTCTGCCATTTCACACGGCATACGCATACATCTTCATTCAGCATCATCCTATAGCATAGCTATAGCTGTGCAAATACTTGTATTTGTTACCGCCTCTTAAGTTCTGTGTATGTGTGTGTCTACAAATTTGAAGGAATATATGTGTGCTTTTAATTTTTGGTTGCAAGTATTTCGATTTGCATGTGTGTGTGTGTGCCTGTGTAAAGTAGGGTATTTGTATTTCGTTGTTTATTAATTCAAAGGTGTTTGTGTTTATTTTTCTGCTTAAATCTTGTAGGGACAATGACAACGAAGTGTTGTTGAATGAATGGAGGAACGTTTTACGAAAAGTGTTCAGGTGTAAAGTTTTCTAATTAGTTTAGAAAGTTTGTAAACACATACACCGAAAGGCACAGACACACACAAATAGAGAATATGCTTTAGCCACTGTAGGGGTAAAATGAATCTTGGAAAAACTCCAAAAAAAAAAACCAGACCAAGACTTTGAAAAAAGTTAAACATGGTTTTTGGGTGCGTGAATGGAATATTGGGACAGGTGAATTATGCCACTGACATGTTTTTGATTTGTTTTGTCTGTCTGTGAAAGGGGTTTTTAAGGGATTTAAGTTCAATTTACTGCAACAAATGCACTTGGGTTTAGTTGAGGAAAAACAGAACAAAACCAGTAAGAAAAGTATTAAAGTCGGACGAGGCCAACTGTATGATACCCTTCACCACTTTCGGTATATCCAACAGACAAAATTATGAAAATCAATTATAAGCATATATATATATATAAGCTATATCAAAATCTAATCCGATTGTACCGATTGGACCCACCATGGTAAAGCATTTAACACCATCTTCATTCTAGACATACTTTAGTACGCTATTCCAAATTTCGTGCAAATCGAAAGATATATAGGGACTTTGGTACACCATTTACATTAAATCGGACGAAAATATATATGGGAGCTATATCGAAATCTGAACCGATTTTTCAATAGGGTTCGTCCTTGGGCCAAACAAATGAGCTGTGTCAAATTTCATCCAATTCGGATCATAAATGCGACCTGTACTTTGTTCACAATTTAACATGGACAAACAGACACACGGACGGACGTACATGCATAGATCGTTTTAAAAAGTGATTCTATGCATATTCTCAAAAGGAACCCTGTGTCTATCTCGTTTCCTTTTGCCTGTTACAAACATATGCACAAAGACATAATACCCTGTACCACAGAGAGGTGAAGGTTATAAACAGGAGGACTATGAAAGGCGTGGAGTTTCATAAATATTTTTTAGAGGACTATCAAAGGCGTAGATTTTTGAAGAATATTTTTAGTGGACTGTAGAAGGCGTGGATTTCTATTTTTATATTTTCTAGAGGACTATCAAAATCGTGGACCTAAAATTTTTTTAGAAGACTATTAAAGGCGTAGATTTTTAATAAATATTTTTAGAGGACTATCAAATAATATTTTTAGAGGACTATTGAACAGTTGCTTTATATTTTATTTAGTTATTCATTTTTTTTTTTTACAATATACAATAATAATATATAATTCGAATTATGTGAAAACACTATCCCTTTTCATTTAATTCCAATTAGTCATTTATAATAATAATAATTATTGAAATTCATATAAAATACAACTACAATAATTAATTTAATTATTAGTTATAATATAATAACACAATTTATTTAAAACAATCAACTAATGAATATATAATTAAATCTAAATGTTCTCCATCAAGAAAACAATATTGAACACAACAATAATATCAAATCAACACAGATGCAAACATAACTCATTAATCATAATTTATGAATAGATTTGAAAATTATTTGAATGTGGTTTTTATATCTTTTATACTGCGCTATACATTTAACAGCTGTTCTTTTGTTGTTATCTCTGGTAAATAGATTAAAACATGTTTGAAAACTAAATTCAGTGGCAAGCAAAATAAATAAATATTTTTAAATTTTTTTGGTAAAAAATATGTTAACAATTAAATTATTTTTTTATATAGTTCCTTGGCAACATTCTGCTTTCAATACCCATGGCAACTACAACGACCTACCTACCTTGAAAGAAATATATTATTACAATTATTATGTCTTCACCATCCAAAACTTGTCCTAACAACTTTTTAAGTGTCTCTTACAAGTAAAATAATTGTTATTTATTTTTTTCTGTCTTTTGATTCATAGTCAAGTAATTTTACCTACAAAAAAGTTTTTGTTTTAATGTTCATGGCCAATGTCAAGAAAACACCAATAAACATTGAATTCCGGCCTCCATTATTCGTCATCTCGAAAATAAAAACAAACGCATTTCTACCTCCTTCCCTAACCTCCTATCTGGCCGAAAAGTCAACAGATAAACACTTTTACAATTTAAGCTTAAGAACAATTAACATCGAAGCAGCATTAACTAGTTTTTAATGATCATCTGGCTCTGGGTTGCTAAGCAAACTGAACAACAACTGTCGTAGCTAGTCGATTGGAAGATTAAAGAATGTTTGCTATAGAATGCTTTAACAAACACCATTTCATTTCTAATACTGATTTTAAGTCACATTTGGAGAATATAATACCACTTCAGATTCTTTGAGGAAGATCATGAAGATCTATTAGAGATATAGGAGAGGACTTAAAAAGAATTTGATGAAGGACTTGTGCAGCTATAGATGTGGATTATTAAATATTGAAAATGGATTATTCAAAAAAGTTGTAGAGCAGAACAATCATAACTATAAGCGCGAATTTTTTAATCTATTTTGAAGGACTTCCCAACTATTTGAGTGAATTTTCACAGCTATTTGATTTTTTTAAAAATATGTGTAATGAATCCTGGATTTTTCGTCAATAGACGTTCTATGGTATGTATCCTGCCTATAAAGATTCTTTCTATAGAAAGACTATTCAAAGGCTTGTATCTACTAAACCTCACTGGAACATCGGAATCCGAAAATTCCAAATTTCTTTCCAGAAATATATATCAATATTGGATACTATTCAATGCCTGTAATTGGAACATTATTTTTCCAGAGCATAAGTATCCTACTACCACATAATGCAATAATATAGTGTCCATATAGAGGCCCTCACCGATGTAAAGAATTTTGAAGGCACACAACGTAGTGGAGGGTATAAAAAGTTCGGCCCACTCCGAAGTCTTTTTATACCCTTTACCACACTATGGTACAGGGTATTATGTCTTTGTGCATATGTTTGTAACAGGGAAAAGGAATCGAGATAGACCCATGATTCCTATTGAAAATATGCATAGTATCACTTTCTGAGTCGATTTACGCATGTCTGTCTGTCCGTCCATGTTAAATTGTAAACAAAGTACATGTCGCATTTATTAACCGAATTGGATGAAATTTGGCACAGCTCATTTGTTTGGCCCAAGGACGAATCCTATTGAAATTGGGAAAAATCGGTCCAGATTTAGATATAGCTCCCAAAGTTTCCTGAAAATCGGTTCAGATTTCGATATAGCTCCCCTATATATTTTCGTCCGATTTAAGGTAAATGGTGCATCAAAATCCCTAAATAGTTTTCGATTTGCACGAAATTAGGCACAGCGTACTGAATTCAGCCTAGAATGGTATGTGCTAAGTTTCCTGAAAATCGGTTCATATTTCGATATAGCTCCCCTATATATTTTCGTTCGATTTAAGGTAAATGGTGCACCAAAATCCTTAAATATCTTTCGATTTGCACTGAAAATCATTTGATTTACACGAATTTTGGCACAGCGTACTGAATTAAGCTTAGAATGATGTGTGCTAAGTTTCCTGAAAATCGGTTCAGATTTCGATGTAGCCCCCTTATATATTTTCGTCCGATTTAATGTAAATGGTGCACCAAAATCCCTAAATAGTTTTCGATTTGCACGAAATTAGGCACAGCGTACTGAATTCAGCCTAGAATGGTGTGTGCTAAGTTTCGTGAAAATCGGTTCAGATTTAGATATAGCTCCCATATATATTTTCGTCCGATTTAATGTAAATGATGCACCGAAGACCCTATATATACTTCGATTTGCACGAAATTTGGCATAGGGTAATGAATTAAGTCTAGAATGATGTGTGCTAAGTTTCATGAAGATCCGTTCAGATTTAGATATAGATCTAGTACTTTATTTTAATACTTTCTAGCACTTTCTTTTTTAAATAAAATCTACCATTTTTATGGACAATATTTGATGCTATATTAAATTCGGTAGCAATCTTCCAAAAATGGTTAAGATCTCTCTAGGCTCCGCATATTTTCAATAGTTTTTTGTACATAAAGGTACAGCTAATTAGAGATTTTTGATGGTTCTAGCCACATTTTCCAACAGAAGAAGCATTAATCATTTCTCGCGAAAAATGTCAATATAGGACATTGTTCTGGTATAGCCCCCATATAAAGGTACCGTCCTGTAACCCGAAATATTGAATGTTTGGCACGTTTTACTGAAAATGTTCAATACTGGTTCGCTGTTTACGATAGACCCCTATTATATTAGGTCTCCCAAATGTTGGTATTTTGGGAAGTATATGTACGTTTTTAACTTATTTGAGAGTAATTAGGTAATTTTGAATTATCATTGGGTAGCACATCTTCCTGCCACGAATTATGGATATAGGTTCCCTTTTAGGATTCACTCCATAATGCTATTATATGGTATTTGTAGGATGTTTTATCCGAATTGGCTGTAATTGCGTCCTCATTGCATCTAAAATCTTCCTAACAAAATTTTGGCATGGCACACCATATATTTAAAGTTCCGAATGACTATAGGTATTTTAAATGTCCACATCATTTGTCGTCGGTTTTTCTTGATGTATATGTGCATTTAGATCTTTACCAGACAGCTACTCAAAATCCCACCATCGAAACACAGTTCTTATTGAAACAGTGTAGTTCCCACAACAACAGTGTGACGTAGCAAACTGTGAAAACCAGTTTTCCGAAACATTTCAATTCAATTGAATTCATAAATAAGAAATGTACGATTTTCGGTATTCTCATATGTTTAATTTTTTGTGTATTTGTTTTTTGAAAAAGTGCGTGTGTGTTGGGTGTAATTATCTCAGAACAGGAACTGACATTTTATTTACTTCCTCGACACCTTCGTTTTTGCAATTTAGAACTTTGAGTGCATTCACTTAGCAGCATTCCAATTCGAATCGATTTTTTATGACTACAACATTTAAATCACTGCAATTTGGAAGCTGTCTGGTATACAATTGGTGTGCCGGGTGTTAGCCGGAGACTGACACACTCATATTTTAAAAATAAACATTTGAGATAATGCAATAAATATTTTTTCTTGTTTATTTTTTATTTTTCTTGACTCAGACGATTAAAGATTGTGCTTAAACAATTTGTTGTTCTTCTAAATGTGTGGTTCCGGGATGTTTACTAATGAAGTTGTGAGCATATATAAATTTAGATAAAAACAATTTAAACAAATAATAATATTAAATAATAGAAAATACGGTCATTATATTTATATTTTCATATTTGTAGGAATAAAATGTGAGAATAATGAAACGAATAAATCTGAGGTAACCTGAGGATTAAGTGGGTATTAATTTTTAAATAATCAATGAATACCAGACATGTGTTTGAAATTATGAACCATAAGCACTGTATAAGTTGCAATGATGTGGATAAATTCTGAGGTAATACAAAATTTGTTTACTGTTTTAAATCGAGCTACTTGATAAGAATGGGTTGCCAAAAGTAAAGATACCCAACAAAAAAACTTTGAAGCAATATTAAAAGTATTATATTACGGATCACACCTCGTATCCTTCATCATTGCATATCCTCAGCAATCGGTGTTCCCCCATTCTAATATTTTTTAGTAGTCTTCTATTGGATAATTTGAAAATCATTTAATGATTCACACACCAAATATTAACTTTCAATTTTCGGCCATAATAATTAAATATTTAATGAACTAATAAAAACCCAAATTAAAAACTCACAATAAAACCATATTACCTAGAACATTCATTTCATTTAATTATGTAACATGCAATGTAATATATGAACGCTATACATATACAATTTTGTCTGTGGTTAGTTTAACCACAAATAATTTGAGAAGAATAGAAAATGTAGAAGGACAGGGCGAAAAATCAAGTTGAGTATCATATTTAGTGAATTGTAAAAATTATAATATAAAATCGACATCAAAATTTTGTGTGATTGGCCTCGGCAAATATGTTAATTAAAAGAAAACATGAGAATGAAAGTGAAAAGCCATAAAATGGAAGTGAAAAATATGGAAATGAAATCAATTCTGACGATGGGTTAACATTGCATAATTGATATACTTCAGATATTCTTTTAATAGAGAAATCTCTATATAAATTTCATATTGAATGTAATTTACACTAGTTTACAAAATCTCATAGCATTGCTTAAGATATGGAGAATAGATTTTTGTAAAAAAATCAACTAATCTATTGTTAAGTTGAACTCAACAGAAACAAAATAAAAATAATCCAGCCCAAATCGTCTACAATTCAAGTCTAAACCCCAAAGACGTCGAAATCTTAACGACCTGAACCTAACATAATACCGATTCTGGTTTTATAACATATAACTTAGATATATTTCCATTTAATTGTCAGATGTAATTTTTCCATACCTTCGAATGTGTGCCTTTTACAGCATTGCCTCGAAAAAGGAAAATGTATTAAATTGGTTTGGAAGGATTAAATTACCTAAAAATGGGTAAATATACAAAATTCTAGGAACCGTAATACAGAAAATACTCCAGAGGCAAGTAAACAACAAGCTGCCTTCAGACGAAATAAAAGCTTTTTGGGCTATGCTACGAGCATAAAATATTCGGATCGATTCTGCTATACTGCAGTGAAACATCGCTTGTGTCTAACACCAAAACTAGAGGCAATCATTAAGAAATGTGTTTTGGCCATATACCATAAGTACTTAATGGAACAGGAACCCAAACATAGCACCGGTAGGAAAAGGAGATGGACTGGGTATAGAATCCCTAAGTATCTCGAAATCGATGTTGATCAAAAACACTTGACGACCAAGAATAACCCCACAAGTAAAAACTGTGTCGTCGGTATATATACTGAGCATATGGATTGCGGAGTTCTTCGGAATTACAAAGAGCTTTTTTTAGTCGCTTTATATAATCACATAATTTTCGGATTTAATGTGAATCAGTTCAAATCGGATATTCCAACATTGGATTTATAAATATTGAAATGTTGAGCCTTTGTGGGGGGTCCCAACTGCGGAGTTTGTTTCAATTCGAATAGTCCATTCGCATGGTGTTATAAAAAATATTTTTAACACCATTTTGTACATTTTGTGAGGGAGGTACCCAAAGGAGTACCCCATCTTCGAACGTGAACTAAGTTTGGAAGAAATATTAACATGTGCAAAGTTTGCAATAAATCGGTTACTTTCTTCGCGAGTTATTATGCGCACCACTCGGCCAAGCAGACGAATGGACATTTGTAAATCTACTCTAAATTATCTGAAACGGATTTTATCCAAAGAAACAACAACAGAAACAACAACAAACCAATATTTCAATGGGTCACATTAAAAACTAAGACAAAATAACTTTACATTGAAACCAGTGAGCGGAGCAGTATAGTCGGACGGGGCCGACCATATGATACTCCATACAACTACCACGGAACTTATACTTTCTGCGTATCTATATGCCGAGCCAGGGTATAATTTCGTTATATTTGACCGATTATAGGTCAACATCTTCTTTTTCTTACCCTGGCATCTTTTCCGAATCTTGGTTTCCCGGGTTGAACATTGATGGCATTACGTACATTTTACATAGAATGGTCTTGGTTGATTCGACCCACTGAATATTGACCGACCATTAAAAAAGCACTTCGAATTATTTGGCCAGATTCCCTTCCCCGTGTGTTGTGATGTTAGGCTAATAAATGTTTTATAAAGAGCGACTTGGAAACACACACAAAACATTGAGTTTTCGGTACCGAAAATTATAAGCGTCGTCTTTGACCTTAACCTGAACTTCATGCTTGGCAAATGTAGTAATAAATAATATCAGCATAGACAGTCCCCTGTTCATATTTATGTATAACTCCCACATCCTAGTACATACACCAACGTAATTGGTATCAATTTAAAGGTAAATGACTTCTCTTGGATATACTATGAACTTCTGGGGTTTACGTCCCTTAGGAATAAATATATATGCCTCGCTAAATATTGACCATTCCTTATCAAAACATTCATGCTTTTCTATGGTCAAATTCCCTTCTCTGAGCAAAATTTCGTGCTGTTCGGGCCATATTTGTGGCCTCTAGAGCAACCGGAGCGGGCACAAATAAAGTTGTTCGTCCATTTCATCCAGCAAATATTAACTGATCATTACCAAAAACAATAGGGGTTGTTTTTGGCCAGAATCCGCCTTACATGGAAAATTTCGAACATAACTGTGGTCTGTATCGTGTTTACAAATTATAATGGACAGGCGGATGGACACTCATGTCTAGACCGAATCAGTTAGTCGAGATACGATAGGTATACTAACAGGTGAGTCTAGGGCCAATATTTCGCGGCGATACAAACTTTTGGGGCCACACAAAGCTATAATACCCTGACAACATAGTTGTGTAGGGTATAAAAGGGGTAACTGAGCGATGCTTTGTGTAAGCCTTATGGTCCCAAGAGAAGTAAGTTGGAAAATGGCGGTGTTATCGACATATTTATATTTAAAGAACTGATCTACGTTTAAAAACAAAATCTTGCGATGTACTAAGTTCCAAAGGCACTTGAAGATTTTCACAGATACGAGGCACTTTTGTATACCCTCGACCATTAGGGTCATAGTACTTTTTTATACCCTTTGTGACTCTAAATAATAAGTAATCATGCCTGCACAATATATTCAGCATTTTGAAGAGAGAAACACATTCGGATTCTCATTGAAAATGTTCAATATAAGTTCCACATGATTTTTGGCCCTACACCATATGATGGGGTGTATATTAGACTTGACGTTTGGAACAAAATATTTTACGGAGATCCCATTAAATTCTATATCGGTTAAAACGTCAGATATACTCCAATGTTTATCTGATCACAATAGACATCTCAAAATTGAAGGTAAAGGTGTGAAGTGTACTACTACTCCTAGAATTGAGTAGTAGTATTTCTATTTTCCATATTTTGAAGGTTTTAACCAATATGTCTGAAATTTGGCATTTTGTGTTCTTGAAAGGTGAAAACTGTATTTGCAAAAGATTATACATGAAGGTTTAAAAATGTTCTTTGCTATATGGGTTCATTTTTTTATAAAGTCTTTATATAAAGGTATCGACCTATATTAGACATTTTTATGGTCCTACGAGCAATTTACAACCAAAGTGGATGAAGTTTGGCATTCCGAGTTCTTCTTGGTTGAAAATGTCATTATAGGAAAAGTAGTCCATATATCTTCTCTTAAAAATGTTTATGGCTCCAGTCTCGCATTTTTCAAACGATGAGTTTGTTAATTGGTATGCAGGTGGAATAATGCATGCAGGTGGAATAATGAATGTTCATGTTGTTTCTAATTGGGAAAAAAGAACTTCTTCGAAGACAATTTCAAATATAGGGGGTATGATTTTATATATCACCATTTCAAAGTTCGGCTCGTTTTTAGGTCATTTTCTTCATCCGAACATATAATAAGAACATATTTTGATGAAGACTTCACATGAAGGTTCCACAAAATTTTAGGTATTTTATTTATCTCAGGTTCCGCCACGAAAAGTGGGAATTCGGTTTCCCAGAGGTAAAAAGTGCCTACTCAGAGAAAATATTCAATATAGGTCCATGTATATATAACTTCATTCTAAATGTCATTTCTAATGACATTATTTGCGATTTCTTACAACTTTTGTTCACAATTTTTGTAAATTACTGTTATTTTTCATTTCAAGTCAAAATAAATTGAACCGAAAATATGTTTTTTTGTCTTCAAAAGGTATTGAACTCAATGATATATTTCTTATTTTTACTTTTAATTTTTACTGCAACTCTTGATGGCTGATGTGATGATAGCTTTGCAAGGTTTCAATTAAACAATCATACCATTGCAAGATTACGGCTTAATCGGCTACACTGACACGTACACAGGTAAAGAAATATAATATATCATATTTCTTTTAAATTTTAATTAATAATGAGAATTGCACACACGCACACCCATACAGATTCACAAATAATCACCGAAAAAATTAAAGTGCACTTAAAAGACCGTTAAATTCATAGAGCGAACAATGAATGCGATTCGAGGTGGTTTTTGTTTTTCTCTTCGGCGCAGAATATAAAAATGAAGAAGCAATTGCACAGAACTTCAAAATGATTTTTACCGGTTAAATACAATTTATAGCATCGTTATTTCATAAAAAAGAAACAACAAAAATTATAAATTTTTAATGTGATGTTATTTTTTTCAGATTTTTTATTAACAATTTCTGCTCCAATTATTATTACTATTTTTTTTGCTTGTGTTGTTGTTTCTTCTTCTTTTTATTATTATTTTCAAACACTTTACAACAATTATAACAAGGTAATGCAATTTAACGTAACGTCTTGGCTAACGTTATTGACTATCATCGTCGTTTGTTGTAGTCGTCTGTTAGGTTTTTCGGTTTTTGCTCCGCTGTATGAACGTTTTAAAATTAGTTTTGTAGTTTTTCTCAACCGTTTGTTTGTTTGAATCGCTCAAATGCAACTGTGCCCATGTGCGATTTTCACCTGAGCGCCAACCAACCGAACCGAATTCGAATCAAAATACACAAACGTTGGTGAGAAGCGCGTAAATTACTAAAACTGCAACAGTGCGGACTGAAACAGCCGCAGACACAAACAGAGAACAGTGACAGCGCTAACAGCTGTTAAAAAAAGAAGACAAAAACAAAAATTGCACATAAACATTTAACGGTATTTACAACATTGCCAGTTTGATTTTGTAATATCAAAAACGACGAGGTGGGTATGATAAGTGAGGGAATGAATTACAGAAATTTATTACTATTCACAGACAGAAAACAAAGTCGAGGAGAAACATTCATTTTGAGGATAGTTTGATATATTTCTAGGAAAACCTATTTGCTATGAGTTCCTCTTCTTAACACTAATAAAAGGGTAATAAAAATGCCACGATCTACATATGTGTGCCCGTCTGTATGTCCGTTATACAAACTCATGAACCATTGTTTAGAAGTGTTATCACACCAGGGCTGCAAAATTTTCCAAGCTGTGCCGAGACTCGGGTATTGGCTCCGTAGGAAGTTCAGTGGTAGTTGTGTAGGCCATTTCGGTAAAAATTGCGTGTGACCTTCTCAGTCACTTCATCACCTCTCGTATATAGAATTGACCAGAATTCATAGAGTATCCTAACCACCGCTTCACACTACATTCGGGTAACAGAATGCTAATTTCGAGGCATAAATACTTTGGGATAGAGTTGGCTCCCTCAGTCCCAAAAGTGTCAGAGTGAAGCTTAGAGTACTATGTCGTATTAGATGAGCATTGGAATTTCAATTGAAACGCGAAAACGAATATGTCACAAAAATACCTTGGGCCATTCGTTCTCCATAACATAATCAATAAGAATTGGTCTATATTTTAGCTAACTTCTACACCAAAAATATTAAAATATTCATCACGAACTCTGCAACAGGATGTTCACCAGAGTTATGTGCGCCACATGAACGGATACCAATTTCCGATAACCAAATAATCCAAATTATAGGTGTAACGTTCAATTTTTATTTAAGGGGACCTCCCCCATTCTCGATTATAAATTTTCAAGATTTTCATTGGGCTGGTAAATTAATACCAATAAATGTTAAGGTTTGTAACTTTACACATATATAATTGAAGATTTAGAAGAGAAGAAAAATAATTTGCAAATTTTGGTTGTTGTTGTTGTAGCAGCCCTATTGCTTTTACACAATGGGCTGAGGTGACAAACGTTGGCCGAGTAAGACACGGGTCGTTTCGGATCGTAGACCCCTCTGTCGTGGAAACGTTGTTATGTTGTTGTTTTTGGTGATTAAAGAAACACCCTTATTTTTAATGACGGGCTTGATAACATCTCAATGGAGTTATCATGCCTAGTTTTGACCACAAACTAAATTTAAAACCAGTGAGCGGAGCAGTATAGTCGGACGGTGCCGACCATACGATACCCTACACAACTACCAAGGAACTCTAATTTTCTGCGGATGTTTATTCCGAGCCTGAGCAATATTTCGTGATATTTGCCGCGATTTGCTCGATTAGAGGTCAACAGCATATTTTCCAAATATTATCAATATTCAGTACAGCCCTTCTAGTTACTTGTGAAGGTTCCTTTCACTGTTATGATGTTCGGCCTATATTCGACTATAAGACACACAAAAAAATAAGTTTTTGGTCCACTTCATTCCAAAATTTTAATCTGATCATCATCGAAAATTATAAGCGTTGTCCTTGAATATTATTTTAACTTCATTGAAAATTACAAAGCGATCAGCGCTATAATAATGACCGATCTTTATCAAAGCAGACATGCTTCTTCTTTGGCGCAATCCCCTTCTCCATGTAAAATTTCGAGATATTCGAACCATAATTGCGGCCTCTGGAGCGACCAGAAAAACCGACAAATATTAAGTATTTGGTCCATTTCATCCTCTAAATATTAACCGATCTTTACCAAAAACAATAGGGGTTTTCATTGGCCAGAACCCATCCTACATGCAAAATTTCGTGAAGATTGGTCCATAACTGCGGCCTGTATCGTGTTTACAAATTATAGTGGACAGACGGACGGACGGACACACGTGCCTAGATCGACTCAGCTAGTCGAGATATGACAATCGGTATACTTAAAGGTGGGTCTAGGATCAATATTTCGCGGCCTTACAAACTCTTGGGGCTGCACAAAGCTATAATACCCTGACAACATAGTTGTGTAGGGTATAAATAGGGATTCGCTTTATCCTAGTTCATATGATAGCTATAAACTCCCAGAGAAACGTGTCAAAATTTGAAACGGATTTGATTATTAATTTTTAAGTTATCGTGCCCGCCATTCGTAAAAACAATGCTTCGAGAAAATGCGTTTGAATTTCGAGAATCACTTGATGCTGACACAATAAATCGGGGTTTGAGATTTTCACTTGAAATTTTGTAGGGACATTCTTGAATTACTTCGCTTTGAATACAATTACACATTCAAAATCACAACTGTTTTCCTACTTTGATCTTCTTTACCACTATTTGTGCTCATTTTTTCTCCCTCGCTTTCCACTGAAAGGACTGTGACTAGTTTTGCATTTCATTGTTTCTTATTTCAGACACTCTTACCTACCTCTGTATTGGTGTTATAAAATTTGCATATGTAATTTTAAAATTATTTAGATATAAAACAAGTGTTGATGCGAACAACATCAATAATATTGTATGTGACAAGACATAGCGAAGACAAAGAAAACAACAACAAAAAATAAAAAAAAAACAGTTAGCAGATCAGTAAAGTCGGATTGGGCCGTCCATATGATACCTTACACAACTACCACCAAACTCTAATTTTCTGCAGATCTATATTCCGGCATCTGCAAGCGATTTGCGGTCAAAAGCTACTCTTTCATAACCTGGCATATTTTACGAATCATTTTTCCCCGAGTATGCGTTTACGCCATACGATACAAATTGGGTATTTTACACACAGTCTTGGTTCATTAAATAAATAGTTAGCCAAATTATTTACCCTTGTAAAATTTGTGACGTTCGGCTTATAATAGTGGCCTCTAGAGCGACTAGAAAACCATGCCGAATAGGTTTTTGGTCCATTCCATCTCCTAAATATTAGCTGAACATCAACGAACTATGTAGGTGTCGTCTATGGCCCATTAATATTGACCGATCTTCATCAAAACAGTCATGCGTATTCCTTGGTCACACCCTATACAGCTAACAGAAAAACAGACATAACTTCATTTCATGCCCTAAATATTAACCTTCCATTACTAGAAACAGTGGTGCCTTCTTTGGTCAGAACCTGTCCTACTTGCAAAATTTCGTGAAGATTGGTAGATAACTGTGTCCTGTATCGTGTTTAAAAAACCTCCAAATTGGGAACTCGCCTATAAGAACGATTCGTATTCGAAGGGCTTTATCACAGAAAAATATCAGTCACTACAAATTGAGAATGTAGACACCCGCCTCTCCATTTGCCTAATATAGCCTCAGCTATATGTAATTTTAACGGATTTAAGCTCTGCCTAATTTGGTGTCGATTTGACGGATTTAGAAACCTTAGCGTACCATTAACATTATATCGGATGAAATTATATAAATAAGCATCGATTTAAATCAAACTTGAATTTTAGGTATAATTTAGTACCGCGTACAAAATATATACATGAAATCGGACGAAAACTTATATGGGTGCTATATTTGCATTGATATTTGATGATTTCCCACCTATGCGACATGAAAATTATTCAGGAGTTCTAATGTACCAATTCTGTTTAGTTCTTGTTATACCCTTCACCACACTGTGGTACAGGATATTATGTCTTTGTGAATATGTTTGTAACAGGCACAGGGAAATGAATATGCATAGAATCTCTTTCTGAGTCGTTATAAAACTATCTTTCGAAGTGACCCAGAAAGACCAAATGTATTTTCGTGGTCCACGGACTCCAACTAAACAGAATTGGTGCATTAGAACCCCTGAATAATTTTTTTTTGTTTTGTAGCACAGTGTTATTTATGATGTCACATTCATTTTTAAAGATTAAAGGAGTTTTACAGTAATTGAATCCGGTCGTATGTATATTTTCAAATTCGACTAAGACCTTCAAATTCGTAAAATGAGACAGAACCTCTATATGAGATATATTTTTGAAACATAGACCTATATCGCAATATTATTTTTTTCGAACATGATTTTCAACCCCCAAGAATCAGGAGTGCAAAAATAGATATGAAAATTGGGCTGAAACTTTCAATATGCGTAAAATGGGATTGTGGCTATGTTGATAATATTTTGTACATTTGTATATCTACCGCCTTTTTTATTATATTCAAGATAGTTTTGATCTATGGAGAGTTTTTCCATCATGTTAGCTACAAAAGAATATCAACAAATCAATATTTTTTGCCATAAAGTCTATTTGTGATGTTTTACAAAATATTTTTGTGTTTTATCGAGTCGATCTATGTGCCACAATTGGTGAAGGGAATCTGGACAAGTAATTAGAAGGGCTGTGCTGAATATTAGTAATATTTGTTGACCTCTAGCCGGTCAAGAGGGTGCAAATATCGCAAAATAGTGCCCATGCTCAGAATATAGAACCACAGAAAGTTAGATTTTCGTGGAAGTTGTGTAGGGTATCATATGGTCGGCCCCGTCCGGCTATACTGCTCCGCTCACTGGTTTTTCATGCTAACTTAACTCCAACTTATCATACCCAACCTCTTATAAGCAAATCAAACATTACCAAATACAACAAGAGCTTTCATTTTCAATAGCAAATTTTATTGCATCATAAGCTGAGAGCAAAAATAAATAACAAAAAACCAACAACAACAACACCAGCTCATACTAAATACAAGTTTACTCTTTTAAGTTTGTACTTTGTTTTTTCTGTGCGAGTCGTCTTTATCGTTTTTTTCGCACAACTTCCACCACTTCCATGCTTTGTTATTATCGACTGGCCGCTTAGTCAGAACCGACAACTCTCCCCAACGAAAAAAGCCAAGCCGCCGCCACCAAATGGCCAAGTTTTGTTTAAGCGAACCCCAATGTAAACAAAACACAAAATGACATTGGCGCGCATGCGCAGTTGCTGAGCGCACAACGAGTTTATTTTGTTTACAACGCTGAATTGTGACCGCTCATCCCATTCATTGTTTGGTAGTATTTTTTTATTTCATGTATTTTATTGTTTTTTTTTTTTTTTTTTGGAGCGGGAGAAAAATAAGTGTTAAAACAACATTACGACAATGTTTTGAAGAGAGCGCTTGTAATTTTGTGTTTGCTTTTGTAACCCATTTCATTTGTGTCCGGTTAACGTGTTATGCCGCATTACCTCAATATTTTGGTGTGTCTATTTTATCTCCGTTGTATTGTTAGCATCAGTTGGATGTTGTGAACAGTGGGCTACTACAAAAAAAGTAACATGAAAGGATTAAAATTGGTTTTTCCCAAGTTCCGGAATTCGGTATGGTTTTTGAATTCAAACTAAGTTTGGACCGAGAGCCGCTTTATTTAGTTCTGCCATTTTTATCTTTGTTTGATTCATTTGGATGTAATTTACTACAAAAGAGTGCATGAGAGAGTTCAACGATTTGGGCCCTTAATGAGAGCTCAAGTGTGTTCGATGTGTTTGATGCTGTTTTAACCCACTGTTCACAGCATTAACCAGATGTATGTGTTTTTTACAATTTTACAGATAGGTGCAGTTGTTAAGTTGTTCATTCCTTCGTTTTATTTATTTATATTGTTGATTTGTTTGTTGTTGTTGCTATTTACTTGTTTGTATTTGTTTCTATTTTTGCTAATTTTTAACATCAATGTCCGCATTCATTATTATTTGTATTTTAGCAGTTCACCCGTTTACGAGCTTTGTTGAATATGATTTATGTATGTCAGTTGGTTGGTTATTTAAGATTTTGTTTATATGGGTTTTGCTAAACTTAGCAACATTTGTTTTGATGAAGATGTTGAAATCACAGGAAATTATGCTTTGAGTTGGTTAGGCACTTTGTTAATAGCCCAAACAAAAAATCGAAGGACGTTTAATTTCTTACGAAACTATGTTTACCGCCCCTTATACATGGAGGCAGCATATTACTTACATGTTGGGATTCAAACAATTGATTGATAAGATAAGGCAATACTTTCCATTATTATACCCTATATTTCGGATATATATTATAGACCACACTTTTATAATAATTATAATTTTAGGTACCAAAGATAATGGGTTAATATGCCGACAGTTGGACTAAATCTATGAATAGTATTAATATTAAGGTCTACCATGTTTAGAAAAGCCATTAATCGACTTTCCCTTATAATATAATCTTCCTATTTTTAACAACAATTTTACCATCTGTGGAAAGGTGCCAGAAGAAGTGGCCCTACAGATACCATCTTCAAACTTCATGTATGCTTGGTAAAATATTACGATGCGCATACAACGAATATAATCGGATACCCCATTACCTTCATTTGATAAGAAGATGTGGTACAGACCGCATCTTTGGATTTAATGAAAGTTTGGTAAAATAAGACCATGCACTATGGGCCAGAAATCCACTTTTTGGGAAAAAGTCAATTTTAGGTAGAGACGATAAAACTTTATATATTTCAAATCTGGAAACATTGAGTTTTCCACCAGTAAAATAATATCGTTGGTCTTGGTTTATAAATGACATGAGTTCAAAGAAAAAATTTCATATTTTTGTGAATAAAATTTATATTTGAAAAATATTTAAAATGAACGAAATGAAGGTCAATTACACAAATGGAACTGCTGATTATAATGAAAGTGAAAACTATTTGACTTTTGAAGATATCCATTAAAAATCCGTATCATTTATAAATATGGGTATACTAAACACCACTATGGGTATACTAAACAGATGTATACTAACAGAAGGGCCATTAACATGGCCTTTATCTAAATGTGAACCGACTTCGATCAATCCATAAACATGACATTCGTTTGTTACAAGTATGTAAATTTATTTCAAAAAAATAGCAATAGGGCACCCGTTGAATATTTGGAGCCCAATTTCAACGAACCCGATCGGGAATTTATATGGACTATATCTCAACTTCTACAGAAGGCAATTACGTCACTCTATGCTAAATTTTATACGTTATTCAAAATTTAATGTCAACATTACAAACATGAGGAGTTTGGTGCACCATTTATGTAAAATCAGGCAAAAATAAATATGGAAGATATATCTAAATCTGAACCGATTTGAAGAATCGTTCTTGACTCAATATAGTATGCTATGCCAAATTTCGTGCAAATCGATATATATATATAAGGGCTTTGGTATAACATATATATATTAAATCGGACGAAAATATATATAGGCGCTATATCAAAACCTTAACCGATTTTCAAGAAATTTTACACACATCATTCTAGACTCAATCCAGTACGATATGCCAAATTTCGTGCAAATCGAAAGATGTATAGGGACTTTGGTGTACTATTTACATTAAATCGGACTAAAATATATATTGGAGCTATATCTAAATCTGAACCGAATTTCACGAAACTTAGCACACATCATTCTAGACTCAATTCAGTACGTTGTGCCAAATTTCGTGCAAATCGAAAGATACATAGGGACTCTAGTGGACCATTTACATTAAATCGGTTGAAAATATATATGGAAGCTATATCTAAATCTGAACCGATTTTCACGAAACTTAACTCACATCATTCTAGACTCAATCCAGTGCGCTATGCCGAATTTCGTGCAACTCGAAAGGTATATAGTGGACCATTTACATTAAATCGGTCGAATATATATATATGGGAGCTATATCTAAATCTGAACCGATTTTCACCAAACTCAGCACACATCATTCTGCACTTTATACAGAACGCTCTGCCAAACTTCGTGCAAATCGAATGATATATAGGCACCCTAGTGGACCATTTACATTAAATCGGTCGAAAGTATATATGGAAGCTATATCTAAATTTGAACCGATTAAATTCAAACTTCATATACGTGTTTCTAGACTCAATTCAGTACGTTGTGCCAAATTTCGTCCAAATCGAAAGATATATAGGTACTTTGGTATACCATTTACATTAAATCGGGCGAACATTTATATGGGAGTTATATCTAAATCTGAACAGATTTCTCCCAATTTCAAAAGGGTTCGTCCCTGGGCCGAATAAATGAGCTGTGCCAAATTTCAACCAATTCGGATAATAAATGCGACCTGTGCAATTTAACATGAACAGACGGACGGACGGACATGCATAAATCAAATGGTTTGTATTGCGTAGGGCATACTCTTACCAAAAATGATGAGTTTTGGTAGTGACTTGGGTGAACTACGGTGTAATTGGAAACACCTATATGTGGAAGCTATATCTAAATCTGAACCGATTTTCTCCAAAATTCAATTGGGTTTGTCCTGGCGCCAAATAAGTGGGCTGTGCCAAATTTTGTCCAATTCGGATAATGCAAAGGAACCTCCGGTCTATCTCGTTTTCTTTTGCCTGTTAAAAAACTAATTACAGATATATTCGTCGGGAAATGCGGCTAGGCATGTTAAAGTGTTTTAAATGTGGAGGGACTTTTATGTGGGTCACCGAGTCTGACATATGAGCTGTAACAAGATATTCTAAATATAAAATTTCCCTTCATTTTTTTATTTTTGTTAGTATTTCATTTCGATGTAAAAATCAATTATTTTATTATTCAGAAATTTCTTTTTCGTAGCCAAACTATAAAATATTTGTCAAATGTCAATAAACCTTAAGTGCATTTCTTCAAAGATCACTTGTTGTTGTCGTCGTCACAGCAACCTTGTATCAAAGTCAAAGATCATTCACCTTTTCAAAAAATAAAATAATGGAATCAAACAACAACAAAATCGAACTTTTTTATGTTACGATTGAAATGATGAAAACAAATCCGCCAAAAATAAAAATTTTGCCACTGTTAAAATATATTTGCTAATATTGTTTTTGTATACTTTTATTTGTCTTTAATATTTTTAATGCTTTTGTTTATGTGAGTGTTTGTTCGGTGGTTTTAAACAATAAACTTAATTATGTATGCGATTAGAATACTGACGTCTATTGTATCAGATGCTGTGAAACTGGAAGAGTCATTTGTGGCGTCATGAATTTCGTGATATTTAGCAAAGAACACCTACACACTGATATCAAACTAACTGATACCAACGTGAGGAATTCCGCATAGACAACGAATATTCTTGATGTGGTGATATACAAAAAGAAAATTGTTGTTGTTTTTTCATAAATAAAGAACCGGATTTATGAAATCCGCTTAGAGAAATTAAAAGTTCATGTTTTCTTTAATAAATGCAGTTGATATGGTATGCACTACGAACATATGAATCAGTGGATCTGTTAACTGGATTTGATAATTTTAATTGGACTCCAAATAAATTCATTGAGTTTCTCTAATAACTTATTACCAATTTGTGATGTGTTAATGGAAGTTGGTTTCAGAGAAAATTTACTCCTTTCATCAGTTTTTAATTTGTTTATGATTCGTCCGATTTTTTTACTAGGAACGAGGAAAACTCTGGTGTTCTAAAATGTTTGAACCGGGTATTCAAGTAATGTAATGTCACCGGATTGTAATGTGTAGACAAAACACAATGTAGCACCGTACTTTATAAATTCCACTCACTGACATTAATTGAAAGCTCAAAACCCTGACGCTTATGAGGCTACCAGATGACATAACAAATGAGGCTATAGTAGTGAATAAACTTATTTTTTAGAATATTTTCTGAAGCACCTTCATGGTTATATGAAATTTATTTTCAGATAATGTAAGCATTAGACCTGAATTGTTTTTTGAAGAATCCTCAAGCTCATGCTCCTGAATTACTTCTAAGACATTTTATGGAAAATATTCTTATTATTAGGATACATTTTTTACATGGTTTCTAAGGAATGTTTTCCGAAGAATAGAGATACCTGGCTTTTTTTGAAAAATACTATTATAAAAATATTTTCCAAATAATAAGAGTCATACGCATGGATTTTAAACAATATTTCCTTTGAGACTAACAGAGACAATGCTTGAGGGTTTTATGAATATTTTCGGAAGGAATTAAAAAGTCATAGGCATGGATTATTTTATAATATTGTATTTTCTCTGGGACTAAAGACGTCTTTTTTCCGAATATTTTTTCTAAAACTGATAAATCCGAAGATATTCTTTTTTTAATATTTTCTGGAGGACTTTCAGCGCCATAGACCACATTTTTAAAAATAATATTTTCCGAAAAAGCAGCAAAGCAATAGATGTGGATTTTTGTTAAATTTCGTGGGTTACTCTCTAGTCATTGACATTGTTAGTACTTCTGGTATGTTTAGTATTGCAAATCAGATATATCGGTCCACGTATAACCCCATATCACGGTACCCCCTCTAACATATGTAATTTGGTATTAGGAAAACAGAAAAACGCCATAATAAAAACCAGTAAGGAAAGTAGTAAAGTCGGGCTGGACCGACTTTATGATACCCTTCACCACTTTGCGTATATTCTACATATGTATCCAAACAATTCAATGTTCCTTCGAGGAAAATTGAATGAATTTAAATAAGTGACCTTTACCTATAAATGAACCGACTAACATATATCCGACGAAAATATATATGTAGGAACTACATCGATTTGAACCGATTTCAACGAAACTTGCTAAAGATTAATTTATATTTACTTCAGTACATTGTACAAATGCACAATTTACATAAAATCGTACGAAAATATATATGGGAGCTCTATATCTGAATCAGAACCGATTTTCACGAAACCTAAGACACTTCATTTTAGGCTTTATTCAGTACGCTGTACCAAATTTCGTGCAAATCGAAAGATAAATGGGGACTTTGGTGCACCATTTTCATAAAATTGGACGAACATATATGGGAGCTGTATCTAAATCTGAACCGATTTTCACGAAACATAAGACACCTCATTCTAGACTTATTTCAGTACGCTGTGCCAAATTTCGTGCAATTCGAAAGATATAAGGGACTTTGGTGCACCATTTACTTTAAATCGGACGAAAATATATATGGGAGCTATATCAAAATCTAAACCGATTTTCACGAAACTTAATAACCCCATTCTAGACCTAATTCAGTACGATATGCCAAATTTTACGCAAATCAAATGATATATAGGGACTTTAGTGCACCATTTATATAAAATAGGACGAAATTATATATATGGGAGCTATATTTAAATCTGAACCGATTTTCACGAAACTTAATAACCCCATTCTAGACTTAATTCAGTACGATATGACAAATTTCGTACCAATCGAAAGATATATAGGGCCTTTGGTGCACCATTTACATTAAATTTGATGAAAATATATATGGTAGCTATATCTAAATCTGAACCGATTTTTACGAACCTTAAAACACTTCATTCTCGACTTAATTCAGTACACTGTGCCAAATTTCGTGCAATTCGAAGGATATATTGGGACTTTCTTGCCCCATTTACATTAAATCGGATGAAAATATATATGGGATCTATATCTAAATCGGAACCGATTTTAACGAAACTTCACACACACCAATCTAAACTTAATCTATATAGGGACTTTGGTGCACCATTTACATTAAATCGGATGAAAATATATATGGATGCTATATCTAAATCCGAACCGATTTTCACGAAATTTAACACATACCTTTGTATACTCAATTCAGTACGCTATGCCAAATCGAAAGATATATATGAACTTTAGTTCACCATTTATAATAAATGGGACGAATATATATATATGGGAGCTATATCTAAATCTGAACAGATTTTTCGCAATTTCAACATGGCTCGTCCTTGGGCCAAATAAATAAAATAAACTGTGCCAAATTTCATCCTATTCGGATCATAAATGCGAACTGTATTTTGTTTACAATTTAACATTTTTGCCTGTTACAAACATATGCACAAAGACATAGAAATATATCTCAAAAAGTTTTCCATAGAGTTTCCAAATAGGGATCACTCTTTATTGTCGGCATTAATAATTTTTTAACCATTTTTTTCATCGAAGTAGCAATAATTTTCCTGGGGAATAGAAAACTTCTTTCCAGAATATCGTCCCAAATTTGTTCCATGATTTTAATTGGCCCTCATACAAAGGCCCCCCTTATTATTGGTATGTTGAAATTCCTAGCTCAGTTTTTCATCCTGAATATCTGTAATTTGGTATTTAATTTTCTCGGAACGCAAACTACCTACTAACAGACAATTTGTTAGGCACATAAATGTTAATGATATTTGCTCTGGAACAACCAGAAGCCAATCCCAATGGCTCTGGTTGTTTTTATATAATATTTTCATGCGGAATCTGAAGGAAGAATTCGAATACATTTTTATATAAAATATCTAATGACATATATGATGAGAGTCGGAAAACATGGAACGTGATATGGAAAGTGATCCACCAATGACATATTAATTATTTTGATTTCAGAGACATTTTACTTTTCACCGTTCATGGCTTATATTCGAAGGTTTCAATGGATGGGTTATCTTCATTTCACATAAATCGGTTTATCTCTGGCGCTTTTGAAATTTTGTGAAGCATTATGGAATATTTAAAGGACCCAATTCAATTTATTTTCTGAATCCGAGAACAAAAAATCTGGTCCACCCTATTGTAGACTATTCAAACTTGCATTCTCATAGCTTCCCAAATTGGAAGAAATTTACTTTACTATCCAGTTTCTAAAAAAAGTAAAATAATTTTTGAATTCAATTGTATAATAAATAATTTTTTTTTAATTATTGACAGTGAGTTGGGTTGCATGCCATAATCGCACACTTATAGAAGTAATTAATATCGCAGGTACCTAGTAACAGGTAACCGAGGGCGTGCAATAACATTTAACAAGTAAACGTGTTTCTTTAAATTTCATTCAACTAGCAAATCTGGACAAAGAACAACCCATATGGATAATAGACACCAGATGTGGTCAAGCTACCCTACATTAAATTCCGCATAATAACACCATATAACAACTTGACAAATATAACTAAAAAATAAATTAATTACTCACTCACTTTTGTTATTCAAATAATTTATCCGTAAAACGGGTTGGCTTAAAAACAATGAAATCTATTTTTCGTTGATTGCAATTCCAAAAACACGTGTATTTAATAATATTTGAAATTATTTAAACAACAATTAAACATAGGATGATAGCAATCTAAAAACACAGCTACAAACAGGCAATTGATTTTTTAGAAAATTATATTTTTTTGACTAATATTTTTCACAAACAATTATTGCACCTTTTTTTAATAATATTTTATTGCACTTTTCTAATAATTTCCTTTTATTTTCTTTCTTTGTTATAATTGCAAATAATATTTTTCGTTTTCTTTGGCCGCAAATATTATTTTTCAAATTATTATTTCTTGTGTTGAAAACGCGTTACAAAGCGCGTGCGCACGAACTCGCGTATTTCTTCGATACCGCACCTCGCAAAGAGCTAAACAAATCTGTTGGCTAGATCTGCAAACAAAACTCACATCAGCTCCAGCTGTGTGCTTTTCTGCTTGGTTGGTGTGAATAATAGCCGAAGCTTTGTGCTTAAGCTTTTTTTCTAAAACACCAAGTAGCGGTTATTTTTGAAGTGTGTTGATTGGATTTTTTATTTCCTCTTGTGTGAATGGTAGATAGTTAGGTAGGTAGGAAGGTAGATTTAATTGAATAGCAAAGTACTTGAAATGGTTCATTAAACTTCAATATTCCACATTTTGATTATTGGTATTTTCTATTGTTTTTTAATAAATCAGGGCAAACTTTTTGAGTTGAGGGTGAAACGATTGTTTCAGGTGTTGGTAAAAAATGTCGGTCATTACCAAAATCGTATTGTGGGAGTTTCATTGATTTTAAATTAATATACAAATTACTACCTCAATTAAAATTAATGAAACAAATGGATCATTAGGCCGGATTGAAGTTATTATATCCGATTATTATTAGAAAATCTGTCTGGTACCATGGCACAGATTGGTTGTAAATGAATTGTGATTAGGGTTTTAAAATTCCGACTCGAAAAGAGCTGGATATTGAGTTTAAACAAAATTCTAGACACATCAGAACAAAAATGCTGAGTCAGAAGGATGAAGCCAAGTCAGGCAAGGTAGAAGCCAAGGGGCTCCAGCACTGAGTACAGAAGCTACAGAACGATGGGGTGAGGTTATGGGGGTTTTTTCCGGAGAAGACGATTCGAGTCCGATCGAACACGTAAAGGCTCCACCAGCAGATATCGACATATTGGTAGGGGGATCGATAGTCTGAATACGACTAAAAATGCGGGAGATAGAGAGCGCATATGACTTTATAGAAGATCTAGTGAGGTGTGCACCCGATGAATTGAAAGATCCGTGTGTTCGTGGTTGGTGGGTGGAACTATTGGAGAAGAAATCCAAAATGATAGGAAGGTTTATGCTAGCCCAAAAGCAAAGTGATCAGCAGCAGACTATATATAGGTCACTAATGAAAGTACAGTCGGGCAGAATCGAATCTACACAACTACCACGAAAATCTAATTTTTTGTGGTTCTGAATTCTGAGCCTAGGTCAACAGTTCCACTTTCTAACCCCGGAAAATTTTCCAAATCTTGTTATCCCGAGGCGATTGGACCCTCATCTAACCAGCCGTTATAAGTGTGTTGTCAGATACCCTTCACCGTGTAAAATATGTGATGTTCTGCATATAATAATGGTTTCTAGATAAACTATAAAATCTGACAAAAAAAAGTTTCGGTTCATTACACCCCCTAGATATCATCTCAACTTCGCATTCTCGGAAATATCATTCAGCAGTAAATATATTCGCCATAGAATAAAAATTTTGTAATTTTTCACACAAAGGTCTGCGTCAATTTGACCCGCTTAATATTGATTGATCTTAATCAAACAGTCATCTTATTTTTTGGACAGATAAAATTTCTTGGTGTTCGGGTCATAATTGTGGCCTCTAATGCGACAAGAAAACTGGACAAAAATATAGTTTGGGTACATTTCTTTCCCTAAATATTAATGAGTCTTCTTAGGATTAGTGGACTGTATCGTGTTCACAAATGCGGTCTGGAATTTAAAGGCGAATGTCACGGCATACAAAGTTGAATGGTGTGGCCAATAGCCGAAGAAGAAGCGACTCTATTGCCGAGATGAAGAGAATTGAGGATGGATACCCTGGAGGATGAAAATGAATGTGCCGACCAGCTTGTGGAATATACTGTGGCCGATGAGAAGCGGAAGAAGAGAATTGCCGATGGTTCAGCGAGAGTGCAAAAATGTGGAGGAGCCAAGTGGAATTCGCGTGACCGAGAATTTGAAGAAGATAATGATTGAACCAAATAAAGTGTGTAAATGCACAACGAAGAAAAATATACATACATCTACGCAGAAAATTGTCCTTGTAAGTCCATGTTTTAATATAGCCTTGATGATTTATGACAAATTTTCGAAACGAAAAGACTTTTATTTGACATTTCGTGGATTTGGAGGCTGACAGACATCTGCACCGAAAATGATAATTATGGAGCCCATATAAAATTATACCCTACACAACTATGTTGTCAGGGTATTATAGCTTTGTGCAGCCCCAAAATTTTGTAACGCCGCGAAATATTGTTCCTAGACCCACCTTTAAGTATACCGATCGTCATATCCCGACTAGCTGAGTCGATCTAGACATGTGTGTCCGTCCGTCCGTCCGTCCGTCTGTCCATTATAATTTGTAAACACGATACAGGCCACAGTTATGGACCAATCTTCACGAAATTTTGCATGTAGGATGGGTTCTGGCCAATGAAGACCCCTATTGTTTTTGGAAAAGATAGTGTAATATTTAGGGGATGAAATGGACCAAAAACTTAATTTTTGTCGGTTTTTCTGGTCGCTCCAGAGGCCGCAATTATGACCTAAACACCGCGAATTTCTGCATGGAGAAGGGGATCGGGCCAAAGAATAAGCATGCCTGTTTTGATGAAGATCGGTCAATATTTAGCGGGTCAAATGGACCCTAACTTTTGTGTGAAAAATGACAAAATTTTTATTCTATATCGTATATATTTACCACTGAAGGACATAGATCCGAGAAGTTGATAGTATATCCAAGAGGAGTGGTTGACCTTTAAATTGATACCAATTATATTGTCGTAGTTACTCGGATGCGAGAGTTACACTTAAATATTTACAGGTGCTTACGTATTCATATATTATTTAGTAACCTTTTACCACACTGGAGGGCGGAAATATAGCGCTGATCGCTTTGAAATGTTCCATGAGGTTCCAGTTATGGTCAAGGACAACACCTAAAATGTTAGGTGACGATCAGATAATAACTTTTCGAATGAAGTGGACCGAAAATTTAATTATTTGTACAACATCACAACACAACCCACAACACAACCCATGGTGAAGGCAATCTGGGCAAGTAATTAGAGGGGCTGTACTGATTATTAGTAACATTTGCTGACCTCTAGCCAGTCAAAAGTGTGCAAAGATCACGAAATATTGCCCAATCTCAGAATATAGAACCACAAAAAGTTAGATTTTCATGGAAGTTGTGTAGGGTATCGTATGGTCGGCCCCGTCCGACTATAACCGAACCGATGATATCACTGACTCGATCTAGATATGTGTGTCCCTCCGTCCGCCTTCCCATTATAATTTCTAAACACGATGCAGGCCACAGTTATGGACCAATATTCATGCAAAACGGACTGGTTCTGGCAAAAGAATACCCATATCGGTTTATATTTAATGATGAAATTGAACAAAAACTTTATTTTTATCTTTTTTTCTGGTCCAGAGGCTACAAATATGACCCAAACATGCAGAAATTTTATATAGCAAAAAGTCGTTGGCTAAAGAATTGGGTCGACAAAGACCTAGATATTTTTGTGAAAAAGATCGAGGTATTCGGGTCAAAATTGTGCCCTCTAGACCAGAAAAACAATATTGGTCTACGATCAATATTTCAATATCAATATAGCCGAACATCACAAATTTTCCATGGGAGAAAGCGATCTACCGACTAATTCGTATGACTGTCTATTTAACGGTTCAAATGAACCGAAACTGAAATAACAAAAAATTAAAATGGAGTACATTTTACTCCGGGAAAACATGATTCGGAAAAGATGCCGCGAAAGACAAGTTACTCTATATGGGTTCATATATTACCGATTCCATGCGAATAATGTTTCAACACACTATGTCTTTCCAAACATCACGAAATATTGCATATACCTCAGGGGTTCCTTTGTTTTTGGTAATTATTGGCCCTTTTTCCTGAGTATTATTATATAATGTTTATTTTTGAAAATTACTACAATTTTCATTCACATACGAAGCTTATCTAAAAATCGTGTCTCATGGCTCTGAGATGTCACATCTGCTGCTAACCCTTATCAGTATAAAAAATATACATTGTTATATTATTCTAAAAATAGTATTTATTATCAGTTCAAATTGTATTTCACAAATTTCATTTAACCACGGAAATAATGACTTCCACCAATACCAAAATTATAGTCTCGTTGATTTTGCAATGGACCACTTAACCACTTCGAACCAGAACCAAATGCATCCAAACGAGTATTACCATCGCTAGATGTAAAGAGATTTGTGTGACCACCCACGGATGCTTGTTTGCCAAAACCTTCAAAACGCGTTACACCACCACTCAAACCATGTCCTCCTTCATTAGTCCATTTCACTCCACTACTTTCTTTGTTAAAACCAAAACCATTATTCAATTTTGTATTTGTGTGTGAATAAATAGCATCCACGCTATTTCGATCGTTATTGAAAATATTCGCACTCAATGATTTGGTAAAACTATCACTGACACCATGGTTAATGTCACGACTCAAGGAACCACCTACACCCATGGAATTTTTCCAATCCAACGAGCCCGATGAGGATTCAGCAAATTTGCCATTGGGGAAAAAGGTTTTACTTTGGGTTACAGTGCCATCCACCTTGTTCGAAGGACCGTTGTATATGTTACTGCTAACGGTATTGGTTTTAATTGAGACTCCATTGCTACAAAATGAAAAGGGATTTAAAAAATTTCTTTAACAAATTTAATGAATTATAATCTTACCTGGTTGCGGGATTATCTGGAGAACGACGAGCTCTCATAATCCTGGGTTGCTGAGTTGGTGGTGGATAATATGGTAGTTTTTGCACATAGACTCGTTGTGGTTGGGCCTCTGTTAAAGCAGCAAAGGCTAGAATGCCAACACAAGCTCCCAACAATAGAATGCACTTCATTTTGTAAATAGTTTTAATTTTTTTTGTTGGTGTTATTTAGTTCGAATACTTTTTGTGTTCTGCCATCTGTTTTCGTTGCAACGTCTTTTATATTCAAACACATATTTTTTGTGACTGGGAACACGAAGTCTTATCAAATTTCCGGTTTGCCTTTATTTCTTTGGGATTCACCATCCATCGTCTAGGGGCTTTACACACAACAGCTTATTGTAGTAAAATAGGAACAATAATAATTTGCCATATATCAACATGAATACATTATGGGCCAATATAAATGAGGTACTATAAGGTGAACGGGAAAGTACCAATAAATTCCTTAAGAAATTATTTGAAGCGTTTGGTGTCTAAAATTTTCTTATGTTCTAGCAAAATTATAGCTGATTTAAACACAATATTATACAAAGAACAAATATCGGTAATCTGTTCACAATGAAGACCTACCCAAAATCACCCGCAAATTGTCAATGAATATTTTATGAAGGACTAGCAGGTGCTTTAAAAAAAATAAGGCGTTTGGAAACCTAATCTTTAAAATTTCACTCCTTTTTGAGAGTACTGCAAAAAATATATATAGCTCTACTAGTCCTTTATAAAATATTCCTAAAAAATCCACGCTTATAGCTCTACTAGTCCTTTATAAAATATTCCTAAAAAATCCACGCTTATAGCTCTACTAGTCCTTTATAAAATATTCCTAAAAAATCCACGCTTATAGCTCTGCTAGTCCTTTATAAAATATTCCTAAAAAATCCACGCTTATAGCTCTGCTTGTCCTTTATAAAATATTCCTTAAAAATCCACGCCTATAGCTCTGCTAGTCCTTTATAAAATATTCCTTAAAAATCCACGCCTAGAGCTCTGCTAGTCCTTTATAAAATATTCCTTAAAAATCCACGCCTATAGCTCTGCTAGTCCTTTATAAAATATTCCTTAAAAATCCACGCCTATAGCTCTGCTAGTCCTTTATAAAATATTCCTTAAAAATCCACGCCTATAGCTCTGCTAGTCCTTTATAAAATATTCCTTAAAAATCCACGCCTATAGCTCTGCTAGTCCTTTATAAAATATTCCTTAAAAATCCACGCCTATAGCTCTGCTAGTCCTTTATAAAATAATCCTTAAAAATCCACGCCTATAGCTCTGCTAGTCCTTTATAAAATATTCCTTAAAAATCCACGCCTATAGCTCTGCTAGTCCTTTATAAAATATTCCTTAAAAATCCACGCTTATAGCTCTGCTAGTCCTTTATAAAATATTGTTTAAAAATCCACGCCTATTGCTCTGATGGTCATTTATAAAATATTCTTTAAAAAATCAAGCCAATAGCTCTGCAAATCTTTATAAAATATTGTTTAAAAATCCACGCCCATAGCTCTGCTAGTTCTTGATATAATATTCTTAAAAAACACGCCTATAGCTTTGCTAGTCCTTTATAAAATATTCTTTAAAAATCAGAATTTTTTAATTAATAAAAAGGTTAGTGCACTTGATCCAATAACTTCCTATTTGTAAAGTACCGATCTTTTGTCCACACAAAAAAAATATACTTTTGGGGAAGTTATCTCATTTTGCAGTAAGCAGTTGAGGCTGCATGTGTGAATTCCCTCTGAGATGGTGAATCCCAGAAAGCACAAAAACGCTAACAAAATTGATAAGACAGAGGAGCATCAAAACAACAAATGTTTTGAAAGTATAAAAGTCTAAGAAACCCAAACATATGGTATCAGCACACAAAAAGTATTCCTCCGAAATAATATCGTTCAAAAATAAATATTAACTCAACATGAAGTGCATTCTATTGATGGGAGCTTGTGTTGGCATTCTAGCCTTTGCCACATTATCGGTAGCTCAACCACCACGAGTTTATGGAGAAAATTTACCATATTATTCACCACCTATTCAGGCAGAAAGTCCTCTAAGAGTTCGTCGTTCTCCTGATAATCCCTCAACAAGGTAAAATGATGATTCTCTAAAGAAGTTGATGACAAATTCTTAACTTTGTTTCTGTTTTCCAGCAATGGCGTCTCAATTAAAACCAATTCGGTTAGCAGTAATATATTCAGCAGTCCTTCGAACAATGTGGATGGCACTGTAACCCAAAGTAAAACCTATTTCCCCAATGGTGAATTTTCTGAATCTTCATCGGGTTCTTTGGATTGGAAGAATTCCCTCGGGGTTGGTGGATCTTTGAGTCGTGACATTAACACGGGTGTCAGTGACAGTTTCACTAAGTCAGTGGGATACAATATTTTCAATAATGATCGCAATAGCGTGGATGCCCTTTATTCACATACCAATACAAAACTGAACAATGGTTTTGGTTTCAACAAGGAAAGTGGTACCCTAAAATGGACTAATGAAGGAGGACACGGTTTGAGTGGTGGTGTATCGCGATTTGAAGGTTTTGGTAAACAAGCATCCGTGACTGGTCATACAAACCTATTTAAATCTGATGATGGCAATACTCGCATAGATGCTTTTGGTTCTGGTTCGAAATGGTTAAGTGGCCCACTGCAAAATCAACGAGACTATAATTTTGGTATTGGTGGAAGTCATTATTTCCGTGGTTAAAGTGATGTAAAAAATATGAAATGATAATATATTACATTTTTAGAATAGAATAAAAATTTGGATTAAAAGAGAGAATAATAAAAAACTATTTAAACAATTATCGCGGATTTTCTAAATAATATTTTTTGAGCCACCATCATAGCAATAGGCATGGATTTTTGTAAATAATATTTTTTGAGTCACCATCATAGCTATAGGCGTGAATTTTTTTAAAAAATATTTTTGAGCCACCATCACAGCTATAGGCGTGGATTTTTGTAAATAATATTTTTTGAGCCTCCATCATAGCTATAGGCGTGGATTTTTGTAAATAATATTTTTTGAGTCACCGTCATAGCTATATGCGTGGATTTTTGTAAATAATATTTTTTGAGCCACCATCAGGAGCTGTAGGCGTGGATTTTTGTAAATAATATTTTTTGAGCCACCATCAGAGCTATTGGGGTGGATTTTTAAATATTATGTTTTGAGCCACAATCCTAGCTATAGGCGTGGATTTTTAAATATTATTTTTTGAGCCACAACCATAACTATAGGCGTGGATTTTTATGTAGTATTTTTTAAGCCACAATCATAACCCTTTTTCTTTAAACGTTGATTTTTAAATAGTATTTTTTGAGCCACAATCATAACTATAGGCGTGGATTTTTAAATAGTATTTTTTGAGCCACAATCATAACTATAGGCGTGGATTTTTAAATAGTATTTATTGAGCCACAATCATAACTATAGGCGTGGATTTTTAAATAGTATTTTTTGAGCCACAATCATAACTATAGGCGTGGATTTTTAAATAGTATTTTTTGAGCCACAATCATAACTATAGGCGTGGATTTTTAAATAGTATTTTTTGAGCC
Organism: Musca vetustissima; assembly: GCF_032173495.1. NCBI lineage: Eukaryota > Metazoa > Arthropoda > Insecta > Diptera > Muscidae > Musca > Musca vetustissima. The sequence continues at coordinate 251,076 of NW_026880443.1, forward strand.
ACAATCATAACTATAGGCGTGGATTTTTAAATAGTATTTTTTGAGCCACAATCATAACTATAGGCGTGGATTTTTAAATAGTATTTTTTGAGCCACAATCATAACTATAGGCGTGGATTTTTAAATAGTATTTTTTGAGCCACAATCATAACTATAGGCGTGGATTTTTAAATAGTATTTTTTGAGCCACAATCATAACTATAGGCGTGGATTTTTAAATAGTATTTTTTGAGCCACAATCATAACTATAGGCGTGGATTTTTAAATAGTATTTTTTGAGCCACAATCATAACTATAGGCGTGGATTTTTAAATAGTATTTTTTGAGCCACAATCATAACTATAGGCGTGGATTTTTAAATAGTATTTTTTGAGCCACAATCATAACTATAGGCGTGGATTTTTAAATAGTATTTTTTGAGCCACAATCATAACTATAGGCGTGGATTTTTAAATAGTATTTTTTGAGCCACAATCATAACTATAGGCGTGGATTTTTAAATAGTATTTTTTGAGCCACAATCATAACTATAGGCGTGGATTTTTAAATAGTATTTTTTGAGCCACAATCATAACTATAGGCGTGGATTTTTAAATAGTATTTTTTGAGCCACAATCATAACTATAGGCGTGGATTTTTAAATAGTATTTTTTGAGCCACAATCATAACTATAGGCGTGGATTTTTAAATAGTATTTTTTGAGCCACAATCATAACTATAGGCGTGGATTTTTAAATAGTATTTTTTGAGCCACAATCATAACTATAGGCGTGGATTTTTAAATAGTATTTTTTGAGCCACAATCATAACTATAGGCGTGGATTTTTAAATAGTATTTTTTGAGCCACAATCATAACTATAGGCGTGGATTTTTAAATAGTATTTTTTGAGCCACAATCATAACTATAGGCGTGGATTTTTAAATAGTATTTTTTGAGCCACAATCATAACTATAGGCGTGGATTTTTAAATAGTATTTTTTGAGCCACAATCATAACTATAGGCGTGGATTTTTAAATAGTATTTTTTGAGCCACAATCATAACTATAGGCGTGGATTTTTAAATAGTATTTTTTGAGCCACAATCATAACTATAGGCGTGGATTTTTAAATAGTATTTTTTGAGCCACAATCATAACTATAGGCGTGGATTTTTAAATAGTATTTTTTGAGCCACAATCATAACTATAGGCGTGGATTTTTAAATAGTATTTTTTGAGCCACAATCATAACTATAGGCGTGGATTTTTAAATAGTATTTTTTGAGCCACAATCATAACTATAGGCGTGGATTTTTAAATAGTATTTTTTGAGCCACAATCATAACTATAGGCGTGGATTTTTAAATAGTATTTTTTGAGCCACAATCATAACTATAGGCGTGGATTTTTAAATAGTATTTTTTGAGCCACAATCATAACTATAGGCGTGGATTTTTAAATAGTATTTTTTGAGCCACAATCATAACTATAGGCGTGGATTTTTAAATAGTATTTTTTGAGCCACAATCATAACTATAGGCGTGGATTTTTAAATAGTATTTTTTGAGCCACAATCATAACTATAGGCGTGGATTTTTAAATAGTATTTTTTGAGCCACAATCATAACTATAGGCGTGGATTTTTAAATAGTATTTTTTGAGCCACAATCATAACTATAGGCGTGGATTTTTATCATAACTATAGGCGTGGATTTTTAAATAGTATTTTTTGAGCCACAATCATAACTATAGGCGTGGATTTTTAAATAGTATTTTTTGAGCCACAATCATAACTATAGGCGTGGATTTTTAAATAGTATTTTTTGAGCCACAATCATAACTATAGGCGTGGATTTTTAAATAGTATTTTTTGAGCCACAATCATAACTATAGGCGTGGATTTTTAAATAGTATTTTTTGAGCCACAATCATAACTATAGGCGTGGATTTTTAAATAGTATTTTTTGAGCCACAATCATAACTATAGGCGTGGATTTTTAAATAGTATTTTTTGAGCCACAATCATAACTATAGGCGTGGATTTTTATTTTTTGAACTATAGGCGTGGATTTTTTTGAGCCACAATCATAACTATAGGCGTGGATTTTTAAATAGTATTTTTTGAGCCACAATCATAACTATAGGCGTGGATTTTTAAGTAGTATTTTGTAGCTGCTATCTATGACCATTGGAATCGTAGGATTCGCGGTCTGTTAGTTTATTGTTGACTTCGAGGCACTTCGTATAACCCTAATATATTTCCATGTAATGATGAGCCAACAAGTTCAATTACATTAGTAGTTGGCAAATACATTTGTTTTCTGTTGCCGTTGTTGTATTTCTAAACACTTCATTTAGTTTTTAGTTGCTGTTATTTGTTTGATTTAATTAACAGTGTAAATTTAATGTGACATGCGAACGATTAAACAAACAGTCAGTTCTCTATCATCCGAAAAAATAGACACACACACACATACAAACGCCTACAAATGTAATGAAAATATTTACCCATTACTTGAGTTCATCATCAATTCATCTCTTAGCTTTTTTGTTATTTTTTCGGAATTCATGGAATCTTGATAGAGTATACAACGGTTTTAGATTGTTTACACAAGATAGATGAATAGATATATTCACACTTGTTGTTAGATAAAAATGTTTAACGAACAAAAAAATGTGTCTCATTGTTGGTTTTTGCGATTTTTTTGGAATAAAAAAAAACACAAATAATGAGACATTTTATCAGATTAAAAAAAATATATATACAAAATTTGGATGCTCATAATCTCTTCAATGCTTCATCTAAATTTTTTAGAAATTCCATATTTGTTGTAGACAACAAAAAACGAAAGTCAATAACATTCTTCTTAATGCTTGTCAGTAGGAACATGTTATACCTATTGAACAACAGGCGGAAGGTGTCATATCACTTGTTCATTGCCGCTAAAAAAATCGGTCAATCAACTCTGTTAGATACAAAATTAAATTTTCAAAAGACAAACATTAGTAGGAATTGCAACAACATTGGATAACATCAATCATTCACGCATAATGGATGTTTGAAAATAAGATGCTATTGTTACACATAATGTAGTACTCTTGGATTTCAAGTACACTTTACAGTCGATATTATGTGAAATTACTTCAATTTAATTTTATATAAAATTTTATTTTTAAATTTTAAGGTATTTCAGTCTACTGCTATAATAAAAAACCAGTTAGGAAAGTTGAAAAGTCGGACGGGGCCGACTATATGATACCCTTCACCACTTTGGGTATATTCAACAGATGAATCTTAACAGACGTCGCATTTTTGAAGGACAAGTAAAAAGAAACTGGAAACATGTATTTCTGCAACCTATACTAAATTTTTCATTTGGTCAGATATAGAGTTGATTCTTTTCAATGGGACAAAATTATGTAAATCAATTTAAAGCATATATCAATCGGATACCCATTGATTGTTTGGATACATATCTGATACACATGAGGAGTTTGGTGCGCCATTTACTTCAAATCCGACGAAAATATGTATAAAAGCTATATCGAAATCTAAGCAGATTTAATCGAAACTTGTCACAGAATATCGACCATATTTTGAGTTCTTGGTGCATTATTTAGTTAAAATCGGGAGAAAATATGTATGTTAGCTCTATCCAAATTTGAACCGATTAAATAAAGCTTTCCACATGCTAAGTTATATAAACTATATAACTTTGGGTCTTTGGTGCACATTTTACTTAAAATCTGACGAAACTATATATAGGAACTATATCTAAATCTGAACCAATTTCAACAAAACTTGCCACACGTTATCTCATAATAACTTCAATAAGTTGTGGAAAATGTTGTGCCAATCTGGAGCGATTTACTGGAAACTGAACAACATCATTCTATACTTCATTCAGTACGATATTCCAAATTTCGTGAAAATCGAAAGATATTTAGGGACTCTGATGTACTATTTATTTTCCTTAAATCGGACGAAAATATATATGGGAGCTATATCTAAATCTGAACCGATTTTTCCCTATTTCAATATGGTTCGTCCTTGGGCCAAATAAGTGACGAATGCCAAATTTCATCCAATTCGGATAATAAATGCGACCTTTACTTTGTTTACAATTTAACAAAATTTAACAAATTTCATCCAATTCGGATAATAAATGCGACCTTTACTTTGTTTACAATTTAACATGGACAGACAGACAGACGGACAGGGGGACGGACGGACGGACATGCATAAAAAGTGATTCTATGCATATTCTGAAAAGGAACCCTGTGTCTATCTCGTTTCCTTTTGCCTGTTACAAACATATGCACAAAGACATAATACCCTGTACCATAGTGTGGTGAAGGTTATAAAAATATTTTCGAACATCATCATTCCCCTCAGGTGCTATTTTTTAAAGATACAATAACCCACATTGAATAATTCAAAGACAATTATTACCGTCAATATTTGGATTTATTATTTTAAGAGAATCTCCAGAATCTCCAAAGTAATCTCCAAGTTACTCAATGATTCTATGACGGATTATTACAATTCCCAGTAAAGAAGTATGAAATTCTTTACTGGGAAATGTTGGTAGTTGACAATAACTCCCCACACAGAACCACAAAATTCTGTACTGCTCCGAATTACATCCAACGATGTTATATTTATGCAATTTACTCGTATCTAAATAAATATTTGTTATAAACGAATTTTAAACAATACACTTAAAAAAATGATAAACAAGTAAGATCGCCATTAAGTTCTCCAGCATGTAGTGGGCATTCAAAATGTCAGACCTTTATATGTTACTGAACTCTCAGGTACTTCAGAGGGAAAATGTGACTAATAAGAATTAGAAAAATGGAACTTGTGTATTTTCCTTTCTGGTTAAGAATTCAGACTTTTTATGGGGGAGGAACCAGAGAGGATGGATTGAGGAGTCGGCTAAGTAAAAATATAATTTGAAGATGAGATTTATTGTTTGTTCTCATCATCGGATCTAAGTTCTAAACTTGGTAAAATTATTATCGTATCCACAGATTGGATCAAATCAGAAATTCCTTACTCTTGATATTTAAAGATTTTCAAAATCTTGTCACTTTCTGGGGGAGGTTCGGTAAATGCATTACGACATAAAAAGATAGGTGATTTATGAATTATCAATATTTGTATCATTTTGTGGTAGAATGAGTGGACCGATATTTTTAATCATAAATATAATGTACAAAGTTTGAAAGAAATCGGGTACTTCCTTTGTGAGTTTTCGTGCCCATTTTTCCATAGGAACCATTTAAAAACGTTCTTAAGTACGGCTGCGCCGAACCTTTTATACCTTCTAACACGTGGGGTGTATTAGAAATTCGGGACATTTATATGGGGACTATGTTATGGTGTTATGTGATAGTACGTTATTCGTGCTCCTAAAAAATAGTATTCCAAATTTCAGAAGTTCTTAATATACGCTACACCTTATATTGGAGGATATTAAAAATAAACGTTCTTAACTCTACTGGTTCTTCGTAAAAAATATGTCAAAAATCCCCACTTATTTTTCTAGCGGGTCTTTATAAAATTTCCCTTCATAGCATTTTCTTTTGGGAATCCAGGGAATCTATTATTAAAGAACGCTATAGCTATGTAAATCTTTAGAAAAACTATCTAATCCTTGTTAAATATTCCTTTAGAGTCCTTCAATAAATAATATTTTTAATTCCGTGGTTATAGCTCTATGAAATATTTTTTTAAAACCCCACCTGTCCTGAATAAATAATTATTCGAAACTAAAAGATTACAGCTCTGTTGATCCGTTATTAAGTACGGTTTAAAAACATGTAGTACTCCCTAAAAATCTATGATTACAGATCCACCAAATCTTTAATAAAATATTCTTTAAAAATCCTCACTTACTGCTGTCTGCTGTCTTTATCGAATATTATCTTATTATTATAATCTTGTAGTTCGTTATATATTCATTAAAGGCCCTCTACAAATATTTTTTATATATTATTTTTTTAAAATTCAATAATTCTCACTCATAGTTCGGATTTTTTTCACAAAAATATTTTTTCCAAAAATTATTTTCAGTGTATTTCTACAGTTTTTGGTTACACGATATGTAGTTGATATTTTTCATAATTTTGTGGTTTTGCAGCCACAAATCAACCTGATTCCACGGCATACAGACAAAAAACCAGCTATAGGGCATGCGGATAGAAAATTCGACACAATGTACATTCATACATGCAGATACATATATTAATAATAATACTAATAACAAAAGTCAACAAAATAGTGATGCCAAAGTAAAAATAGGTTAAATACAGCAATTTGGTATTAAGCGTCTGTGAGCTGAAAACTCGTCAGCTAAACCCAACAACAAACGAAAGAGTTTTTAACATTTATTCGCGATAAGAGAATAGAAAACAAAAGAAACATACTAACGATGATGTTGTGGTTGTTGTTGGTCATAGAAACAGATGCCAAGAAATACGGCTAATAAAAAAATCAGTATAAATGGCGAACGCGCAGCTTTAAGACGTCTATTTCGTATGCAACGGATTGTCGAGAAAAAATATAAAAAATAAATAAATAAAAATAGCAACAAAAAAATTAAATAAATAAATACCTCACCTCGGCGACCTCTCTAAGATTTTATTCAGATTTGTTTTTGTAATCGCATTTAACATTAAATAACAACAACATCAACATATCATGCTCACAGAACCCACCGGTACCAACAACAACAACGACAATGTGGAATTATTATCATTTAAAATAAAATGTCCGCAACATATTGATAATGAAAACGAAACCGGCTCGGGGAAGAAAAGCAACAAATTACATAAATTAGTTGGCCAGCGTTATGGTTCAAAGATCACTGATCGCAATAACAACAACAATAATAATAATTGTGATGCTGATGATTATCATGATGACAATGCTGATGATCATTATGAGTCAGCCGTACGTTTACTGCAAATTGATAAGACAGTAAACGGTTCGTGTGGTTTCCATTTGACACGATCCAAATGGGATCCCTATCCATGGGTAGTGTGTCTTTATCTCCTACAAAAATGCTTATGAAGTGATTTGTGTGTGTTAATTATTTAATTTGTTTTGTTTCTTGTTTTCAATACATAAAATACTGGTGTCTAGGTCAGTGGTGTGGATTGCTTTAGTCCGGCTGCCAGAGCTGGCCTAGAAATTGGCGATTGTGTTTTAGAGGTTAGTATGCAACACTTGGCCGCAAGCCAATAATTTGTGGTTTAAAAATAAACAACGACAAATAAAAAATGCATCGGCGTTTTTGGAATTTCTAATAAATAACATTCATACCAAATTCGAAGAAAGCTAATTTGTTAAGCAATTAAACAAAAATAAAAAATATTGACAATTAGAATGTTATAAATTTTTAATGTACAGCAAAAAATTACTTGTTTTGGAAATGCCACACCACAAATGCCGACAAATGTCTGGGAATAGCCATAGCATTTTTTTAGAGAAACCCCAAACTGTTTAGGCAACATCACGTTCATGTTTAGCATCGAAAAATGGAAATCACATTTTTAAGAGCTAAATTTTGGAATGTTCGTAAATAGTTTCAGCATTTTAAACTCTAGGATTAGAACTACCTTCTCAAAGAAGATTGTCAATATAACTGTTGAATCAACTAAAGTTATAAATAGTCATTGTGGAATGTTTGCATCTACCTCCTCTATTTTCATATTCAGAAGGGTAACAATCTGGCTGAGCCCATAGAAAATAATAAATCATGTTCGAGTTCTTTGTGAGGCTTTTTGGCAGGTCTGTATGTCTTTGTTCTGCTGCTAGAAAATTGAGGACCTTATTCCTACTTATAAAGGTATCTCATAAAGCCGTGGCTTATGCAGACGATTTGAAAAGATTGTCAAACATTACACCCAATATCATAGGGTAATTAGCTGTCGTAATCTGTTCTCCATCGACCATTATGTTCAGTAAAGTCTTATTATACATCCTATATTTATCACATATAACAGTGACTTATAAAGACATTTGAAAATTACGTCTTAGGGAATATGTTCCACATAAAACATTTTTTTTCAATGGGAGCCCAATTTCAGCCATAGAAGAGGTGAACAGTGTGTGTTTTCACTGAGTTCTGAATTTTACGTTCTCTCTGCCGATCAGTGATTGTGGGAGATCACATAGGTAAACATTGGGATTTCGTCGTTTCCCTCTGTGAGCCTTAGACTTCCTGTTTCTGATGTGGACGACTGGCGTCCGTACCAATAGTTTACTATTCAAAGTTAAATAAAACTCCTTCTCGAACAGCTTGGCATAGTTGACGGCATCGACGAACAGAACAAGAGAGAACAATAAATATTCGGTTACACGATCTTTTCTCTAATATTGGCGACAAAAATGAATCTGCCGGTAATTTCCGTTTTTATGGTTGTCTGTGCTACCCGAGGGCAACTGTCTGAAGCGTTGATTGGAAAAATATCATCTAGTTTACTCATGATTCGGAAAAATAGTCGGTTATTAGGTCGATGCATACCGTGTACCACTATTGTGATGTCTGACGTGGGGTAATAATATCTATCCTTCTCATCCGAATGAGGTTGCCGCGGTTATTACTATCTACAATTATAATAATGCATCCATAGGATAGTTTATGGTAACGGAGAAGATGGTCAGTGAGTCGAATTCCCCCACAAATGACTAACATTTTCAATATTTATAAAATCAATATTCGATAAACAATTTTCTTTGCCAAGCCTAGATTAAGTCTAAGTTGGGACTTTTACTCCATTTATTATCTGATAATCACCGTCTTTGGCCATTACTGGAACCCCATGGAAGATTTCAAATCATTCAGCATTATATATCCGCTCTCTAGTGTGGTAATGGGTTACTAAATAATATCTGAATACGTAGAACTTGTAAACATTTATGTGTAACTCCAACATCCGAGAACATAGGACAATATAATTGATATCAATTTAAGGGAACCCCCCCCCCCCCCCATTCTCGATTTTTTATTTTTAAGATTTTAAATGGGCTGGTAAATGAATACCAATGCTTGTTAAGGTTTGTAACTTCGCACATATATATTTGAAGATTTAAAAAAGAAGAAAAATAATTTACAAAAAAATTTTGTTGTTGTTTTGTTGTTGTTTTTTGTGATCAAAGAAAAGTCCTTATTTTTGATGGCGGGCATGATAACTCCTCACTGGAACATCGGAATCCGAAAATTCCAACGGTGTTAGAAAGAGTACATGTCTGGCTCTCGTATGAACTAGGATTATTGACTTCGCTCTAAAATTAACAAAATGGCGGAACTTTGAAAAAATATTTTTGGAAAATCGCCGATTTTTTACCAAAAACCAAGTTAAAAAATAAGGAAGATCTTCACCGATTGGCTTTATCCTAGTTCATACGATAGCTATACACTCACAGAGAAACGTGTAAAAATTTGAAATCGATTGGGTTATTAGTTTTTGAGTTATCGTGCCGCCATTCGCAAAAAAATGTTTAGAGAAAAACGCGTTTAAAGTTTGAGAAGCCCTTCAGCCGTCACTCGATGCTGACACAATAAATCGGCTATATCTTCAAGAGTTCTTGAGATTTTTACTTGCAATTTTGCAGGGACATTCTTGAATTAGTGTAGATTGGAATTAAGTCAACAAAAATTTTGACCCCGAGAATGGGGAGGGAGTCCCCTTAAAGGCCAACCACACCTGATGGATATATTATCACCTTCTCGGGTCAGAACATATTTTGTCATTTTTCACACAAAAGTGAGGGTCCATTTGACCCGCTAAATATTGACAGATCTTTATCAAAAGAGACATGCTTATTCTTTGGCCCGATCCCCTTATTCATGTAAAATTTTACGATGTTCAGGTCATAATTGCGGACTCTAGAGCTACCAGAAAAACGGACAAAAATTAAGTATTTGGTCCATTTCATTCCCTAAACATTAACCTATATTTATCAAAAACAATAGGGGTCTTCATTGGCCAGAACCCATCCTACATGCAAAATTTCGTGAAGATTGGCCCATAACTGTGGCCTGTATCGTTTTACAAATTATAATGGACAGACGGACGAACGTACACACATGTCTAGATCGACTCAGCTAGTCGAGATATGACGATATTTCGCGGCGTTACAAACTCTTGGGGCTGTATAATACCCTGACAACATAGTTGTGTAGGGTATAATAATACAAATCAAAATTTTGGATTCAGCGACCCACAATCTAGAGACGCTGAAAGTTTCGTTCCAAAATTCGAAAAAATAATTACAGCATTATTCGGGTTAACGATATAGATCTGTAGTGGTTTCGATTTTGAAAAACTCTTTAAGACCTAGGTCCGGAATTTTTGTTTCTGTCCCCGGACGAACCAAAAAGCACCGTTCCCATGACAAAATAAAATTCACATAAATGTGTGAATTCGATTCAATCCTGTACATAATATCAGTATCGGGTAATTTTCGGGTTCTCAGTATGGCTCTTACTGGAGTCGTTACTTAAAAATAGTAGCGTTACTTTAAAAGCAGGAGGTAATGAGAATCCGCCATTTCGTTTGGAAACATTGGTTTGACTATCAAAATATCTGAAATAGCAAAAGGAGATAGAATGGTAGAATGGTGAGAGTATGCATAGATTCGCTCTTTGAGTCGATTTACTCATGTCCGTCCGTCTGTGCATGTATTTTTGTAAGCAAAGTACAGGTCGCATTGATGATTCGATTTGGATGAAAATTGACATAGCTCACTTATTGGGCCCAAGGGCAAACCCTCACATATATATTTTCGCCCGAGTTAATGCAAACAGTGCACCAAAGCATAACGTTATAAATTAAGTCTAGAATGGTGTGTGTTAAATGTTGTGAAAATCGGTTCAGATTTAGATATAGCTCACATTTATAATTTATTCCGATTTTATGTTAATGGTGCACCAATACCCCTATATTTCCTTCGATTTGCACGAAATTGGGATAGCGTACTGATAGATATATCTCTCATATATAATTTTAGCATTTTTAATTTCTTACAAAAAAACTATTTTTTCTAATTAAATTAGCATTATAGTCGTTTCAACCTAATACACATTTTATAAGATTTATATTGTTCTCTAAGCAGACATCTGCATAACTACATAAATTCGTTTAAATTAGCTGTGAAATAACTTTATAAGCGTTAAGCCAGCAGACATTTAATTAGTATTTTATTTATTTTTTAATACCGCATTTCGGAAAGACAGTTAAAAATAAAATTGTGCAACTTATCGTGTGTGCATAAATTAGTAGAAATTTCAAAATATTTTGCTATATATTTTGAACCAGTGAGCGGTGCAGTATAGTCGGACCTACACAACTACCACTTAGCTATTATAAGTTTCTGCGGATCTATATATCGAGCATGGGAAATATTTCGCGATATATGTACTCTATTGATTATATCCCATTAGGAATCCTCTAGAAGGTCCTCTATGTATAGAAGACCTCTAAGAGAACTAATTTTTATAGAGGACCTTTTAAATGTATTTTCTCTATAGAAGACCTCAAAATTGCTCTCTTTCTATTGAAGACATCTTAAAAGACTTAAACCAATAGTAGATTTATTCTGTCTACATAGAAAACTTTCTATATGTAGAAGACAAAAATATACAAATTAATATTTTGGATTTATAAAAGTATTTTATTCCGAAAAAATATAAATAAATGATACTTAATTAAAAATTTGAAACTCCGAAAAAATATAAATAAATTATTCTTAATTAAATTTCTAAAAATTGAAATTTATCCACGGAAATAATGACTTCCACCAATGCCAACATTAAACTCCCGATGATTTTCAAGCGGGCCACTCAACCATTTCGATCCAGAACCAAAGGCATCCAAACGAGTATTACCATCATCAGATTTAAATATATTTGTGTGGCCACCAACGGAAGCTTGTTTGCCAAAACCTTCGAAACGCGTTATACCACCATTCAAACCATGTCCTCATTCATTAGTCCATTTTAGGGTACCACTTTCCTTGTTGAAACCAAAACCATTATTCAGTTTTGTGTTGGTATGTGAATAGAGGGCATCCACGCTATTGCGATCATTATTGAAAATATTGTATCCCACTGACTTGGTGAAACTATCACTGACACCCGTGTTAATGTCACGGCTCAAAGAACCACCAACCCCGAGGGAATTCTTCCAATCCAAAGAAGCCGATGATGTTTCAGCAAATTTACCATTTGGAAAGTAGGTTTTACTTTGTGTAACTGTGCCATCCACCTTGTTCGAAGGACTGCTGTATATGTTACTGCTAACGGAACTGGTTTTTATGGAGACGCCATTGCTAGAAAATTAAAATATATTTAAAAATTTCTCCTCAACTTACTTAACGAATCATCATCTTACCTTGTTGAGGGACTATCTGGAGAACGACGAGCCCTCCTGGGCCTGGTTGCCTGGGTAGGTGATGTATAGTAGGGCAGTTTTTGTACATGAGCACGTTGTGGTTGAGCTTCTGACAAAGAAACAATGGCTAAAATGCCAACACAAGCTGCCATCAATAGAACGCACTGCATGTTTAAGCTGTATTTATTCGTTGATTGATGTTATTTCGTAGGAATACTTTTTGTGTTCTGATACCATCTGTTTGGGTTTCTTTGCCTTATATACTTTCAAAACATTTGTTGTCTAAGGCACCACTGGCTTATCAATTTTGTTTGCGTTTTTTGTGCTTTCTGGGATTCACCTTCTCTGAGGGAATTCACACACGCAGCCTCAACTGTTTACTGCAAAATGAGATTACTTCCCCAAAATTAAGAAGAATATATTTTTTGTGTGGAAAAATGACGATTTACAAATCGGAAGTTGTGGGTTCAAGTGTACTAAAGAATATTTTATAAAGGACTAGCAGAGCTATAGGCGTGGATTTTTAAAGAATATTTTATAAAGGACCAGCAGAGCGGTAAGCGTGGATTTTAAAGAACATTTTATAAAGGACCAGCAGAGCTGTAAGCGAGGATTTTTAAAGAACATTTTATAAAGGACCAGCAGAGCTATAGGCGTGGATTAAAAAAAATATAAAGGACTAGCAGAGCTATAAGCATGGATTTTTCAAGAATATTATATTAAGGTCTACCAGAGCTATAGGCGTGGATTTTTTAAGAATATTTTATAAACGTCTACCAGAGCTATAGGCGTGGATTTTTAAAGAATATTTTATAAAGGACTAGCAGAGCTATAGGCGTGGATTTTTAAAGAATGTTTTATAAAGGACTAGCAGAGCTATAGGCGTGGATTTTTAAAGAATATTTTATAAAGGACTAGCAGAGCTATAGGCGTGGATTTTTAAAGAATATTTTATAAAGGACTAGCAGAGCTATAGGCGTGGATTTTTAAAGAATATTTTATAAAGGACTAGCAGAGCTATAGGCGTGGATTTTTAAAGAATATTTTATAAAGGACTAGCAGAGCTATAGGCGTGGATTTTTAAAGAATATTTTATAAAGGACTAGCAGAGCTATAGGCGTGGATTTTTAAAGAATATTTTATAAAGGACTAGCAGAGCTATAGGCGTGGATTTGTAAAGAATATTTTTCTAAAGGACTAGCAGAGCTATAGGCGTGGATTTTTAAAGAATATTTTATAACGGACTACCAGAGCTATATGCGTGGATTTTTAAAGAATATTTTATAAAGGACTAGCAGAGCTATATGCGTGGATTTTTAAAGAATATTTTATAAAGGACTAGCAGAGCTATAGGCGTGGATTTTTAAAGAATATTTTATAAAGATCTACTGAGCGTGAGCTTTGTTGAAGTAAGACTCCCAATAGAACCAAATTTCTTTAGAATTTCTTTGTACATTCCCATTCCCCGTACAATACTTTCTTAAAATTGACCCATAATATATTCGTGTTGATATATGACGAATTATTATTGTTCATATTTCAATACAATGACGGGTGTGAGTAAAGTCCCTAGACGATGGATGGTGAATCCCAAAGAAATAAAGGCAAAACCAAAATTTGATAAGACTTTGCATCCAACCGCAAAAAATGTGTTTGAGTATAAAAGACGTTGCAACGAAAACACATGACATCAGAACACAACAAGTATTCGAACAAAATAATATCAATAAAAAAATAAATATACTTACAAAATGAAGTGCATTCTACTGTTGGGAGCCTGTGTTGGCATTTTGGCCTTTGCTTCTTTCTCAGAGGCTCAGCCACAACGAGTTTATGTGCAAAAACTACCTTATTATCCACCACCAACTCAGCAACCCAGGATTATGAGAGCTCGTCGTTCTCCAGACAATCCCTCCACAAGGTAAGATGATAATTCACTAAATTTGATGATGAAAAATATTTAAATCCCATTTTATTTTCTAGCAATGGTGTTTCGATTAAAACCAATTCCGTTAGCAGTAACATATTCAGCAGTCCTTCGAACAAGGTGGATGGCACTGTAACCCAAAGTAAAACCTATTTCCCCAATGGTAAATTTGCTGAATCCTCATCAGGCTCTTTGGATTGGAAAAGCTCCCTCGGTGTTGGTGGTTCTTTGAGTCGTGACATTAACACGGGTGTCAGTGACAGTTTCACCAAATCATTGGGGTACAACATATTCAATAATGATCGCAATAGTGTGGATGCCCTCTATTCACATACCAATACAAAACTGAACAATGGTTTTGGCTTCAACAAGGAAAGTGGTACCCTAAAATGGACTAATGAAGGAGGACATGGTTTGAGTGGTGGTGTAACGCGTTTTGAAGGTTTTGGCAAACAAGCATCCGTTGGTGGTCACACAAATCTATTTAAATCTGATGATGGTAATACTCGTTTGGACGCCTTTGGTTCTGGTTCGAAATGGTTAAGTGGACCGCTGGAAAATCATAGGGAATTTAATGTTGGCATTGGTGGAAGTCATTATTTCCGTGGTTAAATAATTATGATAATAAATGAACTGATAAAAAATTAAAATTTTAATATAGAATAAAATATTGTGTATTACGAATTAAAAAAATAAAATTTAAAGAATTATTTGAATTAAAAGAGTGAGGTTTTACATAATATGTTTCACTTTGCTTCTTTCTATGGGGCTGGATTCTTAAACCAGTTAAAAGCACGGATGAAACATATATTTTTAAGAATCAACACAGAATCGTTTAAGTAATATTTTAAGCCTTAAAATGTAAGGACAATTTCAACTACAATGGTTGATTTGTTAACCCTTTCATTACCAGTGTACATCACGTCATGTCAATGCAATGATTAACAAAAACCTATAATTTTATTGACTACCTTGTGCAATGGATGAAAAGATGGGGTTGAGGGCAAATACAATTTTTGTACGGTTATATAAATTTATATATCCAGAATAAAAAGCAAAAAAAAAAAAATTCAATAAAATGAATTGGTAGTGAAAGGGTTAAATAATATTTTTTAAGATCCATCGCATATATAAGTGGGTTTCTTTCAACATTTGTTGAGGACCAACGCAGCTAAAACTGTCTCAGGCGAGGATTTTGGAAAAAGAAAGTATATTTTTTAATAACATTATGACATATTTTTCATCTTGAACCAAGGAAATCCCTAGCTGGGTTTTGAATTACCATCTAAGGGATTTGTTTAAACCCATTTTTAATTTGGTCGATTTGGTGTGGATTTTCAAATAATACATACGCTTATCTCGTGAACTACTCGAAATATTGATTTTCACACTTCAGCAATGTTTTACCCTTTAATAAGATCTAACCAGTAAGGAAAAAAGTAAAGTCGGACTGGGCCGACTATATGATACCCTTCACCACTTTGGGTATATTGTACATATGTATCTCCTCCAAGGAACATACGCAAGTCTTTCTGCAACCTATGATAAATTTAATTTCATTCGGGCAGATTTAAAGTCGACTTCGTACCATGGGACAAATTTATGAAAAACGACTTATAGCAAAATTAATACACGCTATTCGTTCGCCGCACTGGTCAAATTTTAATTTCATTCAGACATCCATTCGAAATACATATGGAAGCTATGACAGCATCTACATCAATTTCAACGAAACGCAATAACGTTATTCAAGTATCAACTTGATACCTTGTGCAAAAAATCGTTTTAATCGGACACACATTAGAAGGTTGGTGCCCCATTAATGTAAAATCGGACGAATATATATGTATATGTGGTAGCTATATCGAACCCAGAACCGATTTTTCCGAAACTTAGCACACATCATTCTAGACTTAATTCAGTAAGAAGTGCCAAATTTCATGCAAATCGAAAGGTATATAGGAACTTTGATGCGCCATTTACATAGAATCGAAAAAATGTATATATCTAAATCTGAACAGATTTTCAGGAAACTTAACACACATCATTCTGGACCTAATTCAGTACTCTATGCCAAATTTCGTGCAAATCGAATGATATATAGGGAGTTTGGTACACCATTAACCTTAAATCGGACGAAACTATATATGGGAGCTATATATAAATCTGAACCGATTTTCTCGAAACTTGGCACACATCATTCTGGACCTAATTCAGTACTCTATGCCAAATTTCGTGCAAATCGACTGATATATAGGGAAATATTTTCAAATTAATAGGGTTCAAATTCAATAGGGTTCGTCCTTGGGCCAAATAAGTGATTTGTGCCAAATTTCATCCAAACCGGATCATTAATGCGACCTGTACTTTGTTTACAATTTAACATCTACAGACGGACGGACGGACATGCATAAATCGACTCAGAAAGTGATTCTATGTATATTCTCAAAAGGAACCATGTGTCTATCTCGTTTCCTTTTGCCTGTTACAAACATATGCACAAAGACATAATACCCTGTACCACAGTGTGGTGAAGGGTATAAAAATGTTGCTCTGAAATAATATCAAAACAACAACAACATCATACTCAAAATGACACATCTGCCAAAAAACATGTCATTTTCGAAGCGTTTTTCACGATTTTTTGCACTGAGTTTAGAACTTGCTATTAATTCGACCAACAATATATGACAGGAAGATAGTTTAAGAAGTTATCGTTTCGAAAAAAAACGTGTTCAAAGTTTGATAAGCATCCTTGATGCTGACACAATAAATCGGCACTATCTTCAGGAGTTGTTGAGATTTTCACAGTTTTGAAATAGTTAATTAAAAAACAAAATTAAATTTATTGACACCGATATAAACACGATACATGCTCCAGTTATGTACCAATCGTTATGAAGTTTTGTTTTTGGTTATGATCGGTAAATAAGTAGAAGATAAAATGGACCAAAAACTTTATTTTTATCTTTCGGGTCGGTCCAGAGGCCGCAATTACGACCCTAAATTTATGAAATGTGACACGAGGAAGGGTATATGGCCTGCATGACTGTTTTGATGATGAATGGTCAATATTTTGTGTGAAAAATTACAAAAATTTTATTTTTAAGAACACAGACCCTGATAGTATATCGAAGAGGAGTTGACATTTACATTGATACCAATTTCATTGTTCTATCTACTCTGATTTGGGAGTTATATATAAATACTTACAGGGATCTACCTATTTATACCCTTCACCACACTGTGGTACAGGGTATTATGTCTTTGTGCATATGTTTGTAACAGGAAAAAGGAAACGAGATAGACACATGGTTCCTTTTGAGAATATGCATAGAATCACTTTCTGAGTCGATTTACGCATGTCCGTCTGTCCATCCGTCCGTCGGTCTGTCCGTCCGTCCATGTATTTTTGTGAACAAAGTACAGGTCGCATTTATGATCCGATTTGGATGAAATTTGGCATGTGTCACTTATTTGGCCCACGGACAAACCCTATTGAAATTGGGAAAAATCGGTTCAGATTTATATATAGCTCCCATATATATTTTCGTCCGATTTAATGTAAATGGTGCACCAAAGTCCCTATATATCTTTCGATGTGCACGAAATTTGGCACAACGTAATGAATTAGGCCTAGAATGATATGTTCTGAGTTTCATGAAAACCGGTTCTGATTTAGATATAGCTCCCATATATAGTTTCGTCCGAGTTTATGTAAATGGTGCACCAAAGTCCCTATATATATTTCGATTTGCATAAAATTTGGCATAGGGTAATGAATGAAGTATAGAATGATGTGTGTTAAGTTTCCTGAAAATCGGTTCAGATTTAGATATAACTCACATATATATTTTCGTCCGATTTAATGTAAATGGTGCACCAAAGTCCCTATATATCTTTCGATTTTCCCACAGCGTAATGAATTAGACCTAGAATGATGTGTGCTGAAAATCGGTTAAGATTTAGATATAGCTTTCATATATAGTTTCGTCCGATTTTATGTAAATGGTGCACCAAAGTCCCTATATGTCATTAGGTCTAGAATAATGTGTTTTAAGTTTCGTGAAAATCGGTTCAGATTTAGATATAGCTCCCATATATATTTTCGTCCAATTTAAGGTAAATGCCGATCATCACAATTTTTTAATGGGGACGATGATCTGATCAACTAATTCGAAAGGTCAATATTTATTGGGTTAAATGAACCATTTTTGTACCCTACACAACTATGGTGTCAGGGTATTGTAGCTTTGTGCAGCCCCAAGAGTCTGTAAAACCGGCAAATATTGGTCCTAGAATCACCTTTAAATATACCGATCGTGATGTCTTGACTAGCAGAGTCAATCTAGACATGTATGTCCGTCCGTCCGTCTGTCCATTATGATTTGTAAACACGATACAGGTCACAGTTATGCACCAATCGCCATTATTTTTATATGCACTATAGGAATTTATTTAAAATGCTTCGGAATGTCCGATTTGAGTCAAATATGCACCGTTTTGTTGTATGATTTAATGGCTCTATTTGCCAAAAAACTCTAGTAGTCGAAAGAAATTTTGCAATGCAAAAAAAACATGACTGTATGGCGGATGCATTAAAACTTCCCAACCAAGCTTCCGAAGTTTCTGGCGAGTCACTGTAGGAATTTTTGATGTTAAAGATATACCTCGCACAGGTCGTTAAAATCGGAGAAATGATTGAAGTTGACCAGCATGTTAGCAGTCGTAACATAGCTTAGAAACTAAAAATCGACCATAAAACTGTTTTAAGGGGACCCCCATTCTCGGGGTCAAAAAATTTGTTGATATAATTCGAATCTACACTAATTAGTGAATGTCCCTACAAAATTGCAAGTGAAAATCTCAAGAACTCTTGAAGATATAGCCAATTTATTGTGTCAGCATCAAGTGTCGACTGAAGGGCTTCTCAAACTTTAAACGCGTTTTTTTTCGAATGGCGAGCACGATAACTCAGAAACTAATAACCCAATCGATTCCAAATTCTTACACGTTTCTCTGTGAGTGTATAGCTATCGTATGAAATAGGATAAAACAAATCGGGGAAGATCTTCCTTATGTTTTAACTTGGTTTTTGGTAAAAAATCTGTGATTTTCCAAAAATATTTTTTCAAAAGTCCGCCATTTTGTTAATTTTAGAACGAAGTCAATAATCTTAGTTCATACGAGACATGTACTCTTTCTAACACCGTTGGAATTTTCGGATTCCGATGTTCCAGTGAGGAGTTATCATGCCTGCCATCAAAAATAATGACTTTTTATACCCTACACAACTATGTTGTCAGGGTATTATAGCTTTGTGCAGCCCCAAATGTTTGTAACGCCGCGAAATATTGGTCCTAGACCCACCTTTAAGTATACCGATCGTCATATCTCGACTAGCTGAGTCGATCTAGACATGTGTGTCCGTCCGTCCGTCCGTCCGTCCGTCTGTCCATTATAATTTGTAAACACGATACAGGCCACAGTTATGGACCAATCTTCACGAAATTTTGCATGTAGGATGGGTTCTGGCCAATGAAGACCCCTATTGTTTTTGGAAAAGATCGGTTAATATTTAGGGGATGAAATGGACCAAATACTAAATTTTTGTCGGTTTTTCTGGTCTCTCCAGAGGCCGCAATTATGGCCCAAACACCGCGAATTTTTGCATGGAGAAGGGGATCGGGTCAGAGAATAAGCATGCATGTTTTGATAAAGATCGGTCAATATTTAGCGGGTCAAATGGACCCTGACTTTTGTGTGAAAAATGACAAAATTTGTATTCTATGGCATACATATTTACTCCTGGAGGATGTAGACCCCAGGAGTTGATAGCATATCCAAGAGGAGTGGTTGGCCTTTAAATTGATACCAAATATAGTGATGTATCTACTCAGATGTGGGAGTTACAGTCAAATATTTACAGGTGCTTACGTATTCAGATATTATTCAGTAACCCATTACCACATTAGAGGGAGAAATATCGCGCTGATGGCTTTGACATTTTTCATGAAGTTCCAGTTATGGTCAAGAACAACGCCTACAATTTTCGGTGATGATCAGATTAAAATTTTGGGATGAAATGGACCGAAAACATAATTTTTTGTGTGTTTTCGAGTAGAGTATAATCCGAAAATCACAACACAACCCACCGTGAAGGTAAAATCTGGACAAGTAATTAGAAGGACTGTACTGAATATTCGAAAAAAGTAAGGAAGAGGTGTTGTTAACCTCTAATCGGACAAGAGGGGGCAAATATCAGGAAATATTACTCAGACTCGGAATAAACATCCTCAGAAAGTTAGAGTTCGTGGTAGTTGTGTAGGGTATCGCATGGTCGGCCCCGTCCGACTATACTGCTCCGCTCACTGGTTTTTAATTACAAAAAGACAACAACAAAACAATAACAAAAATTTTTGGTAAATTATTTTTCTTCTCTTTTAAATCTTCAATTATATATGTGCAAAGTTAGAAACCCTAAGAAGCATTTGTATTGACTTACCAGCCCATTGAAAATCTTGAAAAATTAAAATCGTAAATGGGGGGGGGGGGGGCTTCTCTTAAATCATTTACAATTGACCAACAGGAGAGGTATCGTGTTCCACCAGGACAGCGCTAGGCCACACACATACAGAATTGACTGCTACAGTATCGGAACCATAAACACCGTTCACAATTTTAGCGGCTTGGCTTGCATTTTTCTCTGTCAAAGAAATCTGTAAAATGTGCTGAATTTTCTCTTTAACACAATGTAACTCACAACTGAATGCACCAAATAAAAAACAAAATATTTTTTTACTACGAAATGTCATCCTTCCAAGGAGCATACATCTGAAATACTTTACGAGAAATCTATCAGTACAGCCATCTGTCGAGAAAATAATGGATTTCTTTTTCCCCAACCTAGTAAGAATTAAATATATATATATATATATATTTTAATTAGTGGCCAACTAAATAAAACAAGGCCTATGAATCGGACTATAAAATCGGACGAAAGTATATATGGGAGCTAAATTTAAATCCAACCCGATTTCAATGAAACTTGGCACATATCATTATAGACTCAATTTAATGCGCTATGTATAATTTCGTGTCAAACTGTAGTTAACTAATGTGCAAAAGTCCAAGTCCATTTGACCCGCTATATATTAACCGATCTTTATCATAAATACCATACGGTACTGTAGAGCTACCAGAAGAACAGACAAAAATTACATTTTTTAGTCCATTTGATCTTTTAAATACAGCTAGTCAAGATATAATATTTTCTTCACAAAATTTGACCATTTATAAATTTACCTAACATTTTAAATTTCAGATTTTTTTTCATCTTAAATTTCAGTTAAACATTTTTATACCTGGCTTACTACAAACATTTAGTGTCTTTACATCAATACTGCTGTTAAAATAACATTTTAACAAATGTTAACATGTTTAACACTACAATCATTTGATAACTCGTTAACATAAGAGTTGATAACACCGTTCACTATTATCGATAAAACGGTTCCTATAGACAAATTTAAATATTATTTACCACTGTTAACTACATTGCACTGTTATTTTCCTCAAAACACCACCCCCCAAAATCATTGTATACTTTTAGGCGTATGATGTGTATGATTGTGCGCTGGTGTTTGCATTGATTGGTTGGGTTGGCTTTGTTTACTGGGGGAGGTGGTGGGACATACATGCCTTATGATATTTTTGCGGTTAGTGGTTTATAATTTATTGACAACTTTTCACCAAAATGCAAGCATGTGCATGTCATTTTAAAAAAATCTTCCTTTTTTCTTGTTCGATATTCTTTTCAGGCATTTCCCTCGATATTCTTCTCACAGTAGTTACCTTGCAAATTCCGTTAAAGTGCATTAAGTGTTCAGTTTCAAAAAGTTTTGTGTATGAAGGAAAAGTCATGATTTTGATGCTTTTGATACCTTACCTGGATGCCTTTCTGATGATGATGGTTGCTTTTCTCACGTTGTTTGTGTTTCTGGTGTTGTTGTTATTGCTCCTGTTTGATTTCTTTCTACTTCTTCTCATTTCATGTTTCTGTGCTGCTGCATTTTGACGATATTCAACCATCCCAATCACACTCTTGAATATGTTCGTGTGTGTGTCCGTATGTGTGCGTTTGTGTTGAGCGCGACAGGTTAATGGCTTTGATGTATTGGGTTTGCGAATCACGGAAATTGCAAAATTGGTAAAATCCTCGGAATCCCAAGTCACGTTATTACTCTGGAACAGTAAATGCAATAGTGGATGTAGTGAAGAGGTAAGTACTGCTACCAGCTGATGTGTAAGTGTGTGGGTGATGGATTTTTTTCGATTTCTTCGATTTATTTTTTTTTTTTTTGTGGCAAGAAATATTGAAATTGCTTGATGCAATAAAGTGAGTCAGCTTTGTAGCGGACATGTTAGTTTATTTTAAAGGGGCAAGCAATATCAGACATGTGTGTATGTTCCTGGATGAATATTAAAAAAAATGGTATTGAAATTGTCCGGCCAAAATTGCTATAGAAATTTAAAACAAACTTTAATATTTTTTGAAGCTTTAATATCAGAAGACTATCAGAGGCGTGGATTTTGTAAAGAATATTTTCAAAGGACTTTTAGCGACATGGATTTTTAAAGAATATTTTTCAAATGACTTTTAGTGCCATGGATTTTTAAAGAATAGTTTATGTATGTTTGGAACTTTACTCTGAAATCCTTCACGATGTTTTATGGCCTACAGCTATACTTTTTATTATCCTTATTCCTAATAAATTATTTTGACATATTTTAAAACTAGTTTTGTTTTTCTCTTCTTATCCATCTTTGTTATGGCGTTTTTTTTTTCTTTTCAGAGTTTATGTTCTGCCCCAATGCCACAGACATTACAACGCCTCGCCACAATCGTTCAATGTGTACTTAACGTTCTGGAATGTCCGGTTTGCCGTGACACAATAACTCCACCCGCTATGCAATGCCAAAATGGTCATTTGCTCTGTGTCGAGTGTCGTATTCGGGCTGAAAACTGTCCCGTATGCCGTGATCGTTATTATCCACGACCGGCTTTAATTGCTGAACAACTCCAAACGGCCATAACGAGTGCCTTCAATTTATGTCGCAACGAAGATAAAGTGCGTCAGAAAATCTTTGGACGCCATAATAGACAATTGCAGATGGTTAAGACAACATTGGAATGTGCTGCCTTAAAGAGGCAGCAACTTCATAAATCCATGGAATTGTCCTCGTCGCAGTCGTCGTCATTGGTGACCATGTCAGTGGCAGACAATAGGCCCATGGACGTGGTGGCAATGACAAAGAGCAAACATGAAACAGACATGGCGCCCAAGCAAAGTAAACGAACGCCAAGCTCGGCATGTAATAAATTGTTAACGAAACTGTTCAATTTCAAAGCGTATTCAATGGAAAATCTAACAACAACAAATAACACCATTACCAATACAAATACTGACAATGTCAGAGACATGGTCAACCGATCAATGTTACCAGGGTTAGAAGCTTATAAAGTCAATGGAGGAGTAGAACAACAACCACGTGAACAACATGAGGATTTACCAACCAAGCACCAGCTAAACACAAATCAATTTCAAAACGAAGATTTTATTGCAACAACTGTTGAACGACAGCAACATCAGCCGTTGGCAAGGATAACCGATGAAGAACCCAGCTTTCAACCTCACCACCATTTCCGAACAAATGCCGACAATGATGGGAACATAAATTCAAATGCTGTTGTAGGAGCAGTACTCGTTGATTGTCGATGCAAACAAATGTTTTCGAATGCCAGCAACAGTGACAGCAAAAGGCATTTTTCATTATCGTCAAGTGATTTAACAATGAAGCAGACAGCGAACATAACAACAACAGCATCAACAATAAATGCCCCTGCCATGATGAGAACCAAATCTATGGCAACAATAACCGATGAAGTTGTACGAGACCAACCAACAAGCTGTCCCTTAACCACAACAGTATTCCGTAAAACCTCACCAATTTGGTTTGAACGAAGACCTTTTCCCAAACATTTTCAACAATCCATAGTTATGGCTGATACTGCCGCTGGACATAACCAAGAGATTTTGCGAAAGGATATTATCTGTCACCATGGTGATAATTATGAAGAAGACAATATTGCGGGTGATGACGCTACTTCTACTCGTTCTTCCACTAATCCCACAACGCCTTCAACAATATCTTTGAAATCTTTGAATACGTTTGAAACATAATTTGCGGTGATGCCAAAGATGTTACCTTTATTTAGGACAACTTTTGTGGTCTTGAAGGCATCAAACTTGATAATAAATGATTTTCCTTGGCTAGAATTTAGGTACCTGTTTCCTGTAATGATTTATTTTTGATGCCTGTTGTTTTATTTATATAGCTTTAATATAACCATAATTTATTTATAACATATTTTAAAGTTTATAAATAAAATGCATATTTGTATTACCCCGAAATTAAAAATCATCTCCTCAAAGGCTGCCAAAAATTATTCCTTAATTAATCCACGCCTAGAAGGCTGCCAAAAATGATTCCTTAATAAATCTACGCGTAGAAAGCTGCCAAAAAATGATTCCTTAATAAATCTACGCCTAGAACGCTGCCAAAAAATTACTTACTTATTTAGCTGGCTTGTTACTGAACGGTTGTTCCATAAGGCGAGCTTAAAAAAGATTTCCAAACGCGTCGGCCTTGTGCGCAAGTCCACCAATTTTGAAGACCACGTTCCAAGATGTTGTTTTCTACTTGGTCTTTCCATCTAATTCGTGGCCTTCCCCTTCTACGGGAACCATCAGTAGACTCATTTTTATATGCCTTATGAGCTGGGGCATTTTCATTCATCCGCACAACATGGCCTAGCCACCGTAGACGCTGCAGCTCAATACGACTGACTATGTCGATGTCCGCGTATAAATTGTAAAGCTCGTGGTTCATTCGACGCCGATATTCACCGTCGACGCAGATCGGCCCGTAGATCTTTCTGAGAATTTTTCTCTCAAACACATCCATATAATATCACGGGTAGTATCATCGTCTTGTAAAGTGTGAGTTTGGTCTGGCGGGATGTTGCCTTGTTTCTAAACTGCTTACTTAGACCATAGTATCACCTGTTGGCCATCACAATCCTTCTCCGAATTTCAAAACTGATGTCATTCATTTTATTTATAGCGGTACCAAGGTATATAATGTCCTCAAATACCTCGAAGCTGTAGTTCTCAAGTTCCACAGTTTGCGCGTTTATACCATCAGCTTGGTCTTCTCGTCGTTTACTGCCAGACCCACTTTGGCAGACTTATTTTCAATTTGTTCAAAGGTGGCTGTTACCGCTCACAATATTCGACCCATTATATCGATGTCATCGGCGTAGGCGAGTAACATGTGTTGTTTGGTGTACAGAGTGTCATTTCTGTCACCTTTGCGTCTCGTATGACCTTTTCCAGTAGGATGTTAAAAAGATCACACGACAAACTGTCACCTTGTCTGAATCCTCGTTCGGTATTGAAGGGCTCCAATAGGTCCTTTCCTACTTTAACTGCTGACCTTGTGCCACTTAAAGTTATCCTGCAGAGCCGTATTAATTTTGAAGGAATGCCGAACGCAGACATGGCTTTAAACACCTCTGAACGGATAAGGCTGTCGACAAATAGGTGGTATGTGTCGATGTGTTTTTCGTGGGTCTTTTCCAGGATTTGGCGTAGAGTGAAAATCTGGTCAATGGTGGATTGCCAGGTCTGAAGCCGCATTGGTATGGTCCGATGATGTCATTGACCATTGGCTTCAGTCGTTCACACAGCACGCTGGATAGCACTTTATATGCGATGGGAAGGAGACTTATTCCTTTATAGTTGGAATTCATCTAGCCAAATTGTACTAATAAGCTGGTGCATGCTCCTGACCAGCATCTGGCCAACAGTCTTGAATAGTTCGGCTGGTAACCCATCGGCTCCTTCTGTTTTGTTGTTCTTGAGCCGATTAATAGCTTTTATGACCTCATCTTGGCTAGGTGGTATACACTCAATACCATCATCTCTTATTGGTTCTGGCGTATCTTCTTCATCGCCACTATTTGATACTGGAAGCTTTTCGAAATGCTCCTTCCAGATCCTCAACACACTGTCTGTATCTGTCACCAGGTTTCCTTCTTCATCTCTACAGGAGGATGTGCCTGCACCAAAGCCTTCGGTTTGGTTTTGTGCTCGTTGGTAGAATTTCCGGACTTCATTCTGACTCCTGTACATCTCGATTTGCTCACGCTCACGTTTTTCTTGTTCTTTCTTCTTTTTTCTGAAAACACGTTTGTCCTCTCTACTTTTCTCCCGATAATTATCCATCACGTTACGTGTTGCTACTGTCTGCAGGGTTGCCCTATACGCTGCGTTTTTCACATCAGTAGCATTACGACACTCCTGAGGGTACCATGGGTTTCTTGGTGGTGGTTTTTGGTACCCAATTGTTCCCTTTGCTGCAGTTTGTAGGGAGTGGGCAATTCTTTGCCATTGTGCTTCTATACTATTATCGGGACAAGAAGTGCTTTCTTCAAGCAGATGGGTAAGTTGAGGGGAGTAGGCCTCGGCTACCTGTTGTATTTGCAGTTGTGGCCTTGTGTATATCGAGATGCTTGAATCTAGTGCTGCTAACTACCATGTTTTTTCTGCCGCGAAGTCAATCAACCTCATGCGTTGTCGGATGTTTCTTCATGAAGGCTGAATTTTCCGACGGTGGGGCCAAAGATATTTTCCCTTCCGATTTTTGCATTAAAATTTCCTAGCAGAATTTTAATGTCATGGCCAGGGCAACGGTCATATGCTGTTTCTAGGCGCTCGTAAAATATGTCCTTGGTCTGTTCATCTTTATCTTCGGTCGGAGCATGGGCGCAAATTAGACGGAAGTAAAAGAACTTCGCTTTTATACGGATTATAGCAATTCGCTCATCTACTGGAGTGAATCTGGGGACAAGGTCTTTTATTCTCCTGTTAACCATAAATCCGCAGCCAAATTCATGTCTCGTTTCATGGCAGCTATAATACAGGGCGTAATCGTCTGATTTACATAAGCCTGTCCCTTTCCATCGCATTTCCTGTAAGGCAATAACATCGGCTTTGTACTTCTTGAGTATATCCGCCAAAGCGAACACTGCGCCTGTTCTGTACAACGTGCGCACATTCCAAGTGCAGATTCGCAGATCGTGGTCCTTTATACGTTTGCGGGGGTCGTCAACATTAGGGGGGTTTGGTTTTCTTTTTCTTAGCTTTTTCATAGTAGGTTGGGTTTTCCGAGAGTGGACAACTAACCCGACGCCTCAACCCATTTTTTATAGTTCTTATGGGTGAACTGCGGCACATATTAGCTCACTATTTCATCGCGTGATGAGAATAGCTCCCCATGTGGCACCTGGGAGAGGTCAGTGTCCACAATTGAGATGAAAGAGGGATCAAGATAAGCCTGGACTTAGCCATGTTAAAGCCAATCAGAGCCGTTGCATCGTATCTATCATCCCCTACGCCATTGTGTTAACCTCTGTCACCCACAAACTATACTTTGCATGTAAACAGCACTTCATTGCAACCATTCTCAATTACAAACGAAAACAACTTCATTAACTGCATTAAATGAAGATATATTTCCCTTTGTAATGCAATGTCATGCATCTTAATATACCACGACGTTACGTTAATTAATTTCTACTAATTTATATTCACTATTGAATTAATTGACAATATTTCTGCGTTACGGCTCTGTCACAACACCGCCGCCACCACCACCTCCACACAAACCAAATAGCCAGGCAAACGAATCAACCAGCGAACCAACCAGCCGTATTATTTAAATTATATATATCAATAGATCAATTAAAATTAAATTAAAACTAAGAAATGTTGCTGTTTCCTCTGAACATAATGACGATGAATTAGAAATGTATTAACCAAGAGACGAAAGTTGTGAGGAAAGGCAAGAGCGCCATTAGCAGTAGCAGTAACCGCAACACGACAAACTGTTAAGAATCACAGCATTGTGAAGAAGTTTGCATAATGAAAATCAATTAAAAAGCCACCAAATGGAAATGCATTGCCAATGGCTAGAAATGAAATGCAGTAGAAGACTGTAGACGGATTCTTATGCGGGAACAGGAAAAGGTGAATTAGTACGTACCATACATTAGGCATATTGAACCATGTGAAAATATGTTACTCAAATTATGCATGCTGAAAATAATGGCCAATTAATACCCTAATTATCATTATGCATATGTTTGTAATATTCAAAAATAAACGAAATGGTCACATACTTATTTTTGTGGATATACATAGAATTTTCTTATGGGTCGATTTATGAATGACTATTCGTCTATCTGCCCATATATTCCTATAAAAGAAATCACATGCATTTTGCGGATGAAATAAAATTTTTATGTCTAACATATTTGACCCAAGGATGAACCTCAATTGTGTAAATCGGATTAGATTTAGGTATAGCTTCCATATATTTATATTTTTTATCGATTTCACAAACAACCACTATTTGTCCGATTGACACGAAAGAGTAACGAATTGAATCAAGAATGGCGTGGACAAGGTTTGTTCAAATCTGCTCACATTTAATTACAGGGTTGCCCATATTCGACGGACCCACCTGGCAACGCCATAACTTTTGACAGAGATGTCACATCGCTTAATGGCATACCGCGTTTGAAGCGTCAGTCCAAGCAGATTTTTACCATGAACCAATACACGCCACGCGAGCTCTCTCAAATAGTTGAAATTTACATTCAACAGAAGAAGTCAATTGTGAAAACTCAACGTGCTTCTAAAACATTAAAAAATGTGAGAAGTGTGCCTTCTAAGAACACCATTAAGCGTTTATACGAAAATTTTTCGACTGGTAAGGCTCTTTCTAATCCGAAGAGGCCATATAAAAGTCGACCAAGGCGATCGCCCGAGAATATCGCTGCGGTACGAGTCAGTGTTGAGAGGTCCCCAAGAACATCCCAAAAACACCGTTCTCAGCAGTTAGGCATGGCTCGGTCCACTTTACAACGGATTATTCGCATTGATTTGCATTTGTTCCCGTACAAAATTTAATTGACGCAAAGAATGTTGCCTGCGGACAAGCCTCGTCGATTGGAATGGGCCCAAAGAGTCATCCAAATGGCCGAAGATGACGAGCAATTTTGGAACAAAATCATCATGTCCGATGAAGCCCATTTCACATTGAATGGGACCGTAAATAAGCAAAATCACCGTTTTTACGCCACGGAAAATCCTCAGGAGATTCAAGAAGTGCCTCTTCATGATGAAAAAGTCACAGTTTAGTGCGGCGTTAGTGCGAAAACGGTCATTGGGCCGTTTTTCTTCCAAAATGAGAATGGCCATGCTGTTACCATCAATCATGAGCGTTATCGCGACATGATGACCAATTTTGTGATGCCAATTATTCGTCGAAAGCGTATGAGGCAGTTCTGGTTTCCACAAGACGGCGCTCCACCGCACACAAGTCGCATAACAATCGATTTTCTGAAGAATTTGTTTCCGGGCCGTTTGATGTCGAAAAGTGGTGATTTGGACTGGCCACCGCGTTCGTCCGATTTGACGCCGCCTGACTTCTTCTTGTGGGAATATTTGAAGTCAAAGGTTTACGTTAACAAGCCAAGGACCGTAGAAGAGCTCAAGGACAACATTCGTGAAGAAATAGCTGCTATCCCGGCCGAAATGTTGGCAAAAACGATGGAAAATGCAGCAAAAAGGGTATTGCGCCAGAGGCGGCCATTTGAGAGATATCATATTCAAAAATTAATGTAAACAAATCTACTTGGAACAAATTAAATGATTTACATTGCCAACCTCCAATTTTTTATTTTTTTCTTTGATTTTTAGCTCCCATATATTTTTCGTTCGGTTTAATGTAAATGGTGCAATATATCACAGCTCGCTATGGGCCAGATATACCATTTATTGGCCATAATTATAGCAGTGGGTTTATGAAATAAACTAATATCACACAAAAGGGTTACAAATGCGAAATCAAATTTTGAAAACTGCTAGGGTTAAATGTATTCTAGCTTAGATTTAAATATAGCTTTCATACATATAAATTCGACAAATTTCATATATATAGCGTATTGTCCGATTGACAAGATTGTGGTGCGGTGTTAACTTATGCTACAGGATATAGACTCTAAATATTTTTTTAAGAAACTATTGTTGTTGTTGTAACAACTGACAGACAGATATGTACCATCAGCTTATGGTTTGCGGAATTACGTCCAATTATTATACGTGTTTATGAAAGAGCTTTCGTATTTATTGTTGATCAAATTCGCTTAAATTAAATTTACAAGTTTATGAAATATTGACCCTTTGTAGGGAGAGATACAAGAAAAATACGTTCGACACGTCCTAACTTCGGACTTGATTTAGGCTTTGTAAAGATTATCGGTCATTCAAAGTTTAATTCAAATCGGACATTCCATTCGCCTGGTATTGCATTTATAGATATTGAACATTTTTACCATTTTATGGGGGACGTAACTGAGGGTGGCGTAGGGGGTGATTGGTTTTAGCATGGCAAAGCCCAGGCTTATCTTGGTGTCTCTTTCATCTCAATTGTGGACACTGACCTCTCCGCGGTGTCACCTAGGGTAGCTATAGTCCGTATAAAAGCGATGTTCTTCTACATCAGTCTTGTTTGCGCTCATACTCCGACGGAAGACAAAGATGAGCAGACCAAAGACATATTTTACGAGCGCCTTAATGCAAAAATCGGAAAGGGAAAATATGAGGTTGATTGACTTCGCGACATCAAAAAACATTATAGCCACCTGGATTTTTCCTGATCAAGCAACGAGAAATCAAATTGATCATGTTGTGATAGACGGAAGTCTTTCGTCCAGTGTTTTAGACGTTCGATCGATACGAGGAGCGAATATCGATTCGGACCACTACCTTGTAGCAGCCAAGGTTCGTACTCGTCTTAATGTAGCAGCAAAGGTGCGATCTAACACAACACGGAAACTCAACGTCGAAAAGCTGCAAGCACAACAGGTAGCAGAGGCCTACTCCGCTCAACTTACCCACCTGCTTCACGAAATCACTTCTTGTGCCGATAATGGTATAGAATCACAATGGCCTGCAAACTGGACCAAAAGCAACACTTGGGTACCAAAAACTACCAACAAGGAAACCCATGGCATGATCAGGAGTGTCGTTATGCTGCTGATGTGAAAAACCAGCGTATAGGGCAACTCTACAGACAGTAGCAACACGTAATGCAATGGAGAATTATTGGGAGAAATTAGAAGAGGAGAAACGTATTTTCAAAAAAAAATAATAATAATAATAACAATAAAAGAAGAAAGAAGAAGAAAAACGTGAGAGTGAGCAAATCGAGATGTACAGGAGTCAGAATAAAGTCCGAAAATTTTACCAACGAGTAAAACACCAAACCGAAGGCTTTGGTGTGGGCAACTCTTCCTGTAGAGATGAAGAAGGAAACCTAGTGCCAGATGCAGACAGCGTGTTGAGTATATGAAAGAAGCATTTTGAAAAGCTTATTGTATCATTGGTGGCTAGTGAACAAATTGAGAAGGAATCTGCCAAAGTTGGTATGACAGTAAATGGCGAGAAGACCAAGCTGATGGTATCAACGATCAAGACGTCCAATAGACTCAGACCAACTGTGGAACTTGAGAACTACAGCTTCGAGGTAGTTAAAGATTTTATAAACCTTGGTACCGCTCTAAACAAAACTAATCACATCCGTTTTGAAATTCGGAGAAAGATAGTGTTGGCCAACAGATGGTACTAGGGTATAAGTAAGAAGTTTAGAAATAAGGTCACCTCCCGCCAGACCCTCACACTTTACAAGACGCTGATACTACCCGTGCTGTTATACGGATCTGAATATTGGGTACATTGCGCAAGCAGATGAGACAAGTCTTGGGGTGTTTGAGAGAAAAAATTTCCGAAAGATCTACGGGCCAATCTGCGTCGACGGTGAATATAGGCGTCAAATGAACAACGATCTTTACAACCTAAACGCGTACATCGACATAGGCAGTCGCATCGAGCTGCAGCGACCACGGTGGCTGGGCCATGTTTTTTGAATGGATGTGAATGTCCCAGCTCAAAAGGCATATAAAAGCGAGTCTATTGATGGTTTACGCAGAAGGAGAAGGCCCGAATTAGATGGAAAGATCAAGTAGAATACAACATCTCGGAACTTGGTATTTCGAATTGGTAATGATGCGCACAAGACCGAGGCGCTTGGAGATCGTTTTTACCAGAAGGAGTGGATCGATATTCGAACTTGAACTAAGATTGGAAGCATTTTGTATGAAACCGTCTAGATATATACGGACGGACATTTGTAAATCGACTCAAAATTGTCTAAAATGTATTTGGTCCAAAGAAACATGAGATCTCAAAACCAATATAGCGGTACTTCCAAAATTTCGGTATTTTGGGGCATATGGACATTTTCTTGAACTGAATTGCCTGTAATTTGGTCTTTGGGTTCTAATTCTGAAATATTGCAGGTATATTTATTGCCTATGATATTTTCAAATTTTCATTCAAAGTTAATTTTTTCAATTTTGTATATATACCTCACTTTGTATACGAGTAAAAATCGTATAATCATGAAAAGCTACTATTAAGGAACTAAATAACTGGAGCTAGTTCCTATCGTTCCTTTATCGGAATATTTGCAATGAACTAGTTAGTTCGGTGCACGCATCTCTAGCAATGACATTATTTATTTTTTTTTTTTTTTTTTTGTTTTAGGGGTTTATTTTCTGTAGAAGAATATAATATACTCATCCTCACATTCGAAGAAGTGTGGCTCCCAGATTCACATATTTTTCAGAGAAAGTTGTAGTATATGTCACAATAAACTAAATACGCCACCGAATTATGTGTAAATTGTAATAATAAAGTGTATCCACAACTATATTTAACCACAGTTTATAATAAGTATATAAAATTAAACCAGCTAAACGAGAGTCAGCCTCTTGCATTCCTCTCCTACTAAATATGAAAGAAATCGAAGCATTCCTGCCATTTCCATCAATGAAGTCCGTTTTTGATATCTTTCCTTTGACTGAAGTCAATATTGTATAATTCAACTCTTCGATACATTGACAAATCGGTTATCGTTATTTCCCTACTCTTTTTTTAAGAATTTTCTTTGATTCTTTATAAACGAGATTGAGGCCATGTTGAGAGCGTAGTTTAGTGATGCTGCTAAGGATAGCTTTGTTGATAACGACGGAGCCCATAGAAAACGAATTCAATTAACGCCAAGAACAAAGTGTAAATGTTACAAAATTAAAAATTGTGATGTTGTTGCTGTTTTTTCTTCTTCTTCTTTTTGCCTTTCTTATTGGTATTGCTTTCCAGTAAAAATTACTTCTTGGAAACATGTCCTTGTATCGATGTTTCTTATTGCAATTTTCTCAATTTAGAACACACTAACATACAAAAAACGAAAGGAAGGAAGGAAGGCGTTATAAATATTGCAAGGATGATTGAAGTTAATGAATAAATAAGGACATAAATGGTGGAAAACAAACAAAAACAGGGGGAGTAGAATATAAAATACAAGAAAGAATAAAATATTGTGGTGAAAAGGATGGGCTTGGGTTAATGTTTCTAGAATTTTGCTATAACTTGCAATGACTTTTCAATTAAATTGACACTTTCAAGATAATAATGATAAGGAAAATAAAATTACATTGTGTATATACAACTGCATAAGGAAGTAGGATAAATAAGTAAATTTGTTGCTGAGTTCATCAAGACTTAACAATAAGAACTACAATGTAAAATACAAATCGGCTATGATGAAATAACTTATGGGGATTTCATATTTCGACGAATAAGAAATCCATTATTTTTATATTAAATATAGGACTTCATTTAACATGCTTCGGAATGTCCGATTTGGGCCAAATATGCACCGTTTTGTTATCGTTTTAAATGTAACTTCATAATGCCTCTCTCATAGAAGTCCTGCTCTTTATTTGCAAAAAAACTCTAGTAGTTGATTTTCACAATCGTTCCTAGATACCTATTTTTATACCCTTCACCACACTGTGGTATAGGGTATTATGTCTTTGTGCATATGTTTGTAACAGGCAGAAGGAATCGAGATAGACCCATGGTTCCTTTTGAGAAAATGCATAGAATCACTTTCTGAGTCGATTTATGCATGTCCGTCTGTCCGTCCGTCTGTCCATGTTTAATTGTAAACAAAGTACAGGTCGCATTTATGATCCGAATTGGATGAAATTTGGCACAGCTCATTCATTTGGCCCAAGGACGAACCCTATTGAAATTGGGAAAAATCGGTTCAGATTTAGATATAGCTGCCATATACATTTTCGTCCGATTTAAGGTAAATGGTGCACCAAAGTCCCTAAATAGCTTTCGATTTGCACGAAATTTTGCACAGCGTACTTAAATAGGCCTAGAATGATGTCTGGCAAGTTTCGTGAAAATCGGTCCAGATTTTGATATAGCTCCCATATATAGTTTCGTCCGATTTAAAGTAAATGGTGCACTAAAGACCCCATATATCTGTCGGTGTGCACGAAATTTGGTACAACGTACTGAATTGAGCCTAGAATGATGTCTGCCAAGTTTCGTGAAAATCGGTCCAGATTTTGATATAGCTCCCTTTTTATAGATTGATTTTAAGTAATTGACGTACTAAGGAACCAATAGGAACAAAACGTTCTGAAATTAGTATAACCTAACCTGTGACAAGTTTGTTTGAAATCGCTCAATATTTGGATAGAGCTTCCATATATATTTTCGCCCGATTTCAAGTAAATTGGGCATCAAACTCCTCATGTTAGTCAGATTGACATCAAATTTTTCACAACTTACAAAATTGAGCATAGAATTACGTATTCGCTTTTTTGGAAGTATAGACATAGCCCAACGGATGACCTATTGATATTTGTTTGAAGTCGATTGATCTAAGTCAATTCACATTTAGATAAATATCACATATTTTATTTCATCCAATTTCATGTTAATAGTCCTGTTTATATACCCATAGTGGTGAAGGGTATCATATAGTCGGCCCCGCCCGGCTTCACTACTTTCCTTACTGGTTTTTGAAATACATACCGTGAGTATACGATAGAATTCTGACATATCTAAATGTATCTTTTTTGGCATCACAATAGTTATCTCATAAAACTTTTACCACAGAAGTTGACGTTTCTATTTTCATATAATTTCAAGCATATTTATAATTTTATAAATTTAATTTTTCATAGAACACTTTATTGTATCTTCAAGTAATAATCAGCGATACACAGCCTCTTATTTCTTCTTTGACACAATTAACATTCGCCACTCTTATCTAACATCAACGTCAACAAATTCCATGTTAATGTTCTCTTCCAGTATTTCCTTCTTCTAGCATTTTTTATAAATATTACATCAATTTCGTTTACTCCTTTGCACCGATTATTTTGCTATAAATGTTGCTGTTGTTGGCATTATTTGATAATGGCCAAAGACCAACAACGTCGTTGTTGCTGTAGTTGTTATTCGTGTACTTGTCGTTTTTCCTCTCAAGAATGCACAATTGACCCGATTGCAATGTCTTTCGCTTTTTGTTCCTATCACACCAGAACACACACACACACACACACTAACTTGTACATACTGCAACATCTTCATAGTCCTTACCCTTTTCTTGTGTATTTCTCTTCAGTCCCTGCAGTTGGGAGGACGTTCTCTTGGTAGTTTGAAGTGGCGAAGACATAAAACTCTTGTTGTCATTTGTAGCCGCTGTTATGTGACGTTTGCATTTCCGTTTCCGTGACAGCATCCATTACTCTATTATTACCACTTAATCGAGTTTCCAACATGTAATCAACACTTTCAATATTTGATGCCAATAGCCAAGGAGGAAAAAAAGAACACACACAGAGCTACGGTAGTGATGACTGGTTACTGCTGCAGCTGCTGCGATGAAACGAAAGTTTCCATTGGAGTGATAACAACTAACGTTTCTGTTTGAATTTTTGAGATTTTTTTTTAGTTTTTGTCATTCCGCTTGAGCTTTACTTGTCGGTGTCTTGTAATTGAAAAAAGACCTGAATACTGTAAATACGTGACACAATGATTACAAGGAAATATGGATGGGAAGGATTGGGTTCGAAAACTGATGTTAATGATTAAATGTTACTTGGGAATAACTGAAGTTATTATACCCATCCCCCATAATTATACCCTTCATAAATTGTAAGGGTATTTTAGTATTGAAGGTCCCAAGAGTTGGTAACGCCAGGAAATATTGGTCCTAGACCCACTTTTTAGTGTACTGAGTCATATCTTGACCAACTGAGTCGATCCGACCTTCCATCTGCCCATTATAATTTGTAAACACGATACAGGCCACAGCTCTGGAACAATTGTCCCGCTACACCTCAAGGTGGATTTCTAAGGTTTCCAGTCGAAAACCTAGAAATCGGTATTCCGAGAAATTTTGTTCATACATGTCCCTCCTTTCATTTCTACTTTACTGCATATCAATAATTTAGCAAAAATAAAATATTGCAAATTTTGGCAATATTTATTTGACACTCATGAACAACACCAACAAACACTTGTCAGTTACACACTTATACTACAAAATGAAAGGTGTGCGAATGACCAACCTGCTAGCAAACGCGACAATAAATGCGGGCAAAAATATAATAAAACCAGTAAGGAAAGTAGTAAAGTCGGACGGGGCCGACTATATCATACCCTTCACCACTATGGTACTATTAACATGAAATTGGATGAAATAAAATATGTGATATTTATCTTAATGTGAATCTACCTAGATCTATCCATAAACATGTCATTCGTTTGTTACAATGGGGCAAAGGTATGTAAATCGACTTCAAACAAATATAAATAGGTCATCAGTTGGGCTATGTCTGTACTTCTAGAAAACGCAACTACGTAATTCTATGCTCAATTTTGTAAGTTGTGAAAAATTTGATGTCAATCTGACTAACATGAGGAGTTTGATGCCCAATTTACTTGAAATCGGGCGAAAATATATATGGAAGCTCTATCCAAATATTAAGCGATTTCAAACAAATTTGCAACAGGTTAGGTTATACTAATTTCAGAACGTTTTGTTCCTATCAGCCTATTGGTTCCTTGGTGCGTCAATTACTTAAAATCAATCTATAATAAAAGGGAGCTATATCTAAATCTGGACCGATTTTCACGAAACAAGGCAGACATCACTCTAGGCTCAATTCAGTACGTTATGCCAAATTTCGTGCAAATCGAAGGATATATAGGGACTTTGGTGCACCATTTACATAAAATCGGATGAAACTATATATGGGAGCTATACATAAATCAGGACCGATTTTCACGAAACTTGCAGACATCATTCTAGGCTCAATTAAGTATGTTATGCCAAATTTCGTGCAAATCGAAGGATATATAGGGACTTAGGTGCACCATCTACATAAAATCGGACGAAACTATATGTGGGAGCTATATCTAAATCAGGACCGATTTTCTCGAAACTTGGCAGACATCACTCTAGGCTCAATTCAGTACTTTATGCCAAATTTCGTGCAAATCGAAGGATACATAGGGACTTTGGTGCACCATTTACATAAAATCGGACAAAACTATATATGGGAGCTATATCTAAATCAGAACCGATTTTCACGAAACTTGGCAGACATCATTCTAGCCTCAATTCATTACGTTATGCCAAATTTCTTGCAAATCGAAAGATATATAGAGACTTTGTTGCACCATTTACATGAAATCGGACGAAACTATATATGGGAGCTATATCTAAACCTGGACCGATTTTCTCGAAACTTGGCAGACATCATTCTAGACCTAAATGATTAGGCTGTACCAAATTTCTTGCAAATCGAAAGATATATAGGGACCGTTTACATTAAATCGGTTAAATATATATGGGAGCTATATCTAAATCTGAACCGATTTTTCCAAATTTCAATAGGGTTCGTCCTTGGGCCGAATAAGTGACCTATGCCAAATTTTATCCAATTCGGATCATAAATGCGACCTGTACTTTGTTTACAATTTAACATTGACAGACAGACGGACGGACGGACATGCATAAATCGACTTAGAAAGTGATTCTATGCATATTCTCAAAAGGAACCATGTGTCTATCTCGTTTCCTTTTGCCTGTTACAAACATATGCACAAAGACATAATACCCTGTACCACAGTGTGGTGAGGGTATAAAAATGTGTGACTCAAAATGAAATTGTTGTCGTAGTTGGGCATAAATAGCAT
Source organism: Musca vetustissima (assembly GCF_032173495.1). Taxonomy (NCBI): domain Eukaryota; kingdom Metazoa; phylum Arthropoda; class Insecta; order Diptera; family Muscidae; genus Musca; species Musca vetustissima. The sequence goes on from NW_026880443.1 coordinate 289,718, forward strand.
TTTAATATTTATTGTCTTAAAATCGCTTATGGCTATAAAAATGCAATTCAGTTCTCTTCGGTTGTATTGAATGAAGTTTTAACAAACAGCAGCAGGCTGGACGGTCAGCCAAGCAGCCAAAGGAGTCATGCTATGAAATTTCACAGCAAGGATGTGTGTGTGCGGAAATGCACTCAACAGTTCGCAGGCGAAAAAAAACCTACACATAATGGAAATTCTTTCTTTGTGGTGCTATTGAACACAAATACGCGAGGTACGCACACATACGCATATATCTTACATATATGCAAACAGTATGGGAAAACATATGTGTGGCGAAGACAGTGGTTGGAAGGTGGATTTTTAGAAATTGATAGTTTTATATAAAAAGGTCTGTTCCCGTACTTTTTTAATAGTAAAGCTAGTAAAAGAAAAGCATTTCAAAATCGATCTACGAGTACAAAATAATTAAACGCAAATCTAGTAAATATGCAAAACTTAGATGGCAATACTTCAAAATCAACATAACATCCCATCAGAAGTTGGCATTCCTGTTACAATTTTTACTCGGACAAATTTTTTGAAAAAAAAATTACAAAGAGAACGCTATTTTGTTTGGGTTCTCTTAAATATGGTTCAATGTTTTCCAGTTTTATGTGTTCTGGAACGAGTTTTGAGTAAAAAGTTGCAAAACTTGTAAAATTAGTAGATTCTTTTAGGTTCCGGAACTGTACGGACATGACTGAAAAATGAATATTTCAGACGAATACGGCAGTTCTCCAGAATATGTAATAAACACAAAATTAGTGTAAATATATGGTTTTCCTAATAGGAATCTGGTAAAAGTTGAAATTATCGATGAATTCCTACGAATATCAAATTCTTGGGATTGTTCGGAACTGAATTTGAAATTAAATTTTTGCAGATCTACGCATGCTTGAACCACATGTCATGCAAGCAAAACTTTTGCATTTTGAGCAAACAAAAGTTAATGGATTTTGTTGGTTGTCATTGATCTACATATAGAATTGCGAGGGCCAAGACCTTCTATTTTACATATTAATAATACAAGGCCTGTTGTGCGCTCTAGAAAGGAACAATTTAGAAGAAACATCTCGTGAATGTTATAATTTCTCAAGAATAGTGTTCGAAGGTTGGCAAAATTTTTGCAGTGTCATTGGAAATGTTTCAAACGACACTTACTTACTTAGCTGGCTTGGGACAGAACGTTCTTTCAATAAGCCGAGCTTAAAAAAAATTTTCAGGCGTGTCGGTCTTTTGCGCAGTTCTTCCAAATTGAAAGACCATTTTCGGCAATGTTGTCATCCACTTGACCTTTCCATCTAATTCGTGACCTTACCCTTTCTGCGTGAACCATCAGCTGGTTCGCTTTTATATGCTTTTTGGGCTGGGGCATCTTCATCCATTCTCACAACATGACCTAGCCAACGTAGTCGCTGCAGCACGATACGTCTGACAATGGCGATGTCCGAGAATAATTGCTACAACTCATGGTTCATTCGACGGCGATATTCGCCGTCAACGCTGATCGGTCCATAGATCTTTCGGAGAGTTTTTCTCTCAAGCACTCCAAGAGCTCCTCATCTGCTTGCGTAATTACCCATGTTTCAGATCCATATAACAGCACGAGTAGTATCAACGTCTTGTAGAGTGTGAGTTTGTTCTGGCGGGAGGTGGCCTTGTTTCTAAACTGTTTACTTCTCCGAATTTCAAAACTGATGTCATTAGTTTCATTTATGGCGGCACCAAGGTATATAAAATCTATGACTACCTCGAAGCTGTTGTTCTCAAGTTCCACAGTTGATCTGAGTCTACTGGACGTCCTGCGCGTTGATACCATCAGCGTGGTCTTTTCGCCGTTTACTGCCAGACCCACTTTAGCAGACTCCTTCTCAATTCGTTCAAAGGTGACTGTTATCGCTCGCAATGTTCTACCCATTATGTCGATGTCATCGGCGTGGGCGAGTAACATGTGTTCTTTGGTATACATAGTGCCATTTGTGTTCACCTTTGCCTCTCGTATAACCTTTTCCAGAAGGATGTTAAAAAGGTCACACGGAAAACTGTCACCTTGTCTGAATCCTCGTTCGGTATCAAAGGGTTCCGAGAGGTCCTTTCCAACGTTCACTGCTGACCTTGTGAGACTCAAAGTTATAATGCATAGCCGTATTAATTTTGCGGAAATGCCAAATGCAGACATGGGTTTAAACACTTCTGAACGGATAGGGCTATGGAATTCGGCTTTATAATCGACGAATATGTGAAATGTGTCGATGCGATATTATTGGGTCTTTTCCAGGATTTGGCGCAGAGTGAAAATCTGGTCAATGGTGGATTTGCCAGGTCTGAAGCCGCATGGTCAATAATGTCATTGACCATTGGCTTCAGTCGTTCACATAGTATGCTGGATAGCATTTCTTTATATGCGATGTGCCTCTATAGATGACACATATCGTATTGTCTCCATTTTTTGTGCACGGGACAAAGGATGCTGAGGTTCTAATCATTGGGCACGCATTCCTCTAGCCAAATTGTACTATTGCAAATTGTAATATTTTTTACCGAACCTAGGTTAAGTCCGAAAATGGGACCCATGGGTTCACTCCATTTAATACCTCTCCCACAAACGGTGAACACTTAAAAACTTGCAAATTTAATTTAAAGAAAATTGAAACCGGCGTAATCCATTATTTGTACATCTTAATTTTTTACTAAACCTGCATTAAATCCGAAGATTAGGTCTATAGCGCAAAATATTCTGGTACATCCCAGAGATGGTCAACTCTTTCATAAATCATTTACCATATATAAAAGGGTAATAAAACCATTTCTGCTAATGTTCCGCTAGCCCATGAGTCTCTGTCCGGTATCATAGTTTCACATGTTGCGTCTACTCTTGTTTCAGATATTTTGTCTGACTCAATATTACAGATTGAGGATCCGATTGTAGCCTGTATTTGTGCGGCATTTTGTTCCCGGTGTTGATCCACTCGTTCATTGCTTTAAGTCTAAAAGCTGCGACGGCCGCATTGTATTGGAAATTCGGTGACAAACTTAAACATACATTTGAATGGGTTGAGATGTATACCCTACACGACTATTCTTAGCTTCTAGTTGAGTCGATCTAGACACGTGTGTCCGCTCGTCCGTCTGTCCATTATAATTTGTTAACACTATACAGCACACAAAATCACAAAATTTGGCATGTAGGACGTGTTCTGGCCTTGGTTTATATTTATTTTGACCATATGGGTCAAAAGGTTTATTTTTGTAAAATTTTCTGCTCTAGAGTCCACATCTTGAGTCCACACTTATGACCCGAACACCACGAGGAATGGTATCTGGCCAAAGAATAAACATGACTCTTTTGATGAAGAGTAGTCAATATTTAGCGGGTCGTCCATTTGATCAGCTAAATATTGCGTGAAAAGTTAGTTTTAGCATTATCCGCTCACGGGGTTTAAATGTCTCAATTGTAATTCAATGGTTTCCTTAGTTAAAGTTCCTTTAAAACTCTATATACATTTAAACTATACCACTGTATTTATTATTGAATCAGGTAAGTTAACAGAAATGCATCTCACATACATATCATCACACGCACACAATAGCAATAAATTTGTATGAAGCAAACAAAAACATTGAACGAACCAATGAGCGAATGGCCGAGCGAACGAACGGAACCAATGTATGGAACAAACGAATAAACGTATCACATAAACAAATACAATAAATAAAGCAACTTCATTACACGCATGCTAACAAACTACACAAGCACACACCAACACACGCACACATACCGACACATTCAAACAAACGCGAATATAGATGAGACCATAAGAGTGGGTGCGGGAATATGTGTGCATGTGTATGGTCTGTGTGAGTGTGTTTGAAGCTCTGACAAAACAAATGCATACAACTGCAAAGCAATTAACACCAAAAACACAACACAAATTGCATTTCAATAAATAAACATTTTTTTTCGCTCTCGCACAACCATCATCATCAGTTCTCAGCTCGGCTCGACTCTGCTTCCCAAAATTTGCACATGAACAATAATAACCATGAAGCTTTCTCCCTCAGCACCCTCACCGAGGCGGGATGGGTAATATAAACTGGTCAATTGTTATATTGCCATAGCTCGAAAAATATAACTATATTTTGTATGAGAGTATCAGTAACACACAGTACACATACACACGCGAACACATAACAAGCTTCGTCGCACTGCAATTAATATGAAAGGCTATGAATATATTTTCATAACCATTCATTTCGCTAGCTAGTCCGCCGAACTGTTAAAGGGCGTTAAAATATTTCAATACAATTTGTGGGGGTCATTCAAAAGGTAAACGATTGTGTTTTCTTTTGAACGGTTTATGTGTTTTTGTGTGCAGGCTGACCGTTGGCTACCTGGGTGCCTGCCCGCCAGGTTGCTTGTTTGGGCATTGTTATTTGTGGGTCAATATGAAAATAACTATTAAAATATTTTGGAATATTTTCATTCAATGTTCATGTTGAGCTTGAAAACGGATTTGGTTTGTATTTAATGTAAAGCAGAATACAGTGGTTTTACAATATCTTCATTGGGTTGGGGAATATATAAATATTTAAAATTATATTTAAAATTAAATTACATACACTTTACGTGTTTGAGGTTGAGTAATCACACAAATCTGTATTAAGTTGTACCAAGGCAATTGGAAAATGTGATCTGGACTTCCAAATCGATGTAGATGTTCAAGAGTTGTGTTGCAAACAGTATGACAAAATATATTACTACATTTTGCAGTTAAGTACAATTAAAGCAAAAGCATTTTTCAACTTTGGTTTACCTTTTGCCGGAAATGTCCATATGTCGTGCCGAATGGATAGATGATGGTGTACCATTCAAATAAAATCTGGCTTACATATATTAGGTTGGGGAAAAAGAAAATCATTAGACCGGTCCTCGAAATTGTCGATAAAATTAGAGAAATGATCAGTTGACCGGTATGTTTGCAGTCGTAACATCGCCCAAGAGGTAAACAGAACGACCAAAAAATGTTTTAAACCATTTACACAAAGCTGAATTAAAAACAAGTGAAAAAGCGGTAAGTTCGGCCGGGCCGAACTTTGGATACCCTCCACCATATATATACTGACAGGTACTTAAAATGAAAATATAGGGAAAATAAAAAAAAGTGAACATATATCGACATTTCCACAAACCAGTTATGTAAAACACAATGTAAACTATAAAACAAATTTCGGAAATTTTTAATGGATAATGAGGGTGTATACACTTTTACACGGTTAAAATGGTTCTAGACCCCATGTTTCTTTGGACCAAATTTGTTTCTGAAAATTTTGATTTCATCCAAACTTTAGCCATCTTATAATTTCTTCCAAACTTAGTTCAAGTTTGAAGATGGGGAATATCGGTCCACTCCTTCTGGTACCTCCCACACAGGGGCTAGGTCTAAATACGGGTTATAGTTTATTATCGAACCTTACGTTCTAGTTTTTTATCTCGATATCCTCCACAGGTGATATAGTTACAACAGAGTCTTAGAACCAAACCCAAAACGCGGAAAAAATTGCATAACTATTTTAATATAAAAAAGGGGTTATATGGGGACTACTCCAAAAATGGGGTGCATATTAATATTTTTTTGGTAGGGAGATTTGTTACCATATACGACTACAAAATACCAAATTGCAGCAAATTCGGTTGAAAAACGCGCTCAAGAACCCCAAAATACCGAAAATTGGGGGTACCCTTATATAGGGGCTATCCGAAAAAATGGACCTATATTCATAATTTTTTGTGGAGAGATTTAGTACCTATTAAGAACTCCAAATACAAAATTACAGCTAATTCGGCGGAAAAATACGGTCAAAACCCCCAAAATACTGAAAATTAGGAGGTACCGTTATATGGGGGCTACCAGAAAAAGTGGACCTATATTTATAATTTCTTGTGGAGACGTTTAGCACCCAATAAGAACCCAATATAGCAAATTTCAGCGAATTCGGTTGAGAAACGCGCTCAAGAACCCCAAAATACCGAAAATTGGGGGGTACCCTTATATGGGAGCTATGCCTAAACGTGGACCGATAAAGCCCATCTTCGAACTTGACCTGCCTGCAGACAAAAGACGACTCTATGCAAAATTTTGGCGATCTATCTCAATTCGTTTAGACGCTAGAGTGATTACAACAACAGACAGACAGACAGACGGACAGACGGACATGGCTAGATCGTCATAGAATTTTACGCTGATCAAGAATATATATACTTTATAGGATCGGAAATGATTATTTCGATGCGTTACAAACGGAAAAACAAAACTTATATACCCTCCATACTATGGTGGAGGGTATAAAGAAGATCGATGTTTGGGTACCACACCAATAAACAGGAAAAATTAGGATGGATCCAATTTCTATATGTGAAGCCTCGGTCATACGGAATGAGATAGACCCATTTCTTAAACAGATGGTGACTGCAGATGAGAAATTGATCACATACGACAACCCTGTGCGAAAACGATCGTTGTCAAGAGCGGTGAAGCACCTCAAACGGTGGCCAAACCAAGATTAACGGTCAGGAAGGTTCTGCTATGCATTTGGTGAGACTGAAAGGGGATTATTTATTACGAATTGCGTCCATATGGTCAAACACTAAATTTTGGTCTCTACTGTCAACAACTGGACCGTTTGAATATAGCAATTGAGCAGAAACGGCCAGAATTGGCCATTAGAAGAGGTATCGTGTTCCACCAGGACAACGCTATGCTACACGCATCTACAGTGACTCGCCAGAATTGGCCATTAGAAGAGGTGTCATGTTCCACCAGGACAACGCTAGGTCACGCATATCTACAGTGATTTGCCAGAAACTTCAGGTGCTTGGTTGGGAAGTTTTAATGCATCCGCCATACAGTCAGGACTTTGCACCAAGCGATTATCAACATTTACTTGCATTGCAAAATTTCTTTAATGATAGTAAATTGGAGGAAGAGGATTGTGAAAATCGACTACTAGAGTGTTCTGCAAATAGAGAGCAGAACTTCTATGAGAGAGGCTTTATGAAGATACCTTTAAAATGGCAACAAATCATACAACAAAACGGTGCATATTTGGCTCAAATCGGACATTCCGAAGCATGTTAAATAAAGTCCTATAGGTCATATGAAAATAATGGATTTCCTTTCACGGTGAAGGGGATCTGAACAAATACTTAGAACGGCTGTTTAGATGATGATTGGTCCATATTCCGAGGGTCAAATCAATCAAAATATAAAGTGACCAATGTTTTTTTATGATGTAAATATTCACCTCGGGAAAACAAGATTTGGAAAATATGCCGGGGTTAGAAAGTGGATCTGTTGAACTATAATCGTCCAAGATCTTTCCGGTACATCTAAACCTTTGTGTCTTAAGAATTTGTTAAAGACAGACTTAAGCCTAAGCATTTTATACACTCAGCCTTATGGTTGATAGGGTACATACATTTTGATACAGCCTCATCGAAATATTGGTTTAGTGTGGTCGATTTACACGTGTCCATCCGTCTGTCTACCTGACCGGCTGTTGCGTACGATAACTCTCGAAAGGAGTAACCGATTTCAACAAAAAATTGAACATCGTAATATTTCCCCAAACTTAGTTCAAGTTCGAAGATGGGGAATATCGAAAATTCTGCAAACAATTAAACCAAACCGAACTTTGTGTCTATTATCCCTACCAATCCTAGATCAAATTCGAAGATGGGACTCATGGGTCCACTTCTTCTGGTACATTCACCACAAATTGTCAAAATTTTCAATATTTATAAAGCCAATATCAGGCAACTGGAATGTCAGATTTTAACCAAACATTTCACAACCTATTATCTTTACCAAGCATAGATCAATGATGGGATTCTGATACTTCCCCCACAAAGGATCAAAAATTCCAAAATTTATAAATTCAATTTCAGGGAATGGAATGTTCGATTTGAACCAAACTTTGCACAACCTATTATCTTTACCATCCTCATCAAGTCCGAAGGTGGGACCCAGTAGTTCACTCCTTCCAGCACCACCCTCAAAAATTGCCAATAATTAAGTGATCAAAATTAAATCCGAAAACTGTTTTATAAAAACATATGTCTTTTATAAAGCCAATAATAAAATTGGTGTGTAATTACGAAGTCCTCCGCAAACCAATTACTGGGGGTATATACAGTATTGTTCGAAACCTAAGCTACTTTTTCTTAGTAAGTAATCATGGTATTTTATTATCTTGTTAAATTGAATTATGAAAAGTACTTATTTTATTAACTATTACATTATACAGTCGACACTATACAGTCGACTCCGCTTTACTGAAAGGAAACAAAATTGGATTTTTGAACTGAAAATAATTTCAGTTATCCGAACTCACCATAAGCGAAACATTTTTTACTTTTACGAATTTCAATAATCTCTATATCATAGCGAATATGTATGTTTCGAATTTTTTAAGAAAATAGACGATAGAAATTAAAACTGGTTAACATGTTCACTGCTTATGGTAATTTTATTATGAACTGTAAAACTTATGAAATTGTAAGTCTTTTTAACAGCTGGCTAAGCTGTAATACCCAATATGAGGTTGTAAATGAGTATAATACTTCCTTGCAAAACTTGTCACCAGACCTCAATCCCATTGAGAACCTTTTCAGCATTTTAAAACGAAGGATTGGAACACGTCGCTTTAAAAACAGACAGGAATTAATGAACTACTTAAAATCAGAGTGGGAAGCTATTCTGGGCTATATTGGGAACAATTCTAACAAATCTTGTAGAGTCAATGCCAAAAAGATGTGCGACAGTGATAAAAAATAAAGGGTATCATACAAAATATTGAAAGTTGCTTAGGTTTCGAACAGCTGCTTTGTTAGTTAATTTTGTTTTCATTTCTTTATTTTTTTCCAAAGAAATATAATTTAAATTTGTTGTTATTTTCAGATTATAGACACATAGTATAATAGTAAATAAAATATATATTTTTTATAAATCAATTAAACGATATCATATAAGACCATGACTACGTACTAAGAAAAAGTTGCTTAGGTTTCGAACAATACTGTATCTGTCGGCAACACCGACTGACACTTTTTTATTTATCTATTTTTTTATATATAATAACACATTTTTAATCTTATGGTGTAAGTTTTAACTCTGAAAAACAGGATTCGGAAACAATGCGGCAGAAGAGCTGCTGACCTCTAATCTGTCAAGATATTGATAAATATTACCCAGACACGAAATATAGGTGTCCGATCAGTGTTGTGTCCGACCGAATATACTGCCTCATGACATTTTTAAGAATATTTTGTTATAGACATTTTTACAGTCAGAACCCTGTATTCTTGCAGAATATTTTTCAGGTACTATCACAGCCATAAGCCTCGAATTAGTTACAAACTTAGGGAATATTGCAACACTACTGTAAAGTTTAGATCAAATTTCTCCAAATATAAAATTAAGTGTGATTTATTAAGAAATATAGAAAAGTTTGTCAAATCATGCAAAAGTTGACGGCGACCGCTCCAATTAGTCCAATTTTCACTAAATGGATTTTTGGTCAACTTTTCAAGAGTTCAGAAGGAAAAATTCGCCATAGGTCAATGTTTGGGGGTATGGCGTGATCATTTTTGTCGATCCTAAAATATGTGAAAGGATTGGTTCATATCTAGATTTGGAGCTATTGTATGTATTTTTTGAGATTACATTTCTGCAGTAAAATCGAATTATTTGTAGAACATTTCGTCTTCCTTATTCAATTCCTTGTGTGTCCTTTTCGTCCATAATTTATTCAATCGGATTCCACTAGGTTTTTGACAAAATAGCTATTTCCATTAATAAATTTGGAAGTTACGTATGCTTTAATCAAATTCATATCAAATTTCAAAATTTTCTTCTCCAAAAAGGAGAGAATTTTTGATCAGTTCTAGTAACGGATAGTCAGATATATGTGAAAAAATGTATGTTCTTGAAAATAACTGTATATGGCAATATTAAACAAATAAATGACGTTTACTACATTTTATACTGGTATATGACGTTTTTGACTTTTACACATTTTTGACATTCGAAAACCTACAAATTCGTCACACGGACCATCCCTGCTAATTATTGTCTAAGTCAGTCACTGGCGTCGTATGATTTATATAACTATTAATGTTAACATTACGAATACGCCCCTTGTGATGCAACATTGCCCTTTTAAAATGCAGTTGCATTGATATGTCATCCAAGGGGATATATTTTGCAGGTCCAACCCATATATTAACATCGGAGGATATGAGTACAATTTTGCGGAGATTTAGATCTTAATGTTCTTAGAGAGTAAAAAAATCTGGCACATAATTTTCGATGTAGATCAACATTTAGAGCACCCTCATAACGATATCGATATGATGACTAATTTTTAATGGTAAGAATTCCTTAACACATTTTGATTATAGGACCTGTTAAATTTGTTCTGTAATTCGTCATATAAAAACCTACTACTTTGTATTCACTGTTCAATTTTCAAATCCGTTAGCCGAAACAGATTTGTGAAACCAATGCAGCCATTTATTTTTGTGTCTGTTTACATGCTAATAACTTTCATAGGCCATTTTCGTGTAGGCAAATAAACCAACAATATATGTGAATATTTATGCATATATGTAACTGTATATGTAGCCCAAAAATTTTACGCTCATGGTTATTGGCAGTGTGAACAAAAACATAGCAGCCAACAACAAGTCAAAGGCAAAATATTTCCCACTTAAATATTCATTGGACCGCTCAACAATGTGCGAAAAAATATTAAAAGCAATTCAAGGATTCCTTTTTGAACATAAAAGCGAGGGGCAAGAATGACTATAAGCGTGAGAGGGAAGAGAAAAATATGCCTTTGAAATATATACGCACATATGTCCGCGCGAATGGCATCCTTGAACGGAACATAAACTTGTACATGTAAAAAAAACAAACGATGAATAATACAAAAGTCTTTATCGATGGTCTATCAAAGGGTGTTTATTTGAAAGCCAATTAAAGGAAACATATGTATTTGAGTTTTGATTGTTATTAAGGAGTTTATGGTAAAAAAATCAAAAAATATGCACCAGGTTTATTTAGACAAAGTCCTGGGAAAATATTATTTAAAAAATCCACGATTATAGACCAAATAGTCCATGGAAAATATTATTTAAAAAATCCACGATTATAGACCAAATAGTCCATGGAAAATATTATTTAAAAAATCCACGATTATAGACCAAATAGTCCATGGAAAATATTATTTAAAAAATCCACGATTATAGACCAAATAGTCCATGGAAAATATTATTTAAAAAATCCACGATTATAGACCAAATAGTCCATGGAAAATATTATTTAAAAAATCCACGATTATAGACCAAATAGTCCTTGGAAAATATTATTTAAAAAATCTCCGGTCTTGTGATAGTCCTTGGAAAATATTATTTAAAAAATCCACGCCCTTGTGATAGACATGGAAAATATTATTTAAAAAATTTACGCCCTTGTGATAGTCCTTGGAAAATATTATTTAAAAAATCCACGATTATAGACCAAATAGTCCATGGAAAGTATTATTTAAAAACTTCACGATTGTAGACAAAATAGTCCTTGGAACATATTATTTAAAAAATCTATGCATAGAGTCCAAATAGTCCTTCGAAAATATTATTTAAAAAATCCATGCTTAGAGACCAAAATAGTGCTTGGAAAATATTATTTAAAAAATCCACGCGTAGAGACCAAATAGTCCTTGGAAAATATTATTTAAAAATTACACGCTTGTAGACCAAATAGTCCTTCGAAAATATTCTTTAAAAATCCGCGGTTATTGATCAGATAATCCGACAAATATACATATTTTTTAAACTTCCCCTCCTTTGGCTCACACAGTACTTCGAAAATAATAATTCGAATAACATCATTAAAATTCCTTAATTATATTCTGTGCCGAAGTTGGGCATACATATTAATGTCAATACCTCCACCCGCCACCACCCAAGCCTTAATCTAAACAATATTTTTCTATTTGGTTTGGTCTATAATTTATACCAAACAACAACAAAATATAAATAACATTATTATATACCCATGGACATGTGGAACAAAAAACCACATAAATTTCAATATTCAATTCTGGTACAAGATTATCAACAACAACATTTATTGGCTTCCACGAATAATGCGAATCATCCGCATCGACGTTCGCCACCGCCGCTCACTTCGAACAACAATAGTTTCATTTGTGCCAAACAATTGTAAATTATGCAAATCAAAGATAGCGTCGTAGCTGTTGTGTTGTGATTTCACACGAATAAAAATTAGAACATCCTTCCGTCCTTCCTTGTACATGATCTGGCTTTGGTATACAAACTCTCACCAGTGCTATGCCAACACCATTGGAGGCAATGGTAAAATCCACATCCGTGTTGTTAAACCAATTTCCAGTGAAACAGAAAAATGCTGCTGCTGTTGTTGATTTCACATCTGTAACAAATGTTCAGTCAACTCGCACTTTAGTGAAGCAAGTTACCACAACAATAGGCAATGGCGGGATGAATTGATGATACAGTGGGAGAAATGTTCTTTAGAAAATCCACGCCTCTGATAGTCGTTTGAAAAATATTCTTTAGAAAATCCACGCCTCTGATAGTCGTTTGAAAAATATTCTTTAGAAAATCCACGCCTCTGATAGTCGTTTGAAAAATATTCTTTAGAAAATCCACGCCTCTGATAGTCGTTTGAAAAATATTCTTTAGAAAATCCACGCCTCTGATAGTCGTTTGAAAAATATTCTTTAGAAAATCCACGCCTCTGATAGTCGTTTGAAAAATATTCTTTAGAAAATCCACGCCTCTGATAGTCGTTTGAAAAATATTCTTTAGAAAATCCACGCCTCTGATAGTCGTTTGAAAAATATTCTTTAGAAAATCCACGCCTCTGATAGTCGTTTGAAAAATATTCTTTAGAAAATCCACGCCTCTGATAGTCGTTTGAAAAATATTCTTTAGAAAATCCACGCCTCTGATAGTCGTTTGAAAAATATTCTTTAGAAAATCCACGCCTCTGATAGTCGTTTGAAAAATATTCTTTAGAAAATCCACGCCTCTGATAGTCGTTTGAAAAATATTCTTTAGAAAATCCACGCCTCTGATAGTCGTTTGAAAAATATTCTTTAGAAAATCCACGCCTCTGATAGTCGTTTGAAAAATATTCTTTAGAAAATCCACGCCTCTGATAGTCGTTTGAAAAATATTCTTTAGAAAATCCACGCCTCTGATAGTCGTTTGAAAAATATTCTTTAGAAAATCCACGCCTCTGATAGTCGTTTGAAAAATATTCTTTAGAAAATCCACGCCTCTGATAGTCGTTTGAAAAATATTCTTTAGAAAATCCACGCCTCTGATAGTCGTTTGAAAAATATTCTTTAGAAAATCCACGCCTCTGATAGTCGTTTGAAAAATATTCTTTAGAAAATCCACGCCTCTGATAGTCGTTTGAAAAATATTCTTTAGAAAATCCACGCCTCTGATAGTCGTTTGAAAAATATTCTTTAGAAAATCCACGCCTCTGATAGTCGTTTGAAAAATATTCTTTAGAAAATCCACGCCTCTGATAGTCGTTTGAAAAATATTCTTTAGAAAATCCACGCCTCTGATAGTCGTTTGAAAAATATTCTTTAGAAAATCCACGCCTCTGATAGTCGTTTGAAAAATATTCTTTAGAAAATCCACGCCTCTGATAGTCGTTTGAAAAATATTCTTTAGAAAATCCACGCCTCTGATAGTCGTTTGAAAAATATTCTTTAGAAAATCCACGCCTCTGATAGTCGTTTGAAAAATATTCTTTAGAAAATCCACGCCTCTGATAGTCGTTTGAAAAATATTCTTTAGAAAATCCACGCCTCTGATAGTCGTTTGAAAAATATTCTTTAGAAAATCCACGCCTCTGATAGTCGTTTGAAAAATATTCTTTAGAAAATCCACGCCTCTGATAGTCGTTTGAAAAATATTCTTTAGAAAATCCACGCCTCTGATAGTCGTTTGAAAAATATTCTTTAGAAAATCCACGCCTCTGATAGTCGTTTGAAAAATATTCTTTAGAAAATCCACGCCTCTGATAGTCGTTTGAAAAATATTCTTTAGAAAATCCACGCCTCTGATAGTCGTTTGAAAAATATTCTTTAGAAAATCCACGCCTCTAATAGTCCTTTGAAAAATATTCTTTAGAAAATCCACGCCTCTAATAGTCCTTTGAAAAATATTCTTTAGAAAATCCACGCCTCTAATAGTCCTTTGAAAAATATTCTTTAGAAAATCCACGCCTCTAATAGTCCTTTGAAAAATATTCTTTAGAAAATCCACGCCTCTGATAGTCGTTTGAAAAATATTCTTTAGAAAATCCACGCCTGTTCCTCAGCTGATCCTTGAAAAATATTCTTTAGAAAATCCACGCCTCTGATAGTCCTTGAAAAATATTCTTTAGAAAATCCACGCCTCTGATAGTCGTTTGAAAAATATTCTTTAGAAAATCCACGCCTCTGATAGTCGTTTGAAAAATATTCTTTAGAAAATCCACGCCTCTGATAGTCGTTTGAAAAATATTCTCTAGAAAATCCACGCCTCTGATAGTCGTTTGAAAAATATTCTTTAGAAAATCCACGCCTTTTCGAAGGCTTTGAAAAATATTCTTTAGAAAATCCACGCCTTTTCGAAGGCTTTGAAAAATATTCTTTAGAAAATCCACGCCTTTTCGAAGGCTTTGAAAAATATTCTTTAGAAAATCCACGCCTTTTCGAAGCGTTTGAAAAATATTCTTTAGAAAATCCACGCCTCTGATAGTCGTTTTAAAAATATTCTTTAGAAAATCCACGCCTCTGATAGTCGCTTTGAAAAATATTCTTTAGAAAATCCACGCCTCTGATAGGTCTTAAAACAAATATTCTTTAGAAAATCCACGCCTCTGATAGTCCCTGAAAAAAATCTTCTTTAAAAAATCCACGCCTCTGATAGTCGTTTGAAAAATATTCTTTAGAAAATCCACGCCTCTGATAGTCGTTTGAAAAATATTCTTTAGAAAATCCACGCCTCTGATAGTCGTTTGAAAAATATTCTTTAGAAAATCCACGCCTCTGATAGTCGTTTGAAAAATATTCTTTAGAAAATCCACGCCTCTGATAGTCGTTTGAAAAATATTCTTTAGAAAATCCACGCCTCTGATAGTCGTTTGAAAAATATTCTTTAGAAAATCCACGCCTCTGGTATTTGTTTGAAAAAATATTCTTTAAAAAATCTCCCACTGTTTATTTTGTAAATCGCGAAAGGATAAAATTCTAGAATTCTATGCATTAACAATTTTCTAATCAATGGAATTTTAATTTTTATTTATAAACATGACTTCCGCTTTAGAGTTAGTGTCGGTGGTTTGGAGGCGATCGGTTAGTGGTGCTGGTACTTCGTTCGGTATTATTGTGGTTGAAAAATACAATTTGCGTGTGATTTTGCAAATAACGATACTACAACACGTGCAGCGGTAACGAACAACGTTATATTGAAAAGGATTTGAATTGTCCGCTATGTTCTATGAAGTGTTCCAGCAGACACACTGAATGTTCGAGTAGTTGTGGTGGCGGCTGCTGGTGTTTTGTTAGCCTGTTAGAAGTGTTCACGCGCTATTCACGGTGTTACAAATGTTTATTGGTTTGTAATTTGTAAAGAATTATGTACACGTTTGTTCGTTGCCACGAATACGTTTTCTCAATTGGTGTGTCGCCATTTGTTATGCTGCGGGGCCTGTTTACTACTTCGTTTCGATACGAATTTGTTATTTGGTAATTATTAAGTTTGGTAGTAATATTTGGTGCAGATTGTTATTTGCCTTTTGCGGGTTTAGGTGTACGACCAAATGTTACTTAATTTGAAAATAAATAAATCTTGTTCGATATTTGTGTTTATCAGTTGTGAGCGGATGTAAGGTATTAAGGAAGAAGTGCATAATTTAAATAATATTGTTATTTTGTATGGAAGACATTTGTTTATTATTAAATTAATAGATGTAAGTCCACATGGAAGTAATCTGATTTTCGAGAACAGAATATAAAATGTGAAGCAATTTCAATTGTAATTAGAAGACATGGACATATAACATGAGACGAGCAATGTGGAATTTATCCATGTGTTTTCAACAGCAATGGTATAATATATAATTTGTTCATAGTATATATTTTAATTTTGTAGTTAAAGCCTATTTAATTTCATTGGTCCGATATTTATACTTTTTAGTAGGACAATAAAGTGCTATCCAGCGTTTTGTGTGAACGACTAATGCTAATGGTCAATGACATTGTTGGACCATATCAATGCGGCTTCAGGCCTGGCATATCCATAATTGACCAGATTTGCACTCTGCGTCAGATCCTAGACCAGTAAGGAAAGTAGTAAAGTCGGACGGGGACTATATGATATCCTTCACCACTTTGGGTATATTTAACAGATGAATCTTAACAAATGTCGCATTTTTAAAGGACCAGTAAAATGAAATTGGATCCATAAACATGTCATTCTGCAACCTATACTAAAGTTTTCATTTGGTCAGATATAGAAGCTATATCTAAATCTGAACCGATTTCATGAAATTTAACACACATCATTCTAGACCTAATTCATTACGCTACGCTATATATGGTGCAAACCGAAAGATAATAGGGGCTTTGGTACACCATTTACCTTAAATCGGACGAAAATGTATATGGGAGTCAACTCAGAAAGTGATTCTGTGCATATTTTCAAAAGGAACCATGTGCCTATTTGCCTAAAGGCATAATACCCTGTACAACAGTGTGGTGAAGGGTACAAAAATCGGACGAGAGAACGAAACTATATATAAATCTGAAACGATTTCAACAAAACTCGAATCATAAATTCGACATTGATAACAAAACTACATGGACGGACTCAGAAAGTGATTCTATGCATATTCTCAAAATGAACCATGGGTCTATCCCGATTCTTTTTGCCTGTTACAAACATATGCACAAAGACATAATACCCTTTACCACAGTGTGGTGGAGGGTATAAAAAGGAGGTTTTATTGGGTCATCTTCAACATGACAACTTTATGTCTGTAGTGAATGAATATCAAGTGACTATATTTGCTTGACCAACCATCGACAGTCTCCAGTGGTTCGAAATCATGCAATATTCCTTGTTCTCGACAATAACTTCAATACTTTAAATCCGCTTGAAAAGTGTCTATTAAAGTATTCTTGTGTGCAAAATAAAAAATATTTAATTTTTATTTTTCGGCCAACCCATGAATAAAGCCGATGGACAGCGCGAACAATATTGATAGAAAAAATACCGAGGAAAAGTAGAATTTATTCCCGATTGAAAGATTTGAAAAACAATTTAAAAAATAAAGGTTTATTTATTATGTTTAGTTTAAAATTCCACGCCTTAAGGCCTACCAATTGGCTATAAAATTCGTTTAAAAACTCCACGCCTTAAGGCCTACCAATTGGCTATAAAATTCGTTTAAAAACTCCACGCCTTAAGGCCTACCAATTGGCTATAAAATTCGTTTAAAAACTCCACGCCTTAAGGCCTACCAATTGGCTATAAAATTCGTTTAAAAACTCCACGCCTTAAGGCCTACCAATTGGCTATAAAATTCGTTTAAAAACTCCACGCCTTAAGGCCTACCAATTGGCTATAAAATTCGTTTAAAAACTCCACGCCTTAAGGCCTACCAACTGGCTATAAAATTCGTTTAAAAACTCCACGCCTTAAGACGTACCAATTGGCTATAAAAATCGTTTAAAAAATCCACGCCTTAGGGCCTACCAATAGGCTATAACAATCGTTTAAAAACTCCACGCCTTAAGGCCTACCGATAGGCTATAAAATTCGTTTAAAAACTCCACGCCTTAAGGCCTACCAATTGGCTATAAAATTCGTTTAAAAACTCCACGCCTTAAGGCCTACCAATAGGCTATAAAATTTGTTTAAAAACTCCACGCCTTAAGGCCTACCAATTGGCTATAAAATTCGTTTAAAAACTCCACGCCTTAAGGCCTACCAATAGGCTATAAAATTTGTTTAAAAACTCCACGCCTTAAGCCCTACCAATAGGTTATAAAATTCGTTTAAAAACTCCACGCCTTAAGACGTACCAATTGGCTATAAAATTCGTTTAAAAACTCCACGCCTTAAGACGTACCAATTGGCTATAAAAATCGTTTAAAAAATCCACGCCTTAGGGCCTACCAATAGGCTATAACAATCGTTTAAAAACTCCACGCCTTAAGGCCTACCGATAGGCTATAAAATTCGTTTAAAAACTCCACGCCTTAAGGCCTACCAATTGGCTATAAAATTCGTTTAAAAACTCCACGCCTTAAGGCCTACCAATAGGCTATAAAATTTGTTTAAAAACTCCACGCCTTAAGGCCTACCAATAGGTTATAAAATTCGTTTAAAAACTCCACGCCTTAGGGCCTACCAATAGGCTATAAAATTCGTTTAAAAACTCCACGCCTTAGGGCCTACCAATAGGCTATAAAATTCGTTTAATAACTCCACGCCTTAGGGCCTGCCAATAGGCTATAAAATTCGTTTAAAAACTCCACGCCTTAGGACCTACCAATAGGCTATAAAATTCGTTTAATAACTCCACGCCTTAGGGCCTACCAATAGGCTATAAAATTCGTTTAATAACTCCACGCCTTAGGGCCTACCAATAGGCTATAAAATTCGTTTAAAAACTCCACGCCTTAGGACCTAACAATAGGCTATAAAATTCGTTTAAAAACTCCACGCCTTAGGGCCTACCAATAGGCTATAAAATTCGTTTAAAAACTACACGCCTTAGGGCCTACCAATAGGCTATAAAATTCGTTTAATAACTCCACGCCTTAGGGCCTACCAATAGGCTATAAAATTCGTTTAAAAACTCCACGCCTTAGGACCTACCAATAGGCTATAAAATTCGTTTAAAAAATCCACGCCTTAGGGCCTACCAATAGGCTATAAAATTCGTTTAAAAACTCCACGCATTAGGGCCTACCAATAGGCTATAAAATTCGTTTAAAAACTACACGCCTTAGGGCCTACCAATAGGCTATAAAATTCGTTTAATAACTCCACGCCTTAGGGCCTACCAATAGGCTATAAAATTCTTTTAAAACTTCCACGCGTTAGGACCTAACAATAGGCTATAAAATTCGTTTGAAACTTCCACGCGTTAGGGCCTACCAATAGGCTATAAAATTCGTTTGAAACTTCCACGCCTTAGGGCCTACCAATAGGCTATAAAATTCGTTTAAAAACTCCACGCCTTAGAGCCTACCAATAGGCTATAAAATTCGTTTAAAAACTACACGCCTTAGGGCCTACCAATAGGCTATAAAATTCGTTTAATAACTCCACGCCTTAGGGCCTACCAATAGGCTATAAAATTCGTTTAAAAACTCCACGCCTTAGGACCTACCAATAGGCTATAAAATTCGTTTAAAAACTCCACGCCTTAGGGCCTACCAATAGGCTATAAAATTCGTTTAAAAAGTCCACGCCTTAGGGCCTACCAATAGGCTATAAAATTCGTTTAAAAACTACACGCCTTAGGGCCTACCAATAGGCTATAAAATTCGTTTAATAACTCCACGCCTTAGGGCCTACCAATAGGCTATAAAATTCTTTCAAAACTTCCACGCGTTAGGACCTAACAATAGGCTATAAAATTCGTTTGAAACTTCCACGCCTTAGGACCTACCAATAGGCTATAAAATTCGTTTAAAAACTTCCACGCCTTAGGACCTACCAATAGGCTATAAAATTCGTTTAAAAACTCCACGCCTTAAGGCCTACCAATTGGCTATAAAATTCGTTTAAAAACTCCACGCCTTAAGGCCTACCAATTGGCTATAAAATTCGTTTAAAAACTCCACGCCTTAAGACGTACCAATTGGCTATAAAAATCGTTTAAAAAATCCACGCCTTAGGGCCTACCAATAGGCTATAACAATCGTTTAAAAACTCCACGCCTTAAGGCCTACCGATAGGCTATAAAATTCGTTTAAAAACTCCACGCCTTAAGGCCTACCAATTGGCTATAAAATTCGTTTAAAAACTCCACGCCTTAAGGCCTACCAAAAGGCTATAAAATTTGTTTAAAAACTCCACGCCTTAAGGCCTACCAATAGGTTATAAAATTCGTTTAAAAACTCCACGCCTTAGGGCCTACCAATAGGCTATAAAATTCGTTTAAAAACTCCACGCCTTAGGGCCTACCAATAGGCTATAAAATTCGTTTAATAACTCCACGCCTTAGGGCCTGCCAATAGGCTATAAAATTCGTTTAAAAACTCCACGCCTTAGGACCTACAAATAGGCTATAAAATTCGTTTAATAACTCCACGCCTTAGGGCCTACCAATAGGCTATAAAATTCGTTTAATAACTCCACGCCTTAGGGCCTACCAATAGGCTATAAAATTCGTTTAAAAACTCCACGCCTTAGGACCTAACAATAGGCTATAAAATTCGTTTAAAAACTCCACGCTTTAGGGCCTACCAATAGGCTATAAAATTCGTTTAAAAACTACACGCCTTAGGGCCTACCAATAGGCTATAAAATTCGTTTAATAACTCCACGCCTTAGGGCCTACCAATAGGCTATAAAATTCGTTTAAAAACTCCACGCCTTAGGACCTACCAATAGGCTATAAAATTCGTTTAAAAACTCCACGCCTTAGGGCCTACCAATAGGCTATAAAAATCGTTTAAAAACTCCACGCATTAGGGCCTACCAATAGGCTATAAAATTCGTTTAAAAACTACACGCCTTAGGGCCTACCAATAGGCTATAAAATTCGTTTAATAACTCCACGCCTTAGGGCCTACCAATAGGCTATAAAATTCTTTTAAAACTTCCACGCGTTAGGACCTAACAATAGGCTATAAAATTCGTTTGAAACTTCCACGCGTTAGGACCTAACAATAGGCTATAAAATTCGTTTAAAAACTACACGCCTTAAGGCCTACCAATTGGCTATAAAATTCGTTTAAAAACTCCACGCCTTAGACGTACCAATTGGCTATAAAAATCGTTTAAAAAATCCACGCCTTAGGGCCTACCTAGGCTAAAATTCGTTTAAAAACTCCACGCCTTAGGCCTACCAATAGGCTATAAAATTTGTTTAAAAACTCCACGCCTTAAGCCCTACCAATAGGCTATAAAATTCGTTTAAAAACTCCACGCCTTAGGGCCTACCGAGAGGTTATAAAAATTGTTTAAAAAAAACGCCTTATAAAAATTGTTTAAAAAAAATCCACGCCTTAGGGCCTACCTATAGGCTATAAAATTCGTTTAAAAACTCCACGCCTAAGGACCTACCAATAGGCTATAAAATTCGTTTAAAAAATCCACGCCTTAAGACCTACTAACAGGCTATAAAATTTGTTTAAAAACGCCTTACGACCTACCAATAGGCTATAAAATTCGTTTAAAAACTCCACGCCTTAGGGTCTATCAAGTGGATATATAAATTGTTTAAAAACTCTATCATGTGGGTATATAAATTGTTTAAAAACTCCACGCCTTAGGGTCTATCAAGAGGCTATACTAATTGTTTAAAAACTCCACGCCTTAGAGGATTTAATGATTGCTTAAAAACTCCACGCCTTAGGGCCTACAAATAGGCTATAAAATTCGTTTAAAAACTCCACGCCGTACGACCTACCAATAGGCTATAAAATTCGTTTAAAAAATCCACGCCTTAAGACCTACTAACAGGCTATAAAAACTCCACGCCTTAGGACCTAACAATAGGCTATCAAATTCGTGTAAAAACTCCACGCTTTAGGGCCTACCTAGGCTATAAAATTCGTTTAAAAACTACACGCCTTAGGGCCTACCAATAGGCTATAAAATTCGTTTAAAAACTCCACGCCTTAGGGTAGGCTATAAAATTCGTTTAAAAACTCCACGCCTTAGGGTCTATAAAATTCGTTTAAAAACTCCACGCCTTAGGGCCTACCAATAGGCTATAAAATTCGTTTAAAAACTCCACGCCTTAGGGCCTACCAATAGGCTATAAAATTCGTTTAAAAACTCCACGCCTTAGGGCCTACCAATAGGCTATAAAATTCATTTAAAAACTCCGTGCCATAGGGCCTACCAATAGGCTATAAAATTCATTTAAAAACTCCACGCCTTAGGGCCTACCAATAGGCTATAAAATTCATTTAAAAACTCCACGCCTTTTGGTCTATAAAATTCGTTTAAAAACTCCACGCCTTACCAATAGGTCTATAAAATTCGTTTAAAAACTCCACGCCTTAGGGCCTACCAATAGGCTATAAAACGCCTAAAAACTACACGCCTTAGGGGCCTACCAATAGGCTATAAAATTCGTTTAAAAACTCCACGCCTTAGAACCTACCAATAGGCTATAAAATTCGTTTAAAACTTCCACGCCTTAGGACCTACCAATAGGCTATAAAATTCGTTTAAAAACTCCACGCCTTAGGGCCTACCAATAGGCTATAAAATTCGTTTAAAAACTCCACGCCTTAGGGCCTACCAATAGGCTATAAAATTCGTTTAAAAACTCCACGCCTTAGGGCCTACCAATAGGCTATAAAATTCGTTTAAAAACTCCACGCCTTAGGGCCTACCAATAGGCTATAAAATTCTTTCAAAACTTCCACGCGTTAGGACCTAACAATAGGCTATAAAATTCGTTTGAAAAAACGCCTTACGCCTTAGGGTCTATAAAATTCGTTTAAAAACTCCACGCCTTAGGGTCTATAAAATTCGTTTAAAAACTCCACGCCTTAGGGTCTATAAAATTCGTTTAAAAACTCCACGCCTTAGGGTCTATAAAATTCGTTTAAAAACTCCACGCCTTAGGGTCTATAAAATTCGTTTAAAAACTCCACGCCTTAGGGTCTATAAAATTCGTTT